>NC_059074.1:146429705-146736910 GCF_020497125.1 Mauremys mutica | reverse complement strand
TATCATTTTTATTTCTTTTACCATTATTTCTTTTAACTTATTAACTCATTTTAATGGGAGACATGTTGGGTAAGAGAGAAGTGGTACCTGCATGCTATATGTACAAGGCAGTTGGGATTGCCTGTTCCTTTTGTAACCACCATTTTGTTTCTAACGTAAGACTGAAGAAATATGCTGGACCAAATTCAGCCCTGTTATAAGGGTGTAAGCTGAATTCAAGGCAGTCCAAGTAGTCTAGGTCAGCGGTTCTCAAACTTTTGGTCGGGATCCCAAAGTGGGTCACAACCTCATTTTAATGGGGTCAGCAGTGCTGGCTTAGACTTGCTGAGGTCCAGGGCTGAAGCCCAAGCCTCAGAGCTTTAGCCCTGGGCAGCGGGGCTCAAGTTATAGGCTACCTGGCTGGGGCTGAAGCCCTTGGTCTTCAGCTTTGGCACCCCCCAGGGCAGCAGAGCTCGAGTGGGCTTAAACTTCAGTCCCCCCTCCTGGGGTCATGTAGTAATTTTTGTTGTCAGAAGGGCATCGTGGTGCAATGAAGTTTTGAGAACCCCTGGCCTAGGTCCTAATCAAACAGATTTCCATTGACTTCAAAGTGAGATGGATCAGTCTCTTATTCAATAAAAAACCCATGCATTTTGCAAGCATAAATTTAGAACCCTACTTCTATAAGATTCTGTAGCAAGACCTTTGCTTTCCCCGTGACCTATTCATTTATGTGTGTATTGGCATTCCAACTAAAGCCTGTGCAAATCATACTCAGTGGTCATGCTAAACTAGGCAATTTTTTTGGAGTGAGAACATCATGCACACACTCCACCTCCCCCACTCAAGTTCTGCTGGAAAATCATGGAAAGCTGGCATGAAGAATTTTTAAAAAAAATTAATATACCCCAAAGGAGTTTGAGTCGCATGCTCCAAAGAAAAATTAGTCTTTTGACCTTTAGCTGTAAATCTGTTGGTAAATATAAATTTAGTATACCTGGCACACATTATTTCACTATATTAAACAAAATAATATTGTACTTTGGGCCCAAATGGGCTCATATACAACTCTGGCGCTGGAACCTGAACACCGGACAAAGTTAATGTAATAGGAATAAGTAGAACATAAATAAATAGGCCACATTACTCAGAAGCAAACAGATGAATGAAGCCAACTACAGGGAAGTAATCCAAGTTATAATCCTGCTTTCAAGAATTTTACATAACAGTGATATTTACTTACGGTCTTCAACAAAGAATGGATCAGTTTCTGGGGTATAGTGTTCCTCAAAGTCAACCAAAGCATCTTGTCCATATGGTCGTCGAGATCCTGGAACTGGAACATTGCACAGCTGGGCATAATCCTCTGAGGAGGAGAAAGCAAAATAGGACATAAAACTAAGTACACTTGTAACAAAGGCCACATTACAGCAGTTCCAATGACCTGCAACTCCTGTCAGCTGGAAATAAATGTCTTTCCTAGAAACAGCATAAATCTGAAGCTTCTACAAATTGTTCTCTCCCCTTCAAGAAGAACGTCATTAAAATGTAGTGGGCCAAATTAATCCCTTTTGTGACTTCAGTTGTTTTACACTGAAGGAATGGATTTGAATTAACAACTGTACAAAAAATTAAGGGCCAGATTTTGGCAGTTCTTTCAAAGGAGGAGGGGATGAAAAGGCATAAGCAGCTTACCACACTCCCACTGCACAAGGGCCAGCTGCAATTATAGTCTTTGTATCCTTAAACTGCAAAGACTACTTCAGGCCAGAACAGGTGTTGGAATTAGCCACCCAAAACGAGGCAAAGCGGGTGAGGAGAGAGTGGGTCCGTATCTGTCCCACACACACTGCACTGGCCAGCAGAGCTGGGCCAGTGTAGGTAGAGAATACTTTGCATCCTTCCATCATAGCCACTTCTCATTGTCCCATGATGCGGGCCATGTCCTAAAACCAGAGGGCCCAAATATCAGTTCCTCCCAAGCTCTGCTTGGCTAAGGGACTGAAAAGGCAGAGAGGTCTTGGGAAAGTAACTTTATGCTACCATAACTGCGTACAGAGTGTGGTTCTTTGTCCTCTGCTAGTGGCTGGACCACACGTTTTATGATTCTGCCACTAGCTGTAAGTTAATAAACAGACCTGGATCTTTTAGCTGAGGTAGTAGAAGCTTTTTTGTTTCAGTTCAGATGTCCCAGGTTTGATCCCTCTGCTGATGACCTCCTCACCCCAGGAGGATTGCATTACATCTTCTGCCTGTCCCACATTGTAAGTTAGATCAGCCTCTGTGCTGTACTTGAACTATTATTACATATTGCAATGAACTATATACAAGACAGATGCTTTGGAATAAAAACCTCATTGTCATATGGATCTATAGCCACTTCCTGAATACTGCTGCAGACATTTTAGCATCAAAGCAACACTTCCCATACAGAATAACTGGTTTTCAGATAACCTATAACAGGAAAAGTATGAAGAAAAAACTCAGGCACTAGTGTGATGGCCATAGAACCGGCAAGCTCTCACTATGTAGAACTATTCCAGATAGTAAATGGCTCCATAAAATCAGACTGTCTTCACTCAAGCCCAGAAGCCAGAACCACTCACTGGGTGGAGTTGTCATCTTTTTCACAGAGAAAATCACGTGCATGTGGCTATCAAGAACAACACATTGCTCATAGGACCAGATACACAACACCCTCCCTTCCAAGAATCCAGCCTATTCATAAAAAAGTCCTGGAAGTTTAAATGGCAGCTGGAGCTACCAACCTCTCACAATGATTCTCTGGCCTTCCTATCTGTCTTAGGGTTTTGTATACAGCCTATCATCGTATCTAAGCATTTAGATATATAGATCTTTTCTGGATGATACAAGAGTAGACAGAACCTGAGACCCCTCTGAACAGAGATTATCAACATCTCCCTTGACAAAGGGAATTTACTACCTATCCTAAAACATTCATAATTCTGACCAGAACAAAAGAAACCACCACTCAGTGCTAGTGACCTTGCAAACTACGGTACCTCCCTGCATCATCAGCCTATGCATGGAGGAAGCAGGGAGCGTAAAGGGGAGCAGGCTCTGTGGGTCTACCCTTTCCCTCATGCAGAGATGAGAGGATGGAGAGGATTGGGAATTAGGCAGAGCTTTGACTCTGGCCCCTGGGCAAAACAGTTTAGCCATGGAGGAGGGAAAAGTAGTGTGCTGCAGATACGGGCCAGCAGCAGAATACTTCTCCATGGATCAAGAGTGGGAACCAGGAAGGGACTGTGACTTGGAGTCACAGTTCTTTCCGTGGGCTGATCCCCACATTTCACCTAACTCAGGACAAGAGGCAAAGTCTCAGGGCCACATCCTCAGCTGTGTAAATCATAGAACTCCATTGGGTCGTTGTGGTATGTAAGTAGATAGAAAGTTAAGACCACAAAAATAAACCAAGAATTTTGTCCATAAACGATTTAAGGCAGTGTTTGTTTAGAAGAGGTAGATTAACAACTAGGATTGTCAGAACTGAGATCTGTATGAGGAAGATTGTTTTTTAACTGTTTGCATTTTTTGCCTTGATTTAGCCAATGCTATCATGCCTTCACTTTCTGAAGCACCAAAATAATATATTTAAAATGAAACAGAAAAGGAGGTAACAACAAAGAAAGATGTATCTATCAGGAAAGGGACTTAGTGCACTTTTCTGGATGTCATGTTAAAATGTTTATGTATAATCTTGCCTCATAGCAAGTGTCCCCAACATGCCTTACAAATCTTCGCATAGAATGCGTTTACTATGAATATTAAACATATGAGGAAAATATTTTAAACAGAAAGAATATCCAATACAAAGAAAAACTGGAAGGAATGCAACTGAACAGTACTCAAAGTACAAATGGCTGTCATAATTTTTGGTTAAAAATGAACAGGAACATTGGTATTATCCCATGCGTAATAATTCTTGAAATGTTTAGAGATTTGAAGAGTTGAGGTAATTTTCTTTTCGCAGAATTTTCTGTATACATTTGTTTTAAATCTAAAACCAATGAATGTTAAATACTACATATTTCAGAACTAGGCAACTGTAATGACTGATTTTTTTTTTTCCAAATTAAAAGACCATGATCTCACACTGATCTAAACCAAGAATAACTCCCCTGAAATCAGCGGAGTTAGAATGTTACAAAACTCATGCAAGTGGGATCACTTGCCAATTTAAGAACTCTCTCTCTTGGGGTGGGGTTTTTAACATTGTTAAGTTCCATTGACTTTAATGAGAGCAGAGTTAGGGTGATGCTCAGCCCTTTCGGAAATCATGCCCATTATATACAATGTAACCCTAGCACTGGGAATTTTCTTGACCTACGTTGTGAGTATTCGTACATCTATTTCATAATTGGGACAGGTTCTAATTGCACTATATACAATACATTTTAAAAATATTCTAATTGGAAAAAAAAGTAGAAACCACCCACCAGTAGCCAGATGGTCTGAAGTTCCTGCTGTTTCTACCATTGCAAAATACATTAGTATACAATGCCAGGAAATCTCAACTCTCCATGTTTAAGGCATTTGTAGAAGAGTCTGCAACTGTAACGTAACATCATGGTATTTGGGCCTGTGAGAATAAATATTCCAGTACAATTTGCTAAAGCGTAAACATGCAACCCTCCTAAATGTGTGACACCCATTATTATTATTTAACATACTGTGCACTAGTGTTGAAAATGTACTTATCTTTGATTTTAATTATGTACATAATGCAACATATGACACAACTGATACAAAATACTTTCTTTGGAGACCTCCCTTGAGTTGATGCCTTGACGCATGATTCTACCCATTTTACTGTAAATATAACAGTAAGTCTATGTAAATGAGTTACTGTGCTGTATTTTTCTTAGCAGATATCTCCATTGCAATGCATTGGCTCATGCAACTCCATGTACTCAGCGTTAGCGGTATCAATATATGTCTGTAATATGTTACACTTCAGTTTTGTTTATATTTTTAGACCCCTCTGTCATATTTTATAGTCATGTAAAAATTGTATTTACTGCAATATGTAACACAGAGGTGGAACTAGTTGCTAGCCTATTTTTAATACAGATGACCTGGATAATTTGAAGTCTCAGACAGTATTTTATATTGCACATCTGTCAATACAAAATGCACATAGTTTATTATCTAATCTATTGGAAATTGTGATAATGGGAACTTTTTCTCTGTCGCTCTGAGTTTCCTTGACACAACTAAGTTTTGAATGTCTTCATTGCTAGCTCTTGTACAACAGTTACAAATAAATTAATGGTTAATAAATGCTGTAAGCATGTTACAGACATGAGTAGGATGTTTTATAAATAGTTATAAGCACATTAGTAGGACATGTTATAGATCGTAATAAGCCATGGTTATACAGAACCTGTTGGACTCTATAACAATTGATTAATCATTTATTAAAACATCTACACCTCTACCCCGATATAACGCAGTCCTTGGGAGACAAAAAATCTCACTGCGTTATAGGTGAGACCTCACTATATTAAACTTGCTTTGGCCCCCCCATTCCTTGTTCCCTGACCGCCCCCTCAAGAGACCCCCGTCCCTAATCACCCCAGGACCCTACCCTCTACCCAACCCCCGTCCCCTGACTGCTCCAACCCCTATCCACCCCCACCCCCCGCCTCCTGACAAGCATTCACCGGCTGCGGCAAGAAGCGGAGCAGCCCGGCCCCAGCCCACTCCACTCCACCACCTCCCAGCTGCGGCGCTCTGCTTCCCGCTGCCAGTGAGTGCGGGGAGGTTGGGGAAAGGACGCCCCCCTGCACTCACCTGTGGCAGGAAGCAGAGTGACACGGCCCCAGTCCACTCTGCTTTCCTTGCCCCGGCCCCAGGTTGGTCCTTTCCCCAACCTCCCCGCACTCACCGGCAGCGGGATGTGGAGCAGCCCAGCCCCAGCCCGCTCCACTCTGCTAGCTCCCAGCTGTGGTGCTCCGCTTCCTGCTGGGCAGGTTAGTGCAGGACCTTTCCCCAGCGACACGGCTGGGGCCGCCTTGCTCCGCTTCCCGCCGCAGGTGAGTGCAGAGAGGTTGGGGAAAGGACGCCCCCCGTACTCACCTGGAGTGGGAAGCAGAGTGCTGCGGCTGGGAGCTGCCGGAGTGGAGCGGGCTGGGGCTGGGCTGCTCCGCTTCTGTCACTGCTAGTGAGTTGGGGAGGGGGGGGGCGGATCCCTTCCCCCAAACCCCTTCCCTGAGCAACGCGGCTGGGGCTGGGGCAAGGGCCCCCAAAAGTGCCCTTCCACAGCTCCTGCCCCCCAGACCCAGGGAGGGCAGCCCCTGACTGCCCCCGAGAGCCTCTGCCCCTTATCGAACCGCTTGGCCCCGGCCTGGCACCCTTAATACGCTGCTCAGAGTGCATGTCAGAGCTTTACTGCCTTATATCGGGTCATGTTATACCGGGGTAGAGGTGTATTAATCTTTTATTAATACTTTATAAACTATTTATAAATGTATCTTTCATGTAAAGTGTGACCTAATATATTCTAACAAAGTCACTTAGGAAATTTCAATTAAACACTTGTTTGGTGCATAGTTGTGACAGATTTGGAGTTGCCTGTATTAATTTATGAATTAGGGCTGTTAATCACAATTAACTGAAGCAGTTAATGCAAAACAAATTAATTAGATAAAAAAAATTAGTCATGATTAATCTCAGTTTTAATCACACTGCTAGACAATAAAGACACTGCACTACAGTACTTGTATGAGGTGAATTGAAAAATACTATTTCTTTTGTTTCATCATTTTTACAGTGCATATATTTTGTAATCAAAGTAATAATATAAAATGAGCACTATACACTGTGTTCTGTGTTGTAATTGATATCAATATGTTTGAAAATGTAGAAAAACATGCACAAATATTTAAATAAATTGTATTCTATTATTAACAGTGGGATTAAAACTGCAATTAATCACAACTTTTTTTATCTCATGATTAATGGCTATTAAGTTTTTAATAGTTTGACAGCCCTACTATGAATACTATATACGCCAAATGTTTGTCTGATTACTTTAAAGATTTTTATTGTATGCCTATATTAGGTTAATTCAGTAGCCAGGTGGTCAGGAAATTTACCCAGAAAGAAGGACAACAGCCCAGATAATAGCTCTTCAGTAAACATCCAGGAGTATTAACTATGATATGCTACCTCCCTCCCTGTGGTGGGCTTGCCTGATTGTCTTTGGCAGAACTGAATCACCCCTCCCACCCCATGAAGGGAGAGCAGATCAAAAACTTGAGAGAGATTAAAAGAGAGATACTCTGAATGGGAGGGGGACAGGGTTTTTGAACTGAAGTGAACGAGGCCCCAGCGGCTGGGGTGTCTGAAAAGACAGAAGATAGACTAACAGGTCCCCCTACATGGAAGTAGGATGACCAGACAGCAAATGTGAAAAATCAAGACGGGGGTGGGGGGTAATAGGAGCCTATAAAAGAAAAAGACCCAAAAATCAGGACATCTGGTCACCCTATATGGAAGATGGAAACATAACTACACATGTATTTGTTCTGTTGTTTTAAACCTTTCCCCTTGCTATTCTGTGTTTTGTTAAGATTAAACAAATACTTTGTTTTAAGAAGGCTTTTTTGGGTCACTGTATTCACCACTGGTCACAAGCTCCCAGAGGGAAGAACCACAGGTACAGAGTCTAGTAGGATCTATTGTGGAGTAAGCCTGATTATTACAGGGTTCTGTAGCCTAGCACCCTGCTCTAAGAGTGGGAGAATCATGAGATTCCTCCCCAGAGAGGTGAAGGCTCATGGCCTATGACTTGGAAGTTGTGCACTCAGTGAGATCAGAAGAAGGGACAGAGATGCAAGTACCCTTGAACCACGACAGTAATATTTTACCTATAATGCAGAAATTAATGGACAATTTCAAACCAATCAGATTCCGAAGATCAGTCTGAATTGCTTAAGCTGTGCTCTCTCAGGAAATTGCATCATCTGAGAACCAAGACTGAAAAGATTTCTGTTCTGCATTTAGACAGCTATCCTCACTTACATGTTTGACATCCTCTATAAATTGGAGTTTAGGTTAAATACACATGACAAGGTTATTTCTTCTTAATTCATAGAGCTCAAGAAAGAGGAAAGGGCACTAGTCACAACAAATGATTTTTCCAGGAATTAAGGAAGGATATTTAGGTTCTTGCAGAGATAAGCTCTAAAGCAAATGGCTTCAGAAAAGCTCACAATGGATAAACTCTCCTGTTAAAGTTGAAGAAACTCAGGTTACCAACCTGCTTATCACAGAAACTTTCAGGTTTTTTTATTTCAGAACTTAGGCTGTTCAGATCTGCTGAAATAATAATTTCTCCTACTGCTTGTGGCAGACTAGTAAAACTACAATAAGAGTCAAGCTATGTCTGTGATAACTTCACTGCTGGTTTCCAACCACTCACTCACTCACGATTTGAGGTGTAGGAACATCAGCTTTCGCTTTTCCTCTTTTAAATACACAACCCAATCTCTGGTCTCTTTTTTCAGATCAGGATTCATACCAAAAGTAAATGAATATATGAGTCTAAGTTTTTAAAAGCAACTACATCTTCACCACAGGCACTTGTACAAATAGTTAAAATCATAATAAAAACATTTTTTCAGTATAAATTGCCACTGCCATCTAAATAGCTATACAACAGTACAACAACCTAATAATTGTTAAGTACTTTACCATAAATAAACAAATACCCAATAGCACAAAAGCTTTGCAAAATGCATGAAGGCCAAAAAATCCAGGCTCTGTAGGACCAAGGAGAGGAAAATTCCAGAATTGAGGACTTCTCATGGAGAAAGCTTTGCCAGCATCTTTCTCACCTAGCTTGAGCACCTTTGATGACTGACTGCAACTACAGAGATAAAATTTGGGGAGAGGGGTAATCAGGGTCCAAACCAGTTAGAGCTTTTGTCATAGTTTTATTCCCCACTTTGAACTTTAGAGTTCAAAAGATGGGGACCTGCATAGACTCCTCTAAACTAAAATCCTAGTTTAGATCTGGTTCTCGCTGCCACCAGTCAAGTTTTAAGTGTCTGACACACTCCCTGTTCCCCCAAAAACTTCCCCTGGGGAACACAGATCCAAACACCTTGAATCTCAACACAAAGGGAAATAATCCATTTCCCTCCTCCCCTCTCCTAGTGCTTAGGAGAGAAACCTTGATTCAAACTCCTTGAATCAAACAAAGAGGGATTCACTTTTCCCCCTCCCCTTCCCCTGAAAATCCAAACAAGGGAAGAAATCAATCAAGTTCTAAAAAGAAAAGATTTTATTAAAGAAAGAAAAAAAAGTACACTCTCTCTGTATTACCAGGATGCAAAAATACAGGGTCTAACATATAAAAACTGGAGAGACTTCCCCTCCCTCCTCCTCAGCATAATCAAAGTAACAGCAAACAGAAATAAAGAATTCCTTCAGCAAACACACAATTGCAAATATAGAAAGCAACTCAAAAGACTAATCCGCCTTTTTAACTAATACTCACTATACTGGATAGTAGGAAATACTCCAGGAGAACTTGGAGACATGTCTGGCCTCTCTTAGATCCAAAGAGAGCACACAACTCAAACAAAGAACACAGACAAAGCCTTCCCTCCACAGGGATTTGAAATTATCCTGTCCCTTGATTGGTCCTCTGGTCAGGTGTTCATCAGGTTACTGAGCTTGTTAACCCTTTACAGGTAAAAGAGACTTTAACCCTTAACTATCTGTTTATGACAGCTTTATAGGTCAAAACCTCTTAGATTCCAGACAGAAACTAACTGGCAGCCAGTGCAGATCCTGGAGCACTGATGTAATGTGCTCTCTGCATGAACCTGTCCTTAGTGGGAACTGTACTCTCCTCCACCCAGCAACGTTTCGAAAATGTCTCAAGGAGAGCCTTATATAGAACAAATTGTAATGGTCGAATCCTGAAGTGACAATGGCGTGGAGAATGGTCACTAGATCCGCATATAAAATAAATAGTTGCTTGCACCCTACTTGCAAAGGAAAGATGATAAAACTTAATCTTATCAATAGCAGGTACCTGAACATCTAGAGGACCAAGAACGATGCAAAATCCTAACGTTATGAGCTTGAGTAACTAATGCCCAGAGCTGATATAAACTCTACCAGGTGGTTTCCCACAACTTAAAAACATTTCCCCAGTCTTCCTCATAGGACGCCTCAAGCCAGTTAGCCTTCAATCAAGCCCCAATTTCATTCAGACACAAGGTAAGGCACTTTTGCTGCACCTGCCAGAGCTGATGAGGTGGAAACAAAGTTGGATTCCTCAGCAGCCCATGCCTCCTTATGAAACCTCCCAATAGACCATATACGCACTAATAGGAGGAATGCGAACATGGAATTTTGCAGCTCTCTGCTGTGGTCAATCACCCAAAACCAAATCTCTGAACTCCCAGAAAGAACTGAACAAAACCACTCCAAAGTGATTCTGTCTATCCCTGCTAGAGACTGCAGACACATCACCAAACAGAAAGCAGTAATAGTTGGTCCATGACAATATTATAGCCTCCATCATACCTATTTTCCTTTCAGCATCGTATTTCCTCCAAACCACCACCACAGGAATCGAGGGAGCCTGACCACCTCCATATTTTAAGCTCCTGGCAAAACTGTTTCACTCTCCTAGCTACACTAAGGCAGCCACTGAAAAACGTAGCTGTTGCAGCTGGGTACTAGAACAGTGATTTCTAAGGCAGGCTTTAAAAGCCACATTAATATACCAATCCTCCCCAAACAAAACACAATCCCCAACACACACACACATGCACACACCCCTTTCTCCCCCATCTTACTCAACATCTAATTTCTGCTGGTCTCTCTCCCCCCGCACCAGATTCACTGTTCCTTGCAACAATATCCCATACTTCACAATCTATCCCAACACCATAAGATTCTCAATAGGAACTACTGGAGATTCAACAATTTTTAAACTCAGGACATTTTAGTTAGGTGTCCAAGTATGGACAAAGGCTCAATTCAATTGTAGGTATCAGTTTTTTAAAATCGTGGCCAATGTGCCCTATTTTCAAATATGGAAGCTTCAATTTAGTTAAATCCATATTTAGGAACTTAAATACCCACTTTAGGCACCTACATTAAGTGCTGATTAAGGTGCCTAGGTGCTTAAACTTAGGCATTAATGTTTGGAAGTTGGATCTTATAGTAAGAACAGGTAAGTGCTAAGTGACCAAGGAGGCAGAATTTCTACATTTTTTACAAAACTATCCAAACAGAGATAGACTAGACTTCTCCTCTTGATTCAGAATGCAACTTTTCCATTCAGAATGCTGCTGTCTGAACTGATAGGCGCACTAGAACCCCCAAATAGAAGTTTTGTGAATTACTATAAATTTCTTTTATTGATTTAGTGACAGATGAAAAGATTAGGTGATACAGACCTGGAAAAGCTAATATCACTGTAAATAGCCTTACAAGATCAAAGGTCAATATGAACTGTTCTGTAACACAGGAACATTACAAAGACAATTATTTTTATTTCATCAAACTGTCAGTATTTTGGCCTAATACAATATATATACATACTTCTGAGTCCCAGAACAAATATAGAATGTTTCTGTGGTTACCATTTCAGTTCAGTATTAGATCCAAAACTGTGAAGACTTTTATTTGGAAGATAATGTTACTGTACGATTTCAGCTGTACTGTTGCTGCCTTAATACTGTGTTGTGCAAGATCACAGACAGCAAATTACTTCATCAGTTTTTAGTGGATTTTCTCTTATTTTCATATATCTTACCTGTCTTATCTTTCCTGCATGTCAAAGAGACAAATCCTGCAAACTCATCCTCATGAAAGTAGTTATTAGTCACCTTTGCAATATTACAGTCAATGCACATATGCCTGTGAGTAAGGGCTACTCACATGAGCAAGTGTTTGCAGGACTGGACTCTTAGGCAGAAAGACCAAAAGAGTCTGACTAGCTTTATAGTGAATTATGGAACTGCACCAACAGTTTTGATTGGGATAATGAAACTTGTTTTTGTAAAGATATTGTCAATTGCACACTTGTCTACTGTGCAGTTATCAAGTTTACTGCCAAACAGCAACACTTGAATAGATGCTACACACTTTTTCCCCGACTCCAGAGGCTCAGTCTCAGCTGGCATAAAATCATGATTTTACTTGGAGGGGGTCTATGGGAATCATTTGGGCTTACATCAGGAAAATAGCAGAATCCCCATTAATCATTTTCAGAAACAGGAGGGTTCCAATGAATGATTTTCATCACTGGTCTACAGCTGACCAGATCACTGTTTCTACCTTTTTCATTTACATACATTAACTGTGATATAAGTTTCCTGTCTTCATCAGATGTTTTTATGTTGGATGGTGTTGAGACAGGGCAGGTTTAAATCTAACCACGACAAATTGAAGCAGCCAAAATATTCCAAGAAAAGCCAGGACACAAAAATTACAGGTTATTTTTTAAGATAGGAGTTCACTTTATAACCATTTTTAAAACAGTTGGACAAATGGCTGCAACTCTGTTCAGACGGCCCAATATTTTCTCTTATGTCTGTCATCTATAATCTCAGATAGAAGGATGATATAAGGAAAAAAGAAACTGGGTCACTGAATGATCATTCTATGATCTACCAATTTTATCATGAAAATGTTCTGATGATAATGCTTCCCCCACCCTCAGATCCTCCTTAACATATGTTACAAATCTTGAGGGTGCCCCAACAATAGAAATACGCATATTGCTACAGTAGTAAATCTGGCCAACACAACATATAAGGTATTTGACAAAGGAGCAACTATGACCGTCTTGCCCGGAAGTGTGAAAGCTCTCTCCTGAGCCAATTATATCACTTTTAAGTGTCATAGACTGAAGACATGTCAAATGATTCATTCAGTTCACTCAGCTCTAAGTTTTCCCTGGTAAATGTTCCTGAAGTGGTGAACGGCTCCCAAGGTTTGGATTTCTATCTATAATTGTTCTTACATGCTAAAAACAAGGCTTTTACTTTCACATTCTTTGCTCCACAAGAAAAAATAATACACCTCTACCCCGATATAATGCTGTCCTCGGGAGCCAAAAAATCTTACCACGTTTCAGGTGAAACCGTGTTATATCGAACTTGCTTTGATCCGCCGGAATGCGCAGCCCCCCCCCCCAACCCCTCCGAACACTGCTTTACTATGTTATAGCCAAATTCGTGTTATATCTGGTAGCATTATATTGGGGTAGAGGTGTAGTGCCAAAAAACCAATCCCATTTGGGATCAAAACATGGCTCATGGTTTCAAATGAAGACAAATATCCTACCCGTTCCTTCAGTACTTATTAAAATTCACATAAGTAAACTGTATTAACTTAACACATTCAATTGGAAAGAATTAGTTTTCAATGGAATGAAAAGAGTCATCCCTCATGACTGATAAATGAACTCAAGGCTTCTTGTGTAGAGAAACCAACAGTAATAGATAAGAGGCAGGGGCAACTTCAGGCCCCAGCACGCCAAGCGCGTGCTTGGGGCGGCAAGCCACTGGGGGCGCTCTGCCGGTTGCCGCGAGGGCAGCAGGCAGGCTACCTTCAGCGGCTTGCCTGCGGAGGGTCCACTGGTCCCGCGGCTTTGCGGACCTCCCGCAGGCAAGCCGCCGAAGGCAGCCTGTCTGCCGTGCTTGGGGCGGCAAAATGCCTAGAGCTGCCCCTGATAAGAGGACATGGAAGAAAGGCATAAAGAAGAATTTGTCTAGTACAAAATAAAGATACCTGGGCTCCAAAGTGCTCTTGAGCCTGTTCTATCTTGTACAAAACTAGTCCCAGTCTGGCTGACCCATGAATATATGATTCACCCCTGATGGTTTAAATGACTATTTGAGTTGGTCGGCTTCTTTCTGAACGAGATGGTCTGCCAGAAAGTGTCTCACTCCTGCCAGCGGAGAGGCAGTCCAAACTGAAGTCTTCCCTGTCTGTTCAAGAAGTATCTGGTAACTATATTGTTTGTGAGAACCTGCACTGGCTATTTCTTGATTAGAAGAGAAAAGCTTTTGAGAGCCAGCCTGATGGAGTTTAGCAAAGAGGGTTTTTAAAAACATGAAATGAAGTCTAAATCTTCATTTGCAGCTCTTAGAGATCATTGTGGAAGTTCATTTAAAGATAAGCCCTCATTTGACATTTTTTCACACACAGTAGTCACACTACTTTTTCTTTTCTATTACAAAAACCCAAAACAACATAGAAGGAAAGAAAGTTTCCTAGACAACAATATCTGGCAGAGAGAGAGAGAGAGAGAGAGAGGAAGTGAGAACTGTTATGGGGGCAAGCTTTTTTTATAAAGTTAAGGCTTCAGTGACATATACAGGCCCCTAACCACGATCATGACTACTCCAAAAAATTTGGCAGCAATGTGATTCCTAGAAGGTAACTGTGGAGGCAATGTCAGCAAGGAGAAACACACATTATATACAAAGCCAGTATGTTATATCTTGCTTCCCAGGTTTCACTGTATATCAGAAATCTTTTTGCCACAATCAAAATTGTTATTTTTGGTGAAATCACAGTAGTTTGCCTGATAGTTTACGTTTAATTTTATAATTTACTGTACCATGCTGATGGCCCATCTGTTCCTATTGACATACTGAGCCTAATTTCTGCCCTTCCTTACGAAGATTCAACCTCCAGGAAAGTCAATTACCTTTTGTTTTAGCTTGTGAATTTTCCCTGTGCTAAGAGGGAGGTTTATCCCTGTTTTTGTAACTTTAAGGTTTTGCCTAGAGGGGAAATCCTCTGTGTTCTTGAGTCTTTTGTTATTCTGTAAAGTACTTACCATCCTGATTTTACAGAGGTGATTCTTTTACCTTTTCTTTAATTAAAAGTCTTCTTTTAAGAACCTGATTGATTTTCATTGTTCTTAAGATCCAAGGGTTTGGGTCTATGTTCACCTGTACCAATTGGTGAGGATATTATTCTCAAGCCTCCCCAGGAAAGGGGTTTAGGAGCTCGGGGCGATATTTGGGGAAGGTAGGGCTCCAAGTGGCCATCCCTAAATGTTTGTTTAAATCACTTGGTGGTGGCAGTGATACTAAGGCTAGAAAGGAATTTGTGCCTTGGGAAGTTTTTAACCTAAGCTGGTAAAAATCAGCTTAGGGGTTCTTTCATGCGGGTCCCCACATCTGTACCCCAAAGTTCAGAGTGGGGAAGGAACCCTGACAGTTTATTTTTGAGAACTTTGTTAATTTAATAAAAAACCCAGACCCCCAAGAAGGGCTGTGATTGAGCAAGACTGGGTGGAGTTTTGTTTAAGGAGCTTTGAAGAAAGAGAAAAACGGGTAAGGCACTATAACAGCCCCCAGCCATGAGGGGGGGCATTCAAATGACAGCAATGGTACTACAATCCCCAGTTAAAGGGCTATACTCAGGGGCTCCAACCCTCCCCAGACAGGACTGGTGCACAGGAGAACCTTGGATTTATACTGCCACTTAATTTAGAGCTGCTATTTCCACACTTTTTATGCCGATTCTCTCTTGGCTGACGGGTTAGCTATCTTTTTAGCATATTTCTGTAGTCCCCAGAAAGACTATCCAAATGCACAAAGGCCCTGATCCTCAAGCACCTTCACACGTGCTTAATTTTAACGAGACTACATACATGCTGAAATTTAATCACATGAATAGGATTTGCTGCATTAGGGCCTCACTTGGCTAACCCTCCTCTGTGTCACTTCAGAAATGCACTCAACCACCTTCCTGATGAAAGATTCAATTCCTGGTTGCTCCTGTACCGGGATTCTTTGTATGGATTTGCAATCAAACTCAGCAGACCAGGCCTCTGGTTACTTTTCTGCTAGATTGGAAATTGATACTTTTCAGTTATATATCACAGAATTGCAGAAATTAGAGACTGAAAGGCCTATTAGATCATTTCATCTGGCCCTCAGCCAGTGCTGGACTCTTCTCTACAGTATGCTTACCGGGTTTTATCCCAGTCTTATTTTAACTATACTAAACACACAGTTCTGTTAACCATTAATCTGATACATAGCAAGTTTAGTAATCGATCACTGGGTGAATGTCACGCTTTTGAGGGGAGTGTAAAAGCACCTCTTACCCTGAGTCGCCAACTCTTCCAGTGCCCAGAATTGCCCGCAGCAGACTTTCTGTGACATTGCTTGGCTTACAAGACATGGAGAAGGCTGCAATTTCCTTTCTGAAACAATCCCCCTACTCCTTTTTTTACTCTTGTCTGGGAAGCCAATGTACTTCACGCTCTATTCGGGGGCAGCAGCCAACAATTACCCCAACCAGCCAATTAAAAAAGCAGATTTTATTTGTAGTCTTACAGAAATAGGTCCTGATCTTCAAAAGCATATAAACACATGGGTAGCTACTACAACAAGCGAAGTTATGCATGTGCTTAAGAGCTTTGCTGGTTCAAGGCCATTGTGAGTAAATTATAAAAAATAAAACGTAAGTAGAAACAAACACACCTGGGCTAATACTTCAGAACACTGAGATCTTGTCTACACACAAAAACTGTATCATTTTAACTATAATGGTATGGTTAAAATGATGCAACCCCCATAGAGTGGAAAAAGTTATATATCAGTAGAAAAGTGCTTTACAGGGATAGCTTATACAGGAAGGGGAATAAGCTAAACCAGTAAAAGGCACCTTTATACTGGTATAAAACTGTGTCCGCATTAGAGATTGGACTGGTATAACTATGCTGGTAAAAAATTACCACCTCTCCCGCCAGCCAACACAGTTATACTGGTACAAAAATTGTGTGTGCACCAGGCCTAAATTACAAAATACTGAAATATTACCTATGTATGGCATGGCATGAAATCATAGCGTCACAGACATGTAGGGCTGGAAGGGACCTCTTGTGCATCCCCCCCATGCTGAGGCAGAACCAAGTATATCTAAACCATCCCTGACAGGTGTTTGTCTAACCTGTTCTTAAAAACCTCCAGTGACGGGAATTACGCAACTTCCTTGGGTAACAGTTAGAAAGTTTTCCCTAATATCCAACCTAAATCGCCCTTGCTGCAAACTAAGCAAACTACTTCTTGTCTTACCCTCTGTAAACATGGAGAACAAGTGATGACTGTCCTCTTTACATATTTGAAGAGTGTGTTCTCCCTCAGCCTTCTCTTCTCTAGATGAAACATGCCCAGTTCACCTTTCCTAATAGGTCAGGTTTTCTAAACCTCTTATTATTTTTGTTATTTTGCTCTCTCAAATGTATTTACATCTTTCTTAAAATGTGGTACCCAAAACTGGATTCAGTACTCCAGCTGAGGACTCACCAGTGTCAAGCAGAGAGGAACAATTACTTCCCATGTCTTACATACAGGGCTGCTCGGGGAGAGTGGGGGGGCAAGTGGGGCAATAGGCCACGGGCCCCACAAGGGCCCCCACGAGAATATAGTATTCTATAGTATTGCAACTTTTTTTTTATGGAAGGGGCCCCCAAAATTGTTTTGCCCCAGGCCCCCTGAATCCTCTGGGTCGCCCTGCTTACATACAATACTCCTATTACCACATCCCAGAATGACTTTTGCCTTTTTTCCAGCAGCAGCAAACTGTTGACTCATATTCAATTTGTGATCCACTATTCCCCCAGATCCTTTTCAGCAGTACTACTGCCTAGCCAGTTATTCCCCATTTTGTATTTGTGCATTTGACTTTCCCTTCCTAAATGCAGCACTTTGCACTTGTCTTTATTGAATTTCATCTTATTGACTTCACACCAATTCTCCAATTTATCTAGAATTTTGAATTCTAACGCTGTCTTCCAAAGTGCTTGCAACCCCTCCCTGCTTGGAGTCAGCTGCAAATTTTATAAGCACACCCTCCACTGCATTATCCAAGTCATGAATAAAAATATTGCAAAGTACCAGACCCAGGACAGACATCTATGGGCCCAGACTCAATATGTCTTCCCAGTTTTACAGAGAACCATTGATAACTACACTTTAAGTACAATCTTTCAACCAGTTGTGAAACCACGTTAGAGTAATTTTATTTAGACCATATTTCCCTTGTTTGCTTATGAGAATGTCATATGGGAAAGTGTCCAAAGCCTTACTTAAGTCCAGCCTTACTTAACTCACATCTACTATGTTCCCCATTTCCACTAGGCCAGTTGCTCTGTCGAAGAAAGAAATTAGGTTGGTTTGGCATGATTTATTATTGACAAGTCCATATCAGCTATTACTTATCACCTCATTTTCATTTAATAAAATTGCATCTCTTCTCTCACAGCTTAAAACTCTGCTGCTGTAACATATCTGTGTTCAGGCCACAAGTCCCAGGAAGAGGTCTGTGTATAATCAGAGAGACTTCTCCCCATACCCGTTTAGCTTCCAGTCATATTAATAAAAAGAATTTTCTGTCCTTACACAAAACAATATTTTTTTGAAATAATGTCCACTTTTGAAATAATAAGACAAACACATTCATTTTCAACTATCAATGTCAGCTAGCTAACACTCCAAAAATTTCAATAGTTTTAGGCAATATTCCCTGGGAGCATGCATTTCCTTAATCTATAGCAATAGCCCCATTTCTTTCTCCCCTAACAGGCTTCCTTATCTATCTTAAATGACCAAGACTCATTCTTCTGTAGGGCTAATTATTCTAAACAATACCTTTAGTAACATTTCATTATCATGTCAATATGTCCCTTTGTAGACAGTCTAGTATAAGATATAATTGCTCTATGTGTATATATGCAAAAAATGAGTTATTAAAATCCATATGTATGTATGTAAAAGGTAAAATAAGAGGAGAGAGAGAGAGAGAGAGAGAGAGAGAGAGAGAGAGAGAGAACAGGCTACATCATCTGCCATAGAGGGACAGAAATTTTAAAACTATAAAATAAAAGTAACTTTCTGAAACAACAAACTCTTCTTTCACAAAAATCATTCACTGAAAAGCACAGCAGTCCAGCAGGGCTATAGAGGAAACTTGCCAAGTTAACAGATGAAAAACAATTTCTTACTCTGGTACTTTTTTCAGTTGGCTGAATTGTATGAACAATACTTTTCCTCTAGTCTAATAAACCTTAATCTTAGTCCAGACCACAATAAGAAGTATATTTCTTTCTAAATATTTACTATATGTTAGCATGTAACAAGAAAATAAACCTACTCTGAATTTTGCTCTGTAATACTAATGAGCAAAATGTATCAGGCCTACATTTTCTGAAATGTCTCTAATTTTCAGAATGCCAATTTTAAAAAAAGTAAAGCTTGAGTTTTAGAGGTGCTTATCGCCCACAATTGCAATTTAAATCAGGGGTCGGCAACCTTTCAGAAGTGGTGTGCCGAGTCTTCATTTATTCACTCTAATTTAAGATTTTGCTTGCCAGTAATACATTTCAACGTTTTTAGAAGGTCTCTTTCTATAAGTCTATAATATAAACTAAATTATTGTTGTATGTAAAGTAAATAAGGTTTTTAAAATGTTTAAGAAGCTTCATTTAAAATTAAATTAAAAGGCAGAACCCCCCTGACCGGTGGCCAGGACCCGGGCAGTGTGAGTGCCACTGAAAATCAGCTCGCATGCCGCCCGCACCTGTGCCATAGGTTGCCTACCCCTGATTTAAATGAAAGAGAATGGTTGATGCTCAATGTGATGTTGCACTCCATATGCTCTGTGAAAATATGCTTGGACTGTGAATATAATGTAACTGGAATTGCTTTATGCAAAAGGTCTCTTCTAAGGTATCATTACAAAGCTTATAATCTACTGAGTGTGTTCATCCTATTTGTATGTATGTATCATTCTTGTATCTAAAACTAAAAATATGAAGTTAACTCTGAGGTCCTATTGTAATTATGAAAAGTGTAGGCCATTAATGGTGGTTTAGAATCTTGATGGCTCCCATTAACTAGAACAATTGGTTGTAAATGGCCCTGTTTACTTGTTAGCCTTCCTGTGTTCCTGTGAGCCAGGCCAGAAAGAACGGATGCTTGAGGTCTCACAGGACATGTGACCATGTCACCTGGTACTGGAATCCATCTTAAACCTGGTGCTTTTCCATTTAGAAGGAGGGGTGGGGACCCAGAGAGACAAAAGATTCCCACCTTGTGCCAAAGCTATAAAAATGGGTGGAACAGAACAAAGGGGGCTGCAGTCATGAGAAAACCCCTAGTTACCACCTGAGCTGGAACTAACAAGAACTGTACCAGGGAAAGGAATGGGCCCAGACTGTGAAAGAAACTTATTGGAACATCTCTGAGATTTACCTGTATTCAGTTTCTTAATGTATTAGGTTTAGACTTGCGTGTTTTGTTTTATTTTGCTTGGTAACTTACTTTGTTCTGTCTGTTATTATGTGAAACCACTTAAATTCTACTATTTATACTTAATAAAATCACTTTGGTTTATTAATTAACCCAGAGTAAGTGATTAATACCTGGTGGAGCAAACAGCTGTGCATCTCTCTCTATCAGTGTTACAGAGGGCGGATAATTTATGAGTTTACCCTGTATAAGATTTATACAGAGTAAAATGGATTTATTTGGGGTTTGGATCCCATTGGGAGCTGGGTGTCTGGGTGCTGGAGAGAGGTGACCTGTTGAGCGGTTTTTGGTTAAAGTCTGCAGCTTTGGGGGCATGGACCAGACCTGGTCCTTTGTTGCAACCAACTAGCGTGTCTGGCTCAATAAGGCAGAGTTCTGGAGTCCCAAGTTGGCAGGGAGGCTCAGAGGTAATCTCAGCACGTCAGGTGACAGTCGCAAGGGGGTCTCTGTGACCAAACCCATCACACTCAACACCTCTGAAAGTCAGGCCTGAGTGTTTTTAAAACTGGGGCAGCAAAAATTAGAAGTCACTTTTGAAAATCTGGACTTTAGTTATTTCCATTTAGCAGCATTGGTTTATGGACAGCCAATTTTCTTTTTCTTTTTTATGCTATTAACTCAGGTATTGAGAATAAAGAGCAAGAGATTAAAACGACTACTGGCATTAAAAATCATCTTAGGAACTGAAATTTACATTTCCTTACCTGAGTCCTTCATGGGACAGAGTGCACACTGCATGCCCCAGGCCTCACCATATAAGCAGCAGCACTCAGTGTATGTAGTCTGCTTTCCAACCAGAGGCCGGCTACAAACAAAATTCTCACTCAGATGTTGCCAGCAAAGATCTTGGTAGACTTCAGTTTCTTCGGTTTGTTCTGAAGGAGAGGTCAGTATTACACCATTACCACAATGCTCTTAATATTTTAAAGACATTGGTAAAATACAGTGTTATCTAAATGAAGGTTACAAGAATAATCTAACATTATTGCTTTACATAAAACCAAAATTGGATGGATTTACTAATGAATTCAAATGTTTAATTTAGAAATTATAACCAAGTGATTCTGACTAGTGATTTGGAGTGGCTCAAATGTTGACTGTCCAACTTGAGAAATCTGAAAGGGTTTTGGTATTCAGAAACTGTTGAGCACCTACTCTCGGAAAAACAGGCTTCTTTAAAGATTCTCAAGCTAGGCACCCAAGAATGGGACACTGAGTTCCTAGCCACTTCTGAAATTCTTTGTCAAGGAGTGGGATTTTTCCAAAGTGCTCAGCATTGACTAAATTCTGCTCCTATTGGAACTTCCACTGACTTCTGTGGGAGCAGAGTTAGGTCAATGCTAAGTGCTTTGGAAATCCCATCCAAGGAGTGAACCCTAAAATACATTAACTTGGATTTCCTTACACTGGCTAAAGGTTGTATCAGTAAGACATTTTGTCTGTCCACTAGAGGTGGGCGGAATATTTTTGAGACACTATTTTTGTTAAAATATGCTGTTTTGTCAATGCTGAAATGTTTTGTGGGGACATATTGGTTTCAATTAAGTTTTTGACAGGGAGGCTTCTGAGTTCCAGGGCTCTCTGATCACTGTTGACCACAGCCACTCAGAAATAAACCCAAATAGAAAAGGTGCCTTTTTGGCTCAGAAAACTGACATTTTCCTTTTGTGAAAATATTTGAATGGTTCTGTTTTGTTCCAGTGCAGAATGAAAACAAATGTTGAAACCACAAAAGTTGTCATGAAATTAAATTGTCATCCTCTAGTGAGCTGTTGTAACTGCATTTGTTACATGGTGTAACAATACAACTTCAACTACACACACTACATGTGAAATCATAGGATTGAATCCCAACTCACAAGGAAAATGTGGTATTCTGAAAGCATGAAGTTTACTTGAGTTTAGATCCATCTTTTACAGCTCATGTAGCCAGAGGCTTCAAATGATAGAATTAGACACTTTAAGACATGGGACATTGCCTCTCTGAGCTCCAGAGAGCTGAAAGGAGAGTGGGAAGAAAGGTGCAAGTACGATCCATCTATACATAATGAACTCTGCATGCTGGTGGCAGAGAATGCGGCTGTACTGTTGCTCTGTTTCCTCCCTCTCTACTTTAGAGAGGCTAGTGCCAATAGTTAAAAAGCAGGAGCTCTATGAACTTCCTGAGCACAAAGATTGTTCTTCTGCTAGCCCTAGTGCATGCATTGTCTGGAGACCCTTGTGCCCTCTCCCCTCCTTGCACATCCATGCGGGGGCCCAACACAATCTTATCCATAGTTTGTTTAGTTAAAACACCACTGTCTGGTTGAGTTTTGGGTAAGGGCTTATAGAGGTTTATTGTATGATCCACATAAAATAAAATGTTTAATCAATCTGTACTAGTACCCCCTATTATGGAAACCTCTTGGATGGTTAAATTCTTCATTGGCTGCATGGAACAGAGGCTTGAATTCACTGCTATACACACTATTATTAATCAAATGTTTTAACATTTCTAAAAATGTGTATGATGCTGAATTCCATAGTTAGTGTTGCCAACTCTTTCAATTTTATCATGAGTCTTAGAATATTTGGTGTTTTTCTTAAATTCCCAGCTGCTGAAATTAAGAGTTTGCTTGAGATTCTCAGCTTTCATTAAAAACGTAGTAAGCGTCTAACCCTCCTGGTTGTGGAGAAAAGCTTGAAAAAATGAACTAAGTGTACCCTAAACGAACTTCCTACAGTTACCAAACTGAGAGACAAATGAGGGACATATCCCATTAAGTAATCAGAGGCACAGATATAATTCCCAATATTTACTCCTATATCTTTCCTCTTTTGTAAAAGCACAATCTCTGTTTTGTCTGGATTGAGTCTTAGGCCTGGTCTACACTAAAAAGGGGGTTCGAATTAGGGTACCCAAATTCAGCTACGTGAATAGCGTAGCTGAATTTGAAGTACCCTAGTTCGAACTACTCACCCGTCCAGACGCGGCGGGGTCGAACTCCGCGGCACTCCCATCGACTCCGCCACCGCCGTTTGCCATGGTGGAGTACCGACCGCAGCGCTTCTGGAGTTCGAACTATCGCGTCTAGATCAGACGCGATAGTTTGAACTCCGAGAAGTCGAACTCACCGCGTCGACCCGGCCGGTAAGTGTAAACCTACCCTTAGCCAGCTATCCCTCATCCAAGTCCCAATTTCAGTGCAATACTGGGCAGGCTGTGTCACTTCTCATTCAAGGTTGGAACAGATAGAGATACAGAGCTGGGTATCATCAGCATATTGAAAATACCTCAAACCAAGCTTACTCATTAACAGTCCCAATGGTCCCACACTGGGGTGACAAGATGGAATCCTGTGGAATCACACAAATGTGTCCTCAGCATAGATAAAAAACTGCCCAAGACTATCATCTGAGATTTCCTCAGAATGGAGCAGAGCCACCCAAGAGTGACCCTGTCTACCTTTGGTAGGGTCTGCAGCCATATCTACAACACCTCGTGGTCAACAGTGTCAGTTGTTGATCCTGTACAGGAACAGTATAATGCATATAATGGAGCATACCATTTGAATCTGCTGGTCTGATACATCGCTTTTCTGTGGCATCCAGAACCATCGGATGGGTACAGAAACAGTTGTAAGATCCTTCAGTGTTAATGCACTGGCCATCCACACAGCTGCTTGGGTCCTGACATTCATCTGTATCTTTAAAAGGGAAGAAATGCACCAAGAAAAGTCAACATCAAACTTGTTGCATTGTGTAAATTAATGCCTGCAAATTCTTAAATTAAGAACAGATTTCCCCCAGTACCACCTTCGAATTAGCCCAAATACAAATTTTACACAAGGAAAAATTCTGCCTGCATCTATGCCCACGTGGAGGAATAGGAGTCATGTAACATCTTCACCCTACTCAGAGCCCCCATACTGGAGAGAGGCAGGATGCTGACCTATTGCACTCAAGAACTGAGCAGCCTCTTGATTAGCACACGTGGCAGTGCTTCACAGGCCCAGATGGGCCTGTCCCTAGACATGCCCACACTACTTCCTGTTGCCAGCTGAATCCACAGCAGATTCTGGAGAGAGTGCCTGCATGCTGCTCTTTTATTCGGTAGCAGTAAGAACCATTGATGAGCACCCTGCCAAAGGCCCCTCAGTACCTCTGCAGAGAGAAAGGGATCTTCCTTTTTGGCCACCACAGCTCTACTCCTCGTAAGCTTGGCTTAGAGAGGAGAAGCAAGAATTTAACCCTATGGAAACAGTAGGCTGTTTTTCTTAAATGACATTAAATCAGAAAAGAAAATATCTTTGTAGAGGATAGTCTTAGAAACCCCAGGTGAAAGGCTCTCTTATTGTGGTTTCAAAAATTACTTCCTTTCATTATGTTATTCTGCATAGTCTATATGGTTTTCCGCTTAAGCAGCATAAGTCAGGGTCACACTTATGAATAAGTTTCAATCAAATGGCAAGCATAAAGGAGTAAGAGGTTCTGCAGACTAAAAGGAACGTGCTTATGTTACATCAGTGACCTGAATTGTAATTCCACATTGCATATTAACTCTTTGTGGAGAAATCTGTACTTAATAAAAATCATAGTGTTAATTCAATTTATTGTATTAAAACCTGCACACTTACCAAAGTTAAAGTGGGATAAAGCATGCAGCCATTCAGTGCCTGATTTGTGTACAAAGAACAGAAAGCTAGATTGGTACCTGGCAGATTGAAGTGGCACTGTGTGTAGAGAAAAGGAGTAGTTTCCTGTCACCTTGTGCATCACACACAAAGGCCACTTAGATTAGTAGCTCCTATTCTCTGGGGAGCACACGGGCTGCTGTTGACATGCAAGCCCCTGGGAGCAATTTGCTAAAAAGAAGGGAGGGAGTAGGCAGAGTCATGGTTCTATCTTCCACCTCCATATGTCCTTCAGGAGAGCTGGCCAGCCATGCAGGAGGAAGGGGGAGCATGCTACAGGAAGCTCAGTGCTTTCCTTACTATGAGCTCTGGATAAATACCACATTTCAGCCTTGAATTTTTACTGCATAACTCTGCTGATCGTGTCCATCTGCATACCATTCTATGTAGAGTGAGGCATTAAAGAACTTACCGAAGCATTGGAGTTTAACAGGATCATAGTATGTGCCTTGTTTACAGTAACACTCATAACCTGGCTGTGTGTTCAGACAGAAGCCATTTTTGCAGATTTCTTGTCCGAAGAGCAGGCATTCATCCGCATCTGTAGAGAAAACTACAGTTACAGCCCTTACTCAGTCACGTAGGGGACCATAGAGCAAGCCCCACTTACTCCCCTGTTCTGACTGTGACTCTGGCTGTTGGGAGCACAGCCAGGGCTACTTGCCACTGTGAGCAAATGATTTGGCACTGGGTGGGGTGGGGTGTGGAGAGCTGGGGGAGCCTTGGTTCTGCCTCCCTATTTGGTGGCCAGAGTAACTTAGCTGGATGCATGGGGGAAATCAGCTACTCCACAAAAAAGGGTGAAGTGACTTACTCCTTTCCCAGAGCAAGGGGGAAGCAGGGGAGGAATTGGGACTTTGAGCCACAATTTATTCTCTGGTCTGATTCTGGGGCGCTGCAGCTATGCACTATATCTTACTCATGGCAGACTGTAAGGTGACAAGGTGGATACCAAGATATAATACTACTGTATTTACATAAGGCCCAATACTGTCACCCTTACTCATGCTGAGCAGTCCTTTACTCTGTGGGTAGCTACTCCAAAAGTAAGGGACTACTCCATGTGTGCAAGGGTGCCAAAACTGGGCCTGGTAAGCTACTAAAGAAGATTTTAGATTTAGATTGCCAATTGAAATTAGTGGGAGGCACAAACTGCAGCAATGTTGTAGATGTCCTACATGCTGGACTGTGAAAAAAGCCAATTCCCAGAATCACACAAAACAATATTACAGGTCCAAAGTGAGTAAGGACAACTTCTGTCGAATCCAGAATACTGACAGTGGGGTAGCCCTGATGCATCCTATATATTTTGATGCAGACTGAGGCTAAGGAAGAAAAAGTTTACTAAGACAGCAAACAACAACAAAAGGATAGTTCTGACAAAGAGATGAAACCCACCGGTTAGAGCAGGAGAAAGAGATGACAATAAACTTACTAAGCAGGGCAGAGGTAGCCATGGCCCAAGTACCCTGTACTATACACAGGGCAGTACACAGGCATAAAAACATTTCCTCACAGTCCAGGCTATGTGAAATCGACAGTACTCAATTTGCACCTCCTGTATTTTTGCTTCATAATTGGCCTTAGGTTCAAGCAGAACAGACCAAGACTGTCTTCCATGTATCAATTGTCCTTTCTTCTATTTGGCTGAACAACTTCTTCTGTGACTGTCTCAGTTCAGCGACTGTCTATGTATATGTAAATCTGTTGTCATGGTTTTGTCTCCCCCATTTTGAAGCAACGGATGTAATCTGGGCCCCGCTGAAGTCAATAGCAAAACTCACACTGACTTCAATGGAGCCAGGATTTCACTCCATAATTAGAGTTTCTATGATATAAGCAAACAGCAGTGGTGCTTGCTGGATGGATTGTCCTAATACTGTTAACAGAGATGACATGGAATCCAGTCCTATGGCACAACTATTTGTGATGGTTGTGTACCACCTGCAAGTGTGCAGCATGTAGTTTTTACCTATATTTGGCTAGGATCATATGTTTCTCATTCCAGCACGTTCTGCTATGCCCATCACATTTCCACTGTGGGTGATCATCATCTTTCCTGCTTGCATCATCCTTTTACCATTGTATGGCTTGACCAAGCACTTCACCCTATGCTCCTTATAATCACTGTTTTGCTCTCTGCACACGTTTACTGACTGAGCACCCCTCTATCTTCCTCCACTGTGTATGATCTAGAATCTTGAAGTCATTTTCTGCTGTGCTCATGATTTATTTGGTTAGTTTTGTACTTGTTTAGGGAACCTCAATGGAGATTTCCCACACACAGACATAATTATTACCGTTGCTATATACAATCATAAGACATTCATCACTATTGTATCTGGGGACATTTGATATGATTTAGACCAAGAGAGAGATTTTCCCAGAAGTAGGCATGTATCGTACATGTCAATAGTCACAGTATACTCCATATTTAAACATATAATGAAGCATATTCTTAGCAGATAGAATCAACAATATCTAAAATGAATTAGTGCTCTTAATAAGGTTTCATTTAAAAATATAAACCAAGCTAACACATACCTACTTTTCTACAGTTTTATTTACTTTGTAGCAAACTTTTACTTTTTGTTACTTTTGGAATTTGCTTCCTTTTTCCACCTCCTTTTCTTTTAGTTTATCAAACATTTACTATATTACGTTGTTTAAACCAGGCTGGTGTTAGAAATGCCAATGAAGAATGAAAGGTAAAATGGATAGCAGATAAACTGGGCCAAATTCTGCACTCAATTCCCCTGGAGTTAATCCATTGGCTTCAATAGTGTCACTCCAGATTTACACCAGGGTAACAAGAATGTAGCTACAAACTATTTTTTCCATCTGCTGAACAGTTCTCAAGGTGAATTATTAAAATACGTACTTTTCCAGAAGAGCTGAAAGGGCTATAAAAATATTTTTACAGTCACTTTTCCAGCCACTAAGCAATTTTAAACATTAATTTTTTTTAAGTTTGATTGTTTAGCAGCAAGACCACTATAATGATTAATTTAAAAAAAACACATAGCCGAGTCACTTCCATCTTTTCTTACGGAAACAGAATACGTGGTTTTGGGAAAAGTGGGAGAGCTGGTGGTTTGGGAAAGGGAACATACATTTGTTTTTGCAAATAATTCCAAATTAAAAATGTCTGGCTACTCCTGCAAAAAGAAGCATGCAGATGAAAGCAAAATAAATACATTGTGTGTTAACGGAAGAGAAAAATATCACATTTTACAAAATAATCTGTCCATTTGCAAGTCCACTGTCTCCACTATAAATATGCCATTTATAAGGATATTGCCAAAACTTGTTCAATGCAAAAATCTTGTTAACATAGTGAGAGTTTTCCTGGAAAACATATCTAGTTATAAAATATTTTAATTTCCACATTTTAATACTCTTAACAGTTGCAGATGTTATCAACTGCAAGGCAGCATAACCAACCAAAGCAGCTTTTTATCGAAGATGCATATATACCTACAAATCAAGTGTGCCAATTTTTTGTTGCAAAGAATAAAAATAAGCATAGCAAAGACACAAATAATATCATGCGCTTGCTCCATCCAAAAAGAACTGTACTCGGAAACTGGATTTCCCAGTTCTGTACAATCTGGTATAGATCCACTAGATATTTTTCAGGTACTTAAAAACAGAATTATGACATCTTTCTGATTCATCTATATATTATCTGTCTATCTATCAAGGCCTCTATTACTACAGTATCTCAGTACCTCGCAATCTTTAATGCATTTATACTTATCATATTCCTGTCAGGTAGGGAAATACTATTATCTCCATTTTACAGATGAGGAAGTAAGGTACACTGAGATTAATTGACTTGCCCAAGGTCACACAGGAGGCCTGAGCTGGAGCAGAGACTTGAATTCAGGTCTACTGAATCCCAGTCCTAGGCCACAGCCACTGGGCAATCCTTCAGATATAAAAATTAGTGGCCTATTCCTGTGACGCAACAAGAACCTATACTTCCCACTGATTTTAATGGACATAGCAGATGCCTATCATCTCTCAGAATTAGGGCCTATATGGTATAACTTTTAAGTACTGTGTTTCTGACTTAGCTATTGGTGATGTTGGCATAGCTAAACATATTAACTATGTGATGCTACTGCTCTTTTAAGATATTGTATGTTACATTATACTGCATTTTTAATGTAATATAAATATACACAGTAACTTCAGATTATTAAATATTTGATCTGTAAAACTGCAAGTCTGA
Organism: Mauremys mutica; assembly: GCF_020497125.1. Taxonomy (NCBI): domain Eukaryota; kingdom Metazoa; phylum Chordata; order Testudines; family Geoemydidae; genus Mauremys; species Mauremys mutica. The sequence continues at coordinate 146,707,685 of NC_059074.1, read as the reverse complement.
TAGGAACAAATGTAATTTTATGTAGCAATACTGTAGCTACTTTATAATGCAAGACAATTATGCAGATTTCCTTCTAACTATATAAAATTACAATGCATGTATGCCATACATTGTGGAAAATTCACTTTCCTGAATTATTAACAGTTGTTTCAGACTTCACTAACTCAACAAAGGAATTTTACTGATCTCACTCTTCCTTGTTAATAAAGTTTTTTGCCTACATACTCTCTCTCTTATGCACATATTCTATTTTGCTCTCTCCAGTAATGTCCATTTCTTCACAGATTATTGTATATGGCATTATGTTCTAAATAGCATAGCTAAGTTTATTTTCAATTTTCAGAATAACTTAAGTATAAATCATTCATTCCCCTTGTAGCCTGCAAGCTAATGTAGGACAGAACCCTCTCCCCATACCCGCCTTTCCCCATAACTGTTATTTATAAATTGAAGACTGGTTTGTGCTACTTATACATGAGCAAAGGCTGATCTTTGGGGTTATGTGTTTTAAAAATCTGCTCTTACAGTATAAGATGAATACTGGGAAAATACTATAAGCGTTACAGCACCTAAGATGAATAAAATGTGAATAATAAGAAAAAAACTGTAATAGTGTTATGTCCTAAATACAGGTTTACCATAAGGTAAGTATTTTGGAGTAACATTTTACTTCAAGATGCTGTTTCTGTCTTGTTGAAAAACTGAAGTAATATGTTGACATTGCTGGTTACGTAAACTATCTATTATTAGAATTTCTGAAATGTTCATATTTAATACAAGTTAGCATATCTAATTGGTACTGACCTCTGTAATTCTGTGTAATGACTCCATAAGATGAATCACCAGAGGGGATGAAACCTTTTCCTTCAGGACACAAATCAGTAAATTCAGCTGGTAGAGAAATAAACCAAAAAATCATATCAGAAAAAAAGCAGTTATTTAGGAATCTAGAACTGTAACAGATGATAAAATTTTCATGTTCATGAATACATTTAAAATTGTATTCTATTTTCTAATTCTCAGAAATCTTAGGCAACCTTTCCTCTGATTAATTCCCTTTGGGCAATCTTATACACCTAGGTATACCCTTATGGCCAAATGCTGCAGTCATAACACAGGCAAAACTTCCATTGACTTCAACAGGAATTTAACTATTGTCTTCAAAAAGAGTTTTGCCTCAGCAGGAACTGAATAAGAACTGCATCATCTGGCTCACAGAGGGAATGAATTACGTTATGTTGGAGATGGCATAGGCTCAAATGCAAACAAACCCTCTTTTATATTTTCAAGTATAGTGGCTCTTTCCAAAACACACAGCAATAGGCACAGTTTCACCAGTTCAAAGATGTGGCTAAGATAAGAACTGAGAACAAGAAATCACTTTTCTTTTAAAAGTTATCTCTTGCATTCTGAAGAATTTACACGTTCTAATCTTAAATGATTTATTCCAGCTGGATATTGAATATCAGCCACCATTGTTTACACACTGTGCTTCAAGTACTGTTATCAATATTTATGCCAAAGAGCATATGGTTATGCTCTTCTAATTGGTATTTAAAGGCTAAAAAATGTTGTGCAGACAGCATGATTAACTGTATTATACAGTAGGTAGCAGAATGTAAAATTAATGTCATGTTATATATCTATTTGAATGTTTCACATTGCTGCATAAGCTAAGCTGCTATGACTAATGACAGCCAGACAAAAATATAAAAATGCTCACCTTAATTTGTTATTTTATGGGGAGTAATAGAACTGTAACATTACAATAAAATTTGGCAAAAACTTGTATCAGAAATATTGTTGCTTTAAAAATCATTTGGAGATAGTGTTGGCCATAGAAAAATAATGGGCCATATTTATCCCTGCTGTAATTCCATTGAAGCCAGTGGAGTTACACCGGAGATGAATTCTTCCTATTGCCTTTGTGAGAGTGGAAAAGTTGTGAGTAAGCTGCTGCAGGAGACGGCCCTTTATGAACAGCCTTCATGAAAGCCAAGGATACCTATACTAGTATAAAGCACAACCCTTCAGAAACTATTGCTGGATGGAAAGCCTCCTCTTACCAGTTCCAAAGACGGGGCATGGGAAGATTTCACAGTTATCACCCCAGCCAGCACCCAAAGTACAGCAGCATTCTTGTTTGGTGATGTTGGATGTCAACACATTATCACAGAAATTAGCATCATTTAGATTGTAGTAGCATTCTTTCTTTTCATCTTCAGGTTGATCAACATCTACTGGTAAATCTAAAGATGAAAAATAAATAAATAAATAATAAAATATGTCAAATTAATCAGTTTGATAAGAGATACGGGAGAAAAGCAACTGCATGATGTTGTCATAGCACCATCTTCAGAGGCAGAGTCCTTGGAGAGAAAAATGTGTCAGCAAAAATATTTGGTGGATTTTTTAATCCTCAAAATCTTTCCCCTGATTTTCAGACCACTGTTTTCTTTCAGATTTAGGTGTTGGAAGAGCTTCCATATTTGTACTTCTACTATGTTTAAGTCATGCATGTACCTCTACTTTTATGATTAAAAACAATATTAGCACTTACGAAGTTGCTTTTCATACATTTTTCACTTAAAGCACTTCACAAAGGTTAGTAAACATTTTACAGATGTAGAAAGTGAGGCAGAGAGTGAAAAGGTCTGATTTTCAACACTCTCCGCTCACACTGACTTCAGTGGAAGACAAGAGTTCAATACTACTGAAAATTAAGTCCTAAGTGACTTATACAAAATCATACAGTGAGTCAGTGTGAATGACAGGAACATAACCCAGGTTCCTGACTCTCAGTCTGGTGCCTGATATACTGGGCTAGAATGACATCAATTTTTAGACTAAATTATGTCTCTTATAGAGAACAAGCACAGTGGAGAAACAGAGAAGATGTTGTTCCCAAACAACAGCAGCTAAACAAGGCATAATTCCTTCTGCAGGACACAGGACCTTGGCAGTGCTTTCTTTGATCTGGAACCAGGGGACATGTCCCCCTCTTATGCTAAGGTGGGTTTTGCAGTTGCATTGTACTTTACAGCAGTATTTGAAAGAGATAAGCAGAGGAATCAAAATATATTGACTCTGCAGAAGAGGAGTGCAAGGTTTAGGGGTGCAGGGGGAGTACAGGGGTTTGGGGTGCAGGAGGGGAGTACAGGGGTTGGGGCAAAGGGGGCACAATGTAGGGTTGGGGCACAGGAGAGAGTGCAGGGCTTAGGGGCGAAGGAGGGGAGTGCAGGGGTTTGAACAAAGGGGGCACAATGTAGGGTTAGTGGCACAGGAGGGGGTGCAGGGTTAGGGATGAAGGGGGTTCAAGGATTAGGGGTACAGGAGGAAAGTGAAGGGGTTAGGGGTAAAGAGGGCACAGTGCAGGGGTAAGGGGTGGAGGGGGGTACAGGGGTTATGGCCGAAGGGGGCACAGTGCAGGGTTAGCAGTAAAGGAGGAATGGGGAGCCTGGGGAGCCCACGGGGACCAGGAGCACCAAAATACAAGTTTGCTCAGGGCGCCATTTTCCCTAAGGCTGGCCCTGAGTCTAGTCTATCATCCACAGTTTTAAGGAGTTTATAAAACTTATGATCTCACAGAGTTCTCAAATACCTAGTGAATAACTCTACAAAACATAGTTACTAACTCAATAAATAACAAGAAAACTTATCAAAACCTACCAAACCATAGTTAAAGGGCACCTCTTCTCCTTCGAGATAAATGAATAAAATACCTTTGGAGGTTTTAGAGCAAGCCATTTCAGAAATATGACAATACAAAACAGTGGAAAAAGCACTCGAATCTTTCATGTTTCCAAAACACTTAGTCCATCTAACCTCAAGCTTCCACAAAATATTCACCTTTGGTAAGATCAGAGATGAGAGAAGCTGCAAGTGGAAATTATTTTTGTTTCCACAGTTCCATAATACCTGACAAATATGGACTGCAACATTTTGCATTTGGACTCCCCATGTGCTCTGAAACCACAGATGTCAAATTTATTGGTAAAAAGCACCAGTTCCGCTGGGGATTTCAGAATGGCAAACTCTTGAGATGAAAAAATATATTTATTTTTCCTGTTAGAAAATTCTTCATACTCAGCATTTAACATGTAACAACAACCATCTAAAGCAATATAACAAAGAGCTATCCAAAATTATTCCATGTTGGCTGATTCTCATATATTTTGAAATTTGATTAATTTCAACTGAGACTAGAAGGTAACGTTACTGTCATGAGACATTGTTAGGATATAGATATTCAGGCCTGTCTGCAAAGGCCTATACTTTAAGAATTTAGGTGTATTCTTATCACTTAGCTAGTTGTAGAGGTATAAAAGAAAGAATTAAAGATCACTGTCTGTGTAATGGCCTTCTCTTCCTGTGACAGGCTAAGGCCTTCAGCTAAGACGTAGTTAGGCAGCCATAAGCTGCGAAGTGTATGGTCACATCCTCACATTCCAAACTAGTCACATTGAAATAAGGTGCTATTGGGCTATTAGGAATACAATCCTGCCCTGATATTTCTATCACCTCCAGAGAAAGGGAAGAGCCTAGAAGATAGCATCCTGTCTGACAAGAACTCACTTATCTATAGACACAGCTGGAAAACCGTTATGTCTGTATAGATGTAGCTGTGAAATCGTCACTTCTGTATTGTTTTGTATGTATTTGCATGGTCTCTGTCTGGTTCTGTAATTGTTTCTGTCGCCTGTATAATTAATTTTGTTGAGTGTAAACCAATTAAGGTGGTGGGGTATAATTGGTTAAATAACCATGTTCAGTATGTTAGGATTGGTTAGTTAAATTTCAGTAAAATGATTGGTTAAGGTATAGCTAAGCAGAATTCAAGTTTTACTATATAGTCTGCAGTCAATCAGGAAGTGTGTGGGGGGGAAATAGGAACAGGTACACTGTTGATACACTGGAGCTGGAAGTGAATTTAGGAGAAGGATGGGAAACGAAGTTGGGGCTCCTAATGTGTTGCACAGTGAGAAGACAACCTCCTTTCCCCAGCCCCTTAATCCTCACCACCCTCCTTCTATGGAGTCACAACAATAGGCTAGGATGCGGTTTGGAAGGGCAGGGGGCTGACAGCACCCCTCAGATAGGTGGAAACAAGTGAGGAAAGGATGACGACTTGTATGAGTCCCCAGATGAGTTAAATTAATAAAGTTGTGACCTAAGTAATGCACATCCCTCACATCCTGTCTTTCTTCCTGCATGTCCAGGAAAATGCATCAGGCTGGTCTAGTGATAGTTGTTTAAACCATTATGAGGGAGACCTAGTTTCACCTCACTGTCCTAGAATCTACCTCATTCTCTGGGCCTTTAAGGAATTCAAAAGCAGCCAACTATGCCAATTATGGAATGGACCATTCCCAATCCCATCCAGTCCTGTTTGTTGTCAGGATAGTGGCTGGGATGTGGGATCTCAAGGTGGAAAGGGTAAAACAGAGGCTGGGGGAATAAAATGAACCTCAGGCTCTTACTTCCACCACTGCTTCCCAACATACAGACACAGACATAGACATAGACACAGACACACACACACTCTCTCTCTATCTCTATCTATCTATCTATCATAATAGGCAATTAAAACATCAAGTTTCAAGTATCTGTAAAATATGATGAAATGAAAATGTTGCACATAAGAAATAAAGTAAGTTTTACTAAGCTTATTCTCTTTAATTTTCATTAGCTACAATTGTTTTAACATTAGCATGCCCAAAATATTTATTTTGTTGTGCCTTTTATTGTGTTTTAATCAACGAGAGTGTAATAGACATTTATGGCTTTTAGTTCAAAACATACATTTGAATTGGTTTCTAACTTCCTTAGAAAAGTTAAATGTTTTGGTTTGTGGAGTTTGAGGGACTGGCAGACACCACATTGCCACCAACAATGCAAACTCTCCTTTGCTGTTTTGCCAAAGTAAGTAAGTATACATTAAGGGAAACACCCAGCTGAGTGCTATTTCATCTTTGTTAGTTTAGTCTGTGGTCTCCCTTCATCAGATAATTACAATTTTCCATAATGTACTGCATTTCATAAAGTACGATGGTTTTGTGGTATCAACTGATATCCAATAGGAACCAAATTAAGACTATCATGTGTCGCAGAAACTCAACTGAACTAAATCTGTTATTTCAAGGTGAGAGAGCAGTACTTTAACCACCAAGTTATACATTTTCTTTGGACAGATGCCACATGTCTAACTGAATCAGGGCCAAAGGCTTAAATAGCAGAAACACCATGGAAGTTTTCACACCATTTACCAGGGAAAGAGCTTCGGAGGCTGTCCCAGGAGGAAGGAGAAACATTCTCATCATGTGATTATTTATTCCCATTTTATATTTGATGTGATGGTTTCTCCTCCCATTATCTGTTCAGCACTTTAAAAGTCTGTTGTTTACACAGCTGTGACTGAGGGTTAGTCAAGCAGGCGTCATGAATGTTTGGAAAGTGAGTGAGACATAGATCTTTAAAAAAAGAAATTTACAAAGGCCAGTCTGTGTCTACAAGCTCATAATTTCTCTCTCTCTCGCTCACTCACACAATTAACCTTTTAATAAACAGATTCTTTTAAAAGATATTTTGGTGTAATTTTTCCTTGGAAAAATGGATTAGTACCTAGATATTTAGTTTCTCACAATTTTGGTTATTTCTGATTTTTTTATTTCATTGTTAAAAAATTAGAAATTTTACTCTATTAAGTAACTGTGGGATAATAGTCATTTATCTGATTGGGTTTTTAAAAATATTTATTAACATTTTTCAATCTTTTTTCTTATAACAAACCAAAGAAATTCTAGATACCAATATATAGACATTTATCTGACTGTAAATATGATGGCTATATTAGTGCCTCAGAATTTCAGATATAAAAAGTGGGGACTAAATATAGACTAAAGGTATTTTATATATTTTTATATCTTAATATTGCACTGATGCAGCAAAAAAAAATGTTAAGGCATATGCTTAACATTAAGTGCTGTTGACATTGTCGGAGAAAAACTCAGTTCTCGCTTTTTCGTTTAGGTGCAGCAAAATCAAATACTTTATTATTTCTCCAGTAATTACAATGGAGGGAGAGAGTGCCATAGGACACAGGGTCGCCCCAGTCCCGGACAGGTCTCTCAACTGGTAAACAATTACAGCAAGCCTTTATACTTTTGTTACAGACAATAACTAGCAATAATACAGACAATAGAGAGCAACAACTACATTTTGTTTATACATAAGCCATTCTGCTATCTTGTTTGTCTCACTCCTAAGAAAAGCAAGCCTGCATATTTGGTTATCAGTTACAAGGTCGTAATAACTTTGTACACAGTTCTTTCCCTATGTCTCACACTATCCTTGCTTCTAGAAGTCTCACGTCATTAGGGTTACAGCTGGGCTAACTCTTGCTAACTGACATGTATTAAGATCCCCTTCAAATCCTTATTAATTCTTTCCCTGCTTCCACAACATCAACACAACTAAAGCATATGCTTAAAATTAAGCACAGATTTAAAAATTTTGATTAATTGTGCCCTAAGTTATTAGTGTAAAAAATAAAATGTGTAGCGTTGATGGAATCTTAAGTAAATAAATTATATAGCACTGTCCCTTGCCTCCAAATGACAAGAAATACAAACTTTCAGGGCCTGATTTTCAGCAAGCCAATAAATATGTATTTGTATGTCCCTATTTTCTATATGCAAAGCACTACAGAACATGTAATGCAAATCTCCCAATCTGTTGCACGCATGGCAAGATGTCTCTCTTTTGGGCATGTGTATGTGTAAATCAGGAATTTATGCATGCACATCCAATGATGCATGTGCAAAAAAGACATGCATGGGTATGTATGCAAATACTCTCAGTTCACTTGGGTTAAAACAAAACAAAACAAAAAACGGTTACTCACCTTCTTGTAACTGTTGCTCTTGGAGATGTGTTGTTCATGTCCATTCCAATCAGATATGCGCGCATGACAGCCAGAAGATTTTTCCCCTAGCAGTATCTGTAGGGTAGGCCGGGTGCCCCCTGAAGTTGCGCCCTCATGGCGCTCAATATAGTGCCCTGCCGACCCACCCCGCCTCAGTTTCTTCTTGCTGGCTACTCTGACAGCGGGGCAGGAGGGTGAGTATTAGAATGAACATGAACACCACATCTTGAAGAACAACAGTTATGAGAAGGTGAGTAACCGTTTTTTCTTCTTTGAGTGCTTGTTCATGTCAATTACAATCAAGTGACTCCCAAGCCTAAATTAGGGAGATGGGGTCGAAGTTGTCCACTGACTGGAGCATCGCTCTACCAAAGGATGCATCGTCTCTGACCTGCTGGGTAATCGCATAATCCGTGGTGAAAGTATGTATGGAGGACCACGTCGCCGCTCTACGTATTTCCTGGGTGGGAACCTGCCCCAGGAATGCTGAAGAAGCCTTCGCCCTGGTGGAGTGAGCAGAGAGGCAGGCACCACCGCCAGTTTGTAACACTCTCAGATGCAGGATGTGATCCACGACAAAATTCATTGAGAAGAGCCTGGAAGACTTTTCATCCTCTCTGCCACAGCCATGAAAAGTTGCACGGACTTTCGGAATGGCTTTGTTCTCTCGATGTAAAAGGCTAGCGCTCTGCGGACATCCAACGAGTGAAGCCTCTGCTCCCTGCCACTTGAGTGCGGCTTAAGATAGAACACTGGGAGGAAGATATCCTGTTTAATGTGAAACTGGGAGACAAACTTCGGGAGAAAAGCTGGGTGGGGCCTGAGCTGAACCCCATGTCCTTATAGAACACTGTGTGAGAAGGCTCTGAAGTTAGGGCCTTGAGCTCAGACACCTCCTGGCTGAGGTTACCACCACCAGAAAGGCCACCTTGTACGAGAGGTAGAGCAGGAAGCATGTCGCTAGCAGTTCAAAGGGTGGCCCCGTCAGTATGGAAAGGACCAGGTTGAGGTCCCAGGCCGGAACCAGCTGTCGAACTTATGGATATAGCCTGTTGAGACCTTTGAGGAAACAGCTGACCATAGGGTTGGCAAAGACCGACTGGCCCTCTGAGCATGGATGAAGGCAGAGATGGCGGCCAACTGAACCCTTATTGATGACATGGACAGTCCCTGCTGCTTGAGATGGAGAAGGTAGTTCAATATGAGCGGAATAGAGGGGAACGTCGGGGACGAACAATGCTGTGCTGACCAGATTGAAAATCTCTTCCATTTGGCAAGGTAGGTAGCTCTAGTGGAGGGTTTCTTACTGCACTGCCAAGGAGAACTTGTCTAACCTGGTCCGAGCAGGAGAGCTCAACCGGGTTTAGCCACAGAGCTTTCACGCCATGAGGTGCAACGACTCGATGTTTGGGTGCTGGAGATGGCTGTGATCCTGAGTTATCAAGTCAGGGAAGAGCAGAAAAGTGACTGGGGCTTCCATAGACATGTCCAGGAGTTGGCAGCGTCAGGCCAGGGCTATCAATATTACCACCGCTCAATCCCTCCGTATCTTGAGGAGCACCTTGTGAACGAGAGGGATAGGCAGGAACGCATATAGGAGACAGCCTCCCCAGGGAAGGAGGAATACGTCTGCTATGGAGCCCAGGCTGTGATTCAGGAAGGAGCAGAACTGCTGACACTTCCTGTTGTGCCGTGTGGCAAAGAGGTCTACCTGGGGAAAGCTGCATTGATGGAAAAAGGAGTTTGCAACATCTGGGCATAGGGACCACTCATGGCTATGGAACTACCTGCTGAGATAGTCCACTAACTCATTCTGTACCCCAGAGAGGTATGATGCTTGCAGGTGTATTGACTGCTCTACAAAAAAGTCCCACAGCATGAGGGCTTTCTGGCACAGGGGAGAGGAGCATGGACCCCCCTGTTTGCTGATATAGAACATCACTGTGGTGTTGTCTGTCATCACTGATACACATCTCCCACTTAAATGGGCTCGGAAAGTCTGACATACCAGGCGTACCGCTCTCAGACATTGATGTGGAAAGCGAGCTCCGCCGGAGACCAGAGGCCTTGTGTCCTGAGATTTCCCAGATGTGCCCCCAACCCAAGTCCAATGCGTCCGTAACCAACGAGAGTTAGCTGGGGGCTGATGAAGGGGACTAGGTGTGGGTCGAGCCACCACAGAAGGGAGTTGAGGCCCGGGCGAGGCAAAGTAACAAACCTGTCCAAACTGTCCTGGACCGGCCGATACACTGAGGCTAGCCATGATTGGAGTGGCTGGAGTCTGAGCCTGGCATGTTGCACTACATATGAACAAGCGGCCATGTGTCCCAGAAGTTTGAGGCAATTCCTTGCTGTGGTGGGGAGGAACTGCCTGAGACTCCGAATTATGTCATCCAAGGCCCAGAACCTTGATTCCGGTAGGTACGCCTTGGCCCGGGTCAAGTCCAGCACTGCCTGTATGAACTCTATCCTCTGAACAAGGGACAGAGTTGACTTCCCTGCGTTTGGGAGAAGGGCCAGTTTGTCAAACATTGCAATGATGAATCTGAATTGTGCCTCCACTTGAGCCCTGGAGCGGCCCTTGATCAGCCAGTCGTCGAGGTATATGAATACCTGTACCTGGCACCTGTGCAGAAACGCAGCCACGACTGCCCTGCATTTGGTAAATACCCAAGCCGCTGCTAACAGGCCGAAAGGAAGGACTGTGAAATAGAAGTTGTTGTTGTGCACCACAAACCTGAGGTATTTTCTGTGGGATGGTGTGATTGCTATATGAAAGTATGGGGCCTTCAAGTTGAGGGTGGCATACCATCCCTTGGATCCAAGGAAGGGATGATGGAGACCAAGGAGCCCATGAAGAAACTCAAGTTCCATATGAACTTGAGCTCTCGCAGGTCTAGGATGGGCCTGAGCCTGCCTTTGGCTTTTGGTATTAGGAAATACCAGGAATAGAAGCCCTTGCCCTTCTGCTCCTGAGGAACCTCTTCCACTGCCCCCAGTGAGAGCAGCGATTGCACCTCCTGTATGAGGAGTTGCTTGTAAGAAGGGTCCCTGAAGAGGGATGGGGAAGTGGGGTGGAAGGGCGGGAGGGAATAGAATTGGAGTGAATATCCCCTCTCTACCATGCGGAGCACTCAGCAGTCTGACATAATACGGGCCCATGAATGGTAGAAAGGGGATAGACGGGACAAAAAGGTAAAGTAGGATGGATCCAGTCTTTGCACTGGTGTCTCGCCCCTGGGTGCACCTTCAAACGACTGGTTTTGGGCCTGAGGAGGATTTAGACTGTCCAGAGTCCTAACCAGAGGAGGGACGAGGTCTCTTCCTTGAGTTCCTATTTCTCCTGCATGACCTGTCCTGCCTACCCTGAGGTTGATAATTCCTCTGTGGGGGCTGGGGTCTAATGTGCCTCCATTGCATGGCAGGGGTGTGGAGGCCCAGGACTTCAAGGTGGCTTGAAAGTCCTTGAGGCTGTGCTGACGAGAGTCAGTTTTCTCAGAAAACGAAGACTGACCCTCAAAGGGGAGGTCCTGGATTGTCTGCTGCACCTCATAGGGAAGGCCAGAGACTTGCAGACAGGAACTCCTCCTCATGGCCACCCTGGTAGCCATAGTGCAAGATGCTGCATCCGCTGCGTCCAGGGCTGCCTACAGGGATGCATAGGAAATTAATTTGCCCTCCTCTTCTAGCACGGAAACCCCCTCATGAGAATCCATAGAGAGGAGTTCTGCAAATTTTTGCATGGCCCACAAGTATTATAATTGTACCTGCTAACCACCACCTGATGGTTAATGATATGGAGCTGCAACCCTCGTGTGGAATAGATTTTCCTTCCGAAGAAGTCCAGTTTTTTGGCCTCTCGTTTCTTGGGCCTGATAGCCCTGGTGCTCACGCTGGTTGGCCACATCCACTACCAGGGAGTCCAGTTGGGGGTGCGTGTAAAGGTGTTCATACCCCTTTAAGGGGACACACATCTCCACTCGTACCTCTTGGCGGTAGGTGGCAATGAGGACGGGGTCTGCCACAGGGTCTTTGTGGCATCGCTGATGGTTTTAATCAATGGCAGTGCAATACGGGATGGCCCTGGAGGGGAAAGAATGTCGATCATTGGGTTGGCCTCCTCCACCACCTCCTCAGATTTAATATTCAGGTTCTGGGCCACCCATCTCAGCAGCTGCTGTAGGACCCTGCTGTCCTCTAAAGCTTGAGCAGTTGCTGAGCCAACCGCTGCCTCATCCGGAGACGAGGAGGATGAGATGGCGGCTGGTACTGGAGCCTATTCCCTGCCCTTGACCCCTCTGGGGTCCCTAGGAGCGAGGAACACTGGAGCCACAGCCAGTGCCGTGGGTGGCGCCGTAGTCGGTGTCACTGGCAGTGCCGCAGCTGGAGCCGCAATCGATGCCAAGGATGGTGCAGCAATTGGCGCTGAGATCATTGACATCGTGGTCGGTGCCGAGATGGTCAATGTCAGTACAGCTGCAGGATGGGTCCCCAGCAGCAGTGCGGAGGGCGTGTGCGGCGGCCCAAAGGACACCGAGGCCACCAATGCTGGTCTGGAACCCTGGCTCTGATGATAGGCCCATGGTGTCCAGAAGGGCCACTGAGGAGCCTGCCATTGTCCCAGCCACCATGCTGGGTAGGGCTGTCAGTCACGGTGGGAGCAGGATCTTCTGTTCCTACTCGAGCGCAATGACTCCACTTCCGACTCCAAGGTCTCCAACTGTGAAGACCTTGGAGGAGTGGAGCCACTTGATGCCAGCGAGCAATGCCAACTGGAGGACCAGAGCGGCTCCCCAACACGGGCTACCTGTGCTGGAGGTTGGCATGCAAGGGATGATACCCTCATTGCCACCATTTTTGCCAGCTTGCCCACGGAGTGGATTGGGCTAGGAACTGGTGCCAGCAACCTCTCCCGCCTTGGAGGGGAGGGTGGCGCTGTCAGCACCAGGAGGTCCGATGCCACTTTGAACGCTTCCGGCGTGGAGGGAAGCTATAGGTCCTCCAGCTGGTGAGCAGTGTGGGGCAGGAGTGCGCAGTGTAGGGCAGGAGTCAATGGAGGCTCCACCAAATGGGCACCTGATGGGGGCTTGCTGGCCACCTGGTCTTTAGATAGGGTGACCAGATCACCCAGGTCAAATATCGGGACGCGGGGGGGGGGGGGGGGCGGCGGGGGCAGAGGGGGAAAAAATGGCGGCAGAGCAAAAAAAAAAAAAAAATCCCCCACCCCTGATTCCTCCTCCCTCCGCAAGCGCTGGAGGGAGGCCCGGGAGACTCAGGGGAGCACGGGGCCGGGGTGAGTGTGAGTCCACCCTGGCCCCGAGCAGGCAGGACTCAGGCGCGGTATCTGGAGGGAGAGTACGGGGTGGCCTGCGGGGCCAGGCAGCGGCTGTTCTCCCCACCTGGGCAGCAGGACTCGGGAGCAGCTGCTGCTGCAGCTCCCACTGCCACGGGGGGAGGAAGCGGCCGCTGGCCAAGCTTGGCAGCTGCAGCTCTGGCGCCCACGAACCCCCCGAGCCCGGGCCTGCTGCGGGGACCCAGCGCGCATGCTGCGGGGACCCAGCGTGCACGCTGCGCATACCCAGCCCCTGGCCACTCGCGTCTGGGCTGGCTGCCCAGCTGGTGCATCCCGCTCGGGTCCTGCAGGGGAACGAACGGGACTGGGCTGCCGATGCCTCCGCCACGGGATTGCACCAGCTGGGCAGCCAGCCCAGACGCGACTGGCCAGGGGCTGAGCGCAGTGTGCGCGCTGCCCCGCAGCAGGCCCGGGCTCAGGGGGTTCGGGCCCGGGCACCAAAGCCGCAGCTGCCGAGCGCCACGTGCTTGGCCACTTCCTCCCCCCGCAGCAGTGGGAGCTGCAGCAGCGGCTGCTCCCGAGTCCCCTGCCCAGGTGGGGAGAACAGCCGCCACCTAGCCCCACGGGCCGCCCCCCTACTCTCCTTCCAGGTACCGCACCCGAGTCCTGCCTGCTCAGGGCCAGGCCAGACTCACACTCACCCCGGCCCGCACTCCCCTGAGTCTCCTGGGCATGGCATGCTTGGAAAGAGGCGGGGATTTGGGGAGGGAGACAATGGGGCAGTGAGGGGGCGGGGATGGGGGCGAGGATTTGGGGAAGGATCCAATGGGGGAAGGAGGGGGTGGAGTCGGGGCAGGGGAGGGCGTGAGCCCTTCAGGCTCCGGAGCCTTTGCTTGTTTGTCCAGTGTCCCGACCCAACATTGGTCGGGACGCGGGACAAACAAGCAAATATCGGGACAGTCCCGATAAAATCGGGACGTCTGGTCACCCTATCTTTAGACCTGGTCGGGGAGTGCCCTCTGTCGGCCTTCTTTCTTTTATGGGACACCGGGGAGTGAGACCGGTGCCTGACCCATGCCTGGGAGCTGTGCACAGAGCCGTGGCAGTGCCAAGGATCCTTAGAGGAGTCCTTCCTCGGCTCCAGCTCACGTGTCAACAGTGCCAGAGCACTGTGCACCGAGGAGGCGGCGCTTGGGCCCGAGTCCACCGTACCAGGGTCCGACTGAGGCCGAAGTGCTGCCTCCATAAGCAGAACTCGGAGGCGCTGTTTTCTGTCCTTGAGGATCCTAGGGCGAAACCCTCTATAGATTTTACAACAGTCCCCAAGGTGACCCTCCTCGAGACACTTCAAGCAGGAAGTGTGTGGGTCACTTCTCAGCATAAGCCTGCTGCAGTTCGAGCACGGCTTAAAGCCTGGGGACCGAGGCATACCGCAGAGCCGGGGAAAGCATGGGGGGTTGACCCCCAAAGAAAACTTATGAGAGAAAACTATCTACACTAACTAAACTACTACTGCATTTAACTATATACACATGATACTGCAAAGCACGTGCTTGCCAAGGCAAGAGCAATGGGGAGTTCCAGCTAGCCATCACAGGTGGTAAGAAGGAACTGAGGGGGGTCAGGTCAGCAGGGCACTATATTGAGTACCATGAGGGCGTGGCTCCAGGGGGGCACCCAGACCGACCCTACGGATACTGCTAGGGGAAAAATCTTCCAGCTGTCATGCATATGGTACGCACACATCTGATGGGAATTGACATGAACAAGCACTTGAAGAAGAACTATAAATTTAAATAAAAATTATTTGGTAGTAATGACAGTATGAAAGGTCTACCTTGAAATGTAAAGACATACAATTTGGATTTGGACACCAGACTCAGTCTAGTGTCTAACAAACATTAATGCAGATTATAAAGCCACCAAGAATAGTCTGACATCATTGGCAGTCTCTGTTCAAGTAAGGCCCAAGACTAAGGAGCAGAGATGTTATTGGTAGGAATGATGTACGTTGGCAGAGCTATGGTAATCGGAATAACAAACTTTAATATCAGATGTTTGTGAGCTGCTTCACAGCTAATAGGATAGAAACAGATGACACTATTAGACACCCCCATGACTCTTTTTTGTGTCATCTTCTCCTGATCTCCACCCAAAAATCTCCTGTTAACTTTCGCCCTGAGAATCCTAGCTTTACAACACTATTAGTGATATATTTGGTTTTTTTACCCTTGAAGTTTCATGAGTTTTTGCATCATAAATTTATAACTGGTCTTTGGGGAGGCCACATTTTTAATAGAACTGGTCCAGGAGTAAACATATTATATTTTGGATGCCAAAACTGCACACTTTTTATTTCATGAATACTGGTAATCTACTGTTTTGAATGCCCCAATAATTGAGCACATTATCTTAAATACCGAGGTGAGAAAAAGATGGAGTTGCAGCCTAAGGTCTCAATCCTTCAACTGCAACTGCACAGGTGGATCCAGGGGCCTGTGCAGAGTCATATTGATTCGGCGATCAGGGCTCCACTTGAATTAAAGCACTGGCAGGATTGGGGCCTAAATTCTCCTTTTACTGACCTTTGTGTGTATAAGCCAGATTCTTGCTGTTATTTGAATATGTTTTATAAGAACATAAGAATGGCCGTACCAGGTTAGACCAAAGGTCCATCTAGCCCAGTATCTGTCTACCGACAGTGGCCAATGCCAGGTGCCCCAGAGGGAGTGAACCTAATAGGCAATGATCAAGTGATCTCTCTCCTGCCATCCATCTCCATCCTCTGACAAACAGAGGCTAGGGACACCATTCTTACCCATCCTAGCTAATAGCCATTTATGGACTTAGCCACCATGAATTTATCCAGTCCCCTTTTAAACATTGTTATAGTCCTAGCCTTCACAACCTCCTCAGGTAAGGAGTTCCACAAGTTGACTGTGCGCTGCGTGAAGAAGAACTTCCTTTTATTTGTTTTAAACCTGCTGCCTATTAATTTCATTTGGTGACCCCTAGTTCTTGTATTTTGGGAATAAGTAAATAACTTTTCCTTATCCACTTTCTCGACATCACTCATGATTTTATATACCTCTATCATATCCCCCCTTAGTCTTCTCTTTTCCAGGCTGAAGAGTCCTAGCCTCTTTAATCTTTCCTCGTATGGGACCCTCTCCAAACCCCTAATCATTTTAGTTGCCCTTATCTGAACCTTTTCTAGTGCTAGAATATCTTTTTTGAGGTGAGGAGACCACATCTGTACACAGTATTCGAGATGTGGGCGTACCATGGATTTATATAAGGGCAATAATATATTCTCTGTCTTATTTTCTATCCCCTTTTTAATGATTCCTAACATCCTGTTTGCTTTTTTGACCGCCTCTGCACACTGCGTGGACATCTTCAGAGAACTATCCACGATGACTCCAAGATCTTTTTCCTGACTCGTAGCTAAATTAGCCCCCATCATGTTGTATGTATAGTTGGGGTTATTTTTTCCAATGTGCATTACTTTACATTTATCCACATTAAATTTCATTTGCCATTTTGTTGCCCAATCACTTAGTTTTGTGAGATCTTTTTGAAGTTCTTCACATTCTGCTTTGGTCTTAACTATCTTGAGCAGTTTAGTATCATCTGCAAACTTTGCCACCTCACTGTTTACCCCTTTCTCCAGATCATTTATGAATAAATTGAATAGGATTGGTCCTAGGACTGACCCCTGGGGAACACCACTAGTTACCCCTCTCTATTCTGAGAATTTACCATTAATTCCTGCCCTTTGTTCCCTGTCCTTTAACCAGTTCTCAATCCATGAAAGGACCTTCCCTTTTATCCCATGACAGCTTAATTTACGTAAGAGCCTTTGGTGAGGGACCTTGTCAAAGGCTTTCTGGAAATCTAAGTACACTATGTCCACCGGATCCCCCTTGTCCACATGTTTGTTGACCCCTTCAAAGAACTCTAATAGATTAGTAAGACACGATTTCCCTTTACAGAAACCATGTTGACTATTGCTCAACAGTTTATGTTTTTCTATGTGTCTGACAATTTTATTCTTAACTATTGTTTCAACTAATTTGCCCGGTACCGACGTTAGACTTACCGGTCTGTAATTGCCGGGATCACCCCTAGAGCCCTTTTTAAATATTGGCGCTACATTAGCTAACTTCCAGTCATTGGGTACCGAAGCCGATTTAAAGGACAGGTTACAAACCTTAGTTAATAGTTCTGCAACTTCACATTTGAGTTCTTTCAGAACTCTTGGGTGAATGCCATCTGGTCCCGGTGACTTGTTAATGTTGAGTTTATCAATTAATTCCAAAACCTCCTCTAGTGACACTTCAATCTGTGACAGTTCCTCAGATTTGTCACCTACAAAAGCCAGCTCAGGTTTGGGAATCTACCTAACATCCTCAACCGTGAAGACTGAAGCAAAGAATCCATTTAGTTTCTCCACAATGACTTTATCGTCTTTAAGCACTCCTTTTGTATTTTGATCGTCAAGGGGCCCCACTGGTTGTTTAGCAGGCTTCCTGCTTCTGATGTACTTAAACATTTTGTTATTACCTTTACAGTTTTTGGCTAGTCGTTCTTCAAACTCCTCTTTAGCTTTTCTTATTACACTCTTGCACTTAAGTTGGCAGTGTTTGTGTTCCTTTCTATTTGCCTCTCTAGGATTTGACTTCCACCTTTTAAAGGAAGTCTTTTGATCTCTCACTGCTTCTTTTACATGGTTGTTAAGCCACGGTGGCTCTTTTTTAGTTCTTTTACTGTTTTTCTTAATTTGGGGTATACATTGAAGTTGGGCCTCTATTATGGTGTCTTTAAAAAGGGCCCACGCAACTTGCAGGGATTTCACTTTAGTCACTGTACCTTTTAACTTTTGTCTAACTAACCCCCTCATTTTTGTATAGTTCCCCCTTTTGAAATTAAATGCCACAGTGTTGGGCAGTTGAGGTGTTCTTCCCATCACAGGGATGTTGAATGTTATTGTATTATGGTCACTATTTCCAAGCGGTCCTGCTATAGTTACCTCTTGGACCAGCTCCTGCGCTCCACTCAGGATTAAATCTAGAGTTGCCTCTCCCCCTGTGGGTTCCCGTACCAGCTGCTCCATGAAACAGTCATTTAAAATATCGAGAAATTTTATCTCTGCATTTCGTCCTGAAGTGAAATGTTCCCAGTCAATATGGGGATAATTGAAATCCCCCACTATTATTGGGTTCTTAATTTTGATAGCCTCTCTAATTTCCCTTAGCATTTCATCATCACTATTACTGTCCTGGTCAGGTGGTCGATAATAGATCCCTAATGTTATATTTTTACTAGAGCATGAAATTTTTATCCATAGAGATTCTATGGAACATGTGGATTCGCTTAAGATTTTTATTTCATTTGAATCTACACTTTCTTTCACATATAGTGCCACTCCTCCCCCTGCACGACCTGTTCTGTCCTTCCGATATATTTTGTACCCCGGAATGATTGTGTCCCATTGATTGCTCTCAGTCCACCAGGTTTCTGTGATGCCTATTATATCTATATCCTCCTTTATCACAAGGCACTCTAGTTCACCCATCTTATTATTTAGACTTCTGGCATTTGTGTACAAGCACTTTAAAAACTTGTCCCTGTTTATTAGCCTGCCTTTTTCTGATGTGCCAGATTCTTTTTTATGTGACTGTTTATCATCTGATCCGGCCCTTACATTATACTCTTCAGTCCTCTGCTCCTGACTATAACCTGGAGATTCTCTATCATCAGACTCTCCCTTAAGAAAAGTCTGTGTCCGATCCACACGCTCCTCTGCAGCGGTCGGCTTTCCCCCATCTCCTAGTTTAAAAACTGCTCTACAACCTTTTTAATGTTTAGTGCCAGCAGTCTGGCTCCACTTTGGTTTAGGTGGAGCCCATCTCTCCTGTATAGGCTCCTCCCATCCCAGAAGTTTCCCCAGTTCCTAATGAACGTGAACCCCTCCTCTCTACACCATCGTCTCATCCACGCATTGAGACTCTGAAGCTCTGCCTGGCTACCTGGCCCTGCGCGTGGAACTGGGAGCATTTCTGAGAATGCCACCATAGAGGTCCTGGATTTCAGTCTCTTTCCTAGCAGCCTAAATTTGGCTTCCAGGACATCTCTCCTACCCTTCCCTATGTCATTGGTACCTACATGTACCACGACCACCGGCTCCTCCCCAGCACTACACATAAGTCTGTCTAGATGCCTCGAGAGATCCGCAACCTTCGCACCAGGCAGGCAAGTCACCATACAGTTCTCCTGGTCATCACAAACCCAGCTATCTATGTTTCTAATAATCGAATCTCCCATTACTAACACCTGCCTTTTCCTAGAAACTGGAGTTCCCTTCCCCGGAGAGGCAACCTCAGTGCGAGAGGCAACCCCAGCACCATCTGGAAGGAGGGTCCCAACTACGGGAAGGTTTCCCTCTGCTCCCATTGACTGCTCTGCTTCCCTGGGCCTTTCATCCTCCTCAACAGCGCAGGGGCTGTCTGACTGGAGGTGGGACAATTCTACAGTGTCCTGGAAAGCCTCCTCAACATACCTCTCTGCCTCTCTTAGCTCCTCCAGTTTCGCCACCCTGGCCTCCAAAGTCCGTACATGGTCTCTGAGGGCCAGGAGCTCCTTGCACCGACTGCACACATATGCCACCCGCCCACAGGGCAGGTAATCATACATGCAACACTCAGCGCAATAAACTGGATAGCCCCCACTCTGCTGCTGGGCTTCTGCCTGCATTGTCTCCTAGTTAATGGAAGGGTGGTTTACAGAAAGGTGTTTTGAAATGTGGTTCGGTTTATAGGTTTTAGGGGGACCACAGGGAAGGGGTTTAGGGCTGGCGTGGGACTCCCACTCCCTTCCCACTCCCCTTCCACACTCCCTTGCGAAACTCCCTGTTAGCAGCCCCTGGTCGCTTGTGCGCGGCTTTATAAAGCCCTGGCCTGAGTGAATGCCACGCCCACTGATTAAGGCTCAGCCAATTACCAGAGGCTTCGAGCTTTCAAACCTGCCTCCAACTGCCAGCCAAACAACCAAACAAACAGACTGACAAACACAAGCTCAGCACACAGCAAGTAACCCCCAAACACAAACAAACACACTATAGACAGTCTCTTACCCCACAGACGCTGTATTTGCTCCTCCTTCACCTGGAGAACTCCCTTGCGAAACTCCCTGTTAACAGCCCCTAGTCGCTTGTGCGCAGCTTTATAAAGCCCTGGCCTGAGTGAATGCCCCGCCCACTGATTAAGGCTCAGCCAATTACCAGAGGCTTCGAGCTTTCAAGTTTTATGCATAAAGCTTGCATTTTCAATTTTTGTTTTAAAAATATATATTCTATAGTAGCTAATGGAAGACAGACTTTTTCAAATAAATACTATCCTTTACTACTTTTGAAGTCAGTACAGGAATCACATATATTGGGATTTTAAGTGCACAATGAAACATGCTTTATGACTATTAATAATTATGATAAAATGTTAATGATTAATTACTAATATGCAGTATTCAGCTGAATATGCACAAAATCCATGATAAAATAAATATTTTATGTAACTTGTTAAAGGGATATACAAGTATATTCCGTAAATCAAAAATATACAGGAAGATTTTTTTTCTCCTCCCCAAAATACCAAAAGGCACAAAAGTCCAGCAGATTTTCATTGTATATTAAAAAAAAGTGTTTGTTGTTTCAGTGAATGTTTCTTACTTTGGGTACAAAATAAAGAAAAGAGAAACGGGTGCTTTGAAACCTGTGCATTTGATTTTTTGTTAAATTTATTTTGTATTGAGTTGAAATGAATACTGGAACACAACAAGATGGCTGGAACTAAGGAGCTGAATGTTCATATACTGACAGGATCATTTCAGGACATAGCAAATAATAGATGAATTTCTGCCAAATAAAAGGAAAACTCTAGGTCCCCTGGGGTGAATAAAGAGAAGTGTGAACATACAGAGGGAACAGCCTTTAACCACATGTGAAAAAGTCCCTGAATTAAAGTTATGCTTCAGTTATGCCCTGCGCCTACCTTCAGTAGAAATGGCATCCTACTTCTCTTTACTACAGTGGAAATGGGATGACATTTCTCTATGTGCAAAATAGCACACACATATAAAAACAAATATGCAAAGGCTGAATACATCTGTAACATTTGCATGTTAATGTTTACAACAATATAAGGCAGACAAGATATTTTTCTCTGCATGCAGGTAAAATAAGGCACAAGCCCATGTTGGGGGTGATATGAGAGCACACAGCAGGAGCTCCCAGAAGCACTGTGCCTGACTCAGGCACATGGCATGCCAAAGCTCTATGCATCATCCTTTGCATGAGTGTAGCATGAACTCCATCACCACCTTGGTGTGGCTGGTGCTAGGTGAAGGATGTGGCATTGGCCCTGCACCCTTTGAGCAGTGTACCACTGCTGTCATAGCTAGCTTTGCAGATTCCTTGTACTCTGGGGAAAATAACGACTAGACTGAGCCCAGTCCCTGTGCAAGAGGAAAGGCTGTTTGTGCTCTCCTCTGCCTTACACACCCATGCAAGGGTTAGCTACAACCTGACATTTAGCCATTAATTTTCAGCATGAAATGAAAACAAAAAAAAGGTATAAGGTGCCATAGGACTCTGCTGCTTTTACAGATCCAGACTAACATGGCTACCCCTCTGATAAAAAAAAAAAAAAAGGTAGTTAAAGAAAAACGAACACATTGTAAACTACATAATAATTTCCCCAAACCTACAGTTTGTTTGGGTGATCAGTTCCTAGGATCTTCAGACTCTGAGACAGAACCCATCTGAGCTTAATGAGAAAAGAGTTTGCTACCAGGCTATCCTTATATAATACACAAAGTAATATCCTGTCCCTTGAAATACTGATTGTAGGAAGTGTATTTTTCCTTCAGTTGTGCAAGCAAACAGAGATAAAAGAATGGTAAGATGTCTCGTCCTTCACAATGTACATCAGCTTACAGTGTTCCCTGGTAACATATAGGTTCCCTTATTCCATTAGTCAAATAATATAGTGTATAGGGGTCCTACTGGGCTCTAATTTCCATACTGTCTGGTTTTCTATATGATATCTTCCTCCATGATGAACTTTAACAGAGGAGAGAAAATGAGTATGTGTTTTGTTAGTGCCCAAAGAAGGGGTCCATATTGAGAGGAAATAAGTTTTTCTCTTCCAAATTGAACACAAATGAAGTTGTGCCCATTCATGATGCCAAACTGAGACACCACTTGCTGTAGACTGTACAGATGTTCACCATATGATCATTCATACTTGCTGGACTCTGTGGGATTTCCTTTCCCTCAGCAATAAATGATACTTGGATACATCCATGAACTTGGCTTGGCTTCTTGGGCTTGGCTTCCCTTCTGCTGGAATCAGATGTCCTGCTGGGCTCCTTGGGAATGGCTCCCCCTTGATGTGACTCTGCTAGGCCCATAGGTCTTGGTTCATTTTTGACTGGGGAAAAAATAGTTAGAATCTTGCAAGTGCCATCCACTTGTGGCACCAAAATGAGATGGTACTCATAGCTGGCTGTAGATCTTCATAATATGATTTACCCTCTCCTTTTTCATGCTTTGATCAGCAGTGAAATAGTTAACAATGTTGTCATTTATGTTATCATCATCAGATGATAGTACTGAGATGAGTCCCCTTGAGATGAAAGTATACTGCAGTTTGTTTCCTCACAAGCAAGTAAATGGTAATACTGCTGTGTATTATTCTTCTAAAGCAGCAGTTCTCCAGATCTTTCACTCCTTCAACCACTTCGTAAGGTGAGATCCTCAGTCTAACCCATTACCATTGGTTTACACTTCATTTTATTATGTAGCTGTTTCACAGACAGTGTTGCAGTACCAATGTGCTTCCCTGTGCAAGTACATCTCAGGAAACATTGCAGAACAAAATACTGAAGAAAGCATATACACATAAAGTGGGAATCTGAATAAACTAGAAAGAGTGTGTAGCTTTGATTCTTTAAAAAGAAGAACTTGCCTCTTAGGTGTTGCACAAAATTAAATGCTGATCTATTATTAGGAAGGTAAAAAGGCACTATGTTCAGTGAGCCAAATCCTGGTTCCATTTGAGTCACCAGGAGTTTTGCCTTGTGCAAAAGATTTGGAGATATAGGAGACAGGATGAAATTTCCAGGGCCTCCTGAGTTATGTAGACTGGATATTGGTAGTACAGCAAGTTATTCTAAAGCTATCCAGAAGCTAGCTCAGCCTGCAATGTAAACCCAAAATTAAAAAACAAATATTTGTTTGTGTGGGGGAAAAGCTCATGTAAATCAATTTGCCAACCTCTTATTCTCTACTCCCCCTTATCTTGGACCTGTTCCTCTCCCCAGACTGGAGCTGTGTAGCCCACTTGGAGGCAACTTTCTGAGAGAGAGTCCTAAGATAACTTTTAAGTAAGGTGTTTGTAGTAGCATCCACAGTTTGTTAGATACTGAATAACATAGAGAAAGGCACAGTGGCTGCTCTGAAAGGCTCACGATCTAAAAAGACAGATCAAGAGTAAAGAAATAGGGGCAAGAGGCTAGAGTACAATCAACAAGTAACGTGGTCAAGGTGACTGGTCATGTCTTGATGAGCCAATGTGTTGGGGATTTTTCAAACTAGATAAACAAATTGCCACTCAACTATTGACTTTTGTGAGTTCTTCTGTTAGTATTCAATAAGAAGCTGGATTACCATATACGAATTTTGCTCTTAACATTACACTTCCTTCAACCTTATCCAGACACCAGTAGTCATCTATACAAGTTTAAAAAAAATTATTTTAAATCTCATGTGACATAGCCTTCATTTCACTGCCAAAGATCAACATAGACATCACCACCTCAGCATGGTACACATCATGAGAAACAATGTTCCACAAACCACACTGTTTGAAAAAAGGCCCTGCTAATCAGAGCTCTGAGATTGTTTCATGTACAAAAATTAAAGGCATCTATGCTATATTTTTGTTGTTAATTATTTATAGCATGTTCAAGAATAACAGACCCAAAAGCACACATAGCTTATTATGTTACTGTACTTTAAAAAGGGGTCTAAAATACACTATTTCGTTAGAAAACAGTGATTTAACGACAGCAATAAATAAAATCCAAATTTACACAATTTTCGTTGTAACTCTTCACCCCCGTCCCCTCCCTCCCTTTTTTTAAAAACAGCCTTTCACAATTTTTTATCCTTTCTGTTATTCAGGAGGATGTGCATTTTTTATGCTTTGTATTATGTCTGCAAGCAAAGCCACTGGTATTTTACCTGTTGATGTGCGGAAGCGACATTGTCCAGTCATTGGATCATACTCCTGGTTTTCATCGGAACAGAGACACAGGAAGGTGCCTTCTACGTTTTCACAGAGGGCTTCACCACATACCCCACTCAGCATTTCACATTCGTTCACATCTGGAGAATGAAGCATAAATTGATTCAGACGCATTCTCCATCACTGACAGCTCTTTATTTTACCTGCTCTGTCTGTGCCAATATTGTCTGCAGGAAAACAAAGGCGATCCCCGAGGAACAATCAAAACCTGGCTACTACTTAAGTGGACTCCTAAGGAAATTAGTTTGTCTGAGGAGACAAAGGCCATTGAAAAAAACAGTAAAATTATAAAATGACAGTGTTGATTTTAAAGCAGACCAGAGTCCTAACTTTTTTACTCTTTCTCCCTCATCCCCATTTCTTACAATGTAAGATATTGACTCCTTTTGAGCTATGTTTGCTATTACCAGGACAGCAGGAAACCCACAGTATTTATTTATTTATTTTATTTAACAGATATTGTGCCAAAACTTGC
Organism: Mauremys mutica; assembly: GCF_020497125.1. NCBI lineage: Eukaryota > Metazoa > Chordata > Testudines > Geoemydidae > Mauremys > Mauremys mutica. Next base: position 146,682,627 of record NC_059074.1, on the reverse strand, counting down.
TGTCATTCTTTCAGAGGTTAGTGAAATCAAAGAGTTCAACAGAAAAAAAGATGACAGGATTTAGGCCCTGGTATACAAACAGAATTCTCTTCTCCATACCTCCTGAAAAACTGCCTTCCTGCACCATGTCCTTTTTCTCCTCTAAACTCATTTTTGTAATAGACTTCTCACCCACAAAACCCTATAGGTTGCTCTGGAGCCCAGAAACATTATTCTGGTATCACCTAGTGAAGTCCCTGTGGAGCAATGCAAGTCTCCTCTCCCACAGTAGGGGCTGGATCCCGTGGTACTCTCAATTGCTGTTGGCCTGGGACCAAAAAACATTCCATGAATCCTAAACTTGGCTCGCAACACTTCTTACCTCATCTAAATACTATGAAGAGTTGCTATTTGACAGGAGAGTTGTCTATGGTTTGAATGACACAGGATTACCAAAAATGCTCAGCACTGGCTTAACTCTGCTCCCACTGAAATCTATCAGAGTTTTACATCTGACTGTCCACAATACAGCACATCCACTAACTACATAACGAAAATTATTACATTATTTTTCATAATTTATATTTTTTTGGTATATTTAATTGACACTATACAGTATAATATTTGTAACAAAGCATACTGGCTCTTTTTTATCCACCAAAATAAACATGTAGCCATATAATATACTACACTACTGATTTTATATGCTTTTATCTTATCTGGATCAGCTAACTTGACACTTTCTAAATTAATTTAATTAATTATTTTCTTTTGTTTGCTGCATATTAAGAAGTTCAAAGTCTTCTTTGGGGAACACTGTTTACAAACTATGCAAACACATATTTTCCATAAAAATGTTTTTGATAGACCGTTTACATCAAAACAATTTACAAGCATGTTTGAATACTTTCAACATCTCCTATAATCTCATGATCACACCCAATCCCTGCAGGTTGCACTCCTGTTACCAACAGTTCTACCATTGATTTCAGGCTGTTTATCAACATCTATCTATTTAAACTGTATCCTGCCAAGCCTATTTCCATTAGTTCAAATAGGCTTAATTTGTCTGAGCTTATATTTTATACCATTGAAAAAAAACCCCACCATTCCCTTAGAATTAATTTTGCAGAAATTTATTTCCTTTCAATTCAATCACTAAGATTAAGGAAATCATAAATTGAAGCAACATTGATATTCACACCAGATGAAGGCCCCAATCAAGGAAAGCATCCCTATTCAGCATAGCACCCAAGTATGTGCTTATGACAATGGGATTTAAATATGTCCTTAAGCGATGAACTGAAGCATGTGCTTAAGTGCCTTCCTGAACTGGGGCCTCAGTTAACATGCCTTACCACCCATACATCAGAAAACCAAACAGACTCAGACTCCTCACCTGCACAACAAAATCCCTTTCCTTTTCACCATGTAGCCACTTGCAAAGCATACATCCAGTTCTCCAGAATTGTGCACACATGCACTAACTTAACTGTGCCCTCAGAACTTGTAAGGTACTCATTACTTTTGCCAGTAAAACTCTGTACATTGGTAACATCATTTTTCTGGGGCTACAGTTAATGCTGCATGTTTGCGTATGACAATGAGGAACTGAATATATCTATCCCCCAGCTCCTGGAGCAGCCCAGTCTGTCTTCCTGGAGCCATGTGCTGAACACAACCGTGGAGGAAAGCAGGTGGTAACAAAAAAGAGACGTAGCTCATGGAATGGGAGAGCTCTAGGTACTCCGGGCATTACTAGAATAGGTTATGCCAAATTAGGAGGATCATTTAGAATGTTTTACATATAAATTCCCAACTGGCCCACTTGGGAGACATTATCAGAATGTGCATGTTTAGCTTGGAGTTTATAGGAGCTATGGTTGTCTAGCTAAAGGGAGTTGAACAAAGGTGAGGGCTGTCAGGACCATATTTTAAAGTATTTGTTTTCTAAAAGATTTAGTAACATTGGCAGAGGAAACATTATAGAAAACTCCCTTTGCCCAGGAAGAGATAGTGTGCAGAATTTGGAAACTCAATGAAATCATTTGTTTGATTAAGATAGGGATTTTTACCCCCACTGTAATTTCAATTCTCAATGCGATCTTTACTATGTAGACACTACTGATACCTCCATAATTCTGTAGGTAACCACAGACGTCTACAAGTTGGCAACACCCAGTTATTATAAAATAAACTACATAAAAATCAAGGAAATACTCACTGCTTCATGACTGATGGGCTATACTGTGCAAATGACTCCTATTCAGAATACAGTGCTCAGTCGGATCTGAACCTGCAAACTATTATGCATCTGCTTCATTTTAAGCACCTGAATAGTTCTACTGACTTCAGTGGCATCAGGGTCTCAACAAGGTCAAACTAGAAGTTGCAGGCACAGAAAAACTAAAGCAAACTGTCAACATGTTGTTTAATAATAACCCCCCCAAGCCATTAACTAAGAAACAGACAGATATTTGCTTTAAAAAGCATGTATGCATTCTGATTTTTAGAGTCAGCTCCTAGTCCTATTGAAGTCATTGGGAATTTTTGCCATTGATGTGAGTGGTATCAGGAGTTATCCATATACCATATAAGCCAGGGGTGGGCAAACTATGGCCCACCGACTGGATCTGACCTGTCAGGGTTTTGGATCTGGCCTCGCAGGATTGTAACCCCCATGGCACTGCGGGCCCTGCACCACTCCCAAAAGTGGCTGGCACCACATCCCTGCATCCCCTGGGGGGTGGAAGAAGGGCCAGAGGACTCTGCATGCTGCCTATGCCTACAGCCACTGCTCCCTGCAGCTCCCATTTGGCTGGGAACGGGGAACCGTGGCCAATGGAAGCTTCGGGGGAGGTATCCGCAGGCAAGGGCAGCGCACAGAGCCCTCTACCCCCACCAGGGGCCGCAGGGACGTGGTGCCGGCCGCTTCCAGGAGTGACACGGCACGGGGCTAGGGTAGGCCGCTGCCACCCTGGAGCCACTCAAGATAAGCAGCACCAGACCAGAGCCCACACCCCAAACCCGTCTTGCACCCCGCACCCCAACCCCCTGCCCTGAGCCCTCTGCCACACCCCTCCTGCACCCCAACCCCCTGCCCTGAGCCCCCAACCCCCTGCCCTGAGACCCCTCATACACCCCACATCCCTCCTGAGCCCCTTCCTGCACACTGCACTCCCTCCCGCATCCCAACCCCCTGCCCCAGTCCTACATTCATGGCCCTGCATGAAATTACCCCACCCAGATGTGGCCCTTGGGCCAAAAAGTTTGCCCACCCCAATATAACCAGTAACCTCTCTCAGGTTTCTATCAGTAAAGAGTTAAAAATCAGAACTCTCTACAAATTATGATTTTATCCCACAAATTAATTTATGTGAAAGAGAATGCACAACAATAAAGGTCTTTTTTTTCTATTTCTATGAATCCTTAGAGAAATAAAGTACAAACTAAGTTGAAAAGGCCTATTGACAGCTTGAAGCAGAATCTGATAAAAGTCATAAACTGAACAGTCATGATACAGTTCTAATGAAGTACAAATTGTGTACAAAGGCCAATCTGTTTTAAGAACAGTTCCTAGGGCCAGATTCTCTGCTGTGAGTGAGATCCATCCAGTGCAGTGGCGGGAGAACACAATATAAGAACGGCCATACTGGGTCAGACCAATGGTCCATCTAGCCCAGAGGCCCACCCCAATATGCTATCAAAAATCCACAGCCCACCTGTGCCATGACTGGTTTTCTGCATATAAAAGCCAGGGCTGGCGTTAGGGGGTAGCAAGCAGGGCAATTGCCTGGGATCCCATGCCACAGGGGCCCCCATGAAGCTAAGTTGCTCAGACTTCAGCCCTATGTGGAGGGGCTCAGGGTCCCGGGCTTCAGCTCCATGTGATGGGACTTTGGTTTTCTGTCCTGGGCCCCAGCGAGTCTAATGCTGGCCTTGCTTAGCAGACCCCCTGAAACCTGCTCGCAGCCCCCCAGGGTGCCCCGGGCCCCTGGTTGAGAACCATTGATCTAGCCCAGTATCCTGTCTTCTGAGAGTGGTCAGTGCCAAGTGCTTCAGAGGGAATGAACAGAACAGGGCTATTATCAAGTGACCCATCCGTCGTCAACCAGTTCCAGCTTCTGGCAGTTGATGGACTTATTCTCCAGAGCTGGCACTAGCCCCATAAGCAGACTAAGCAATTGCTTAAGGCCCTGAGCAGCTCAAGAGCACCCCCCCCACATACAATTTGCTTTTTATTACAAGAGCTTGTTTGTTTTAGTATTGTGGTGGGAGGGCAAAAATATTCCTGCTTAGGGCTCCCAATCAGCTAGCACTGGCTCTGCTATCCTCTATGAATTTATCAAACTCTTTTTTGAACCCACATATATTTTTGGCTTTCACAGCATCCCTTGGCAATGAGTTCCACAGATTGACTGCGCGTTGTGTGAAGTAGTACTTCCTTTGGTTTGTTTTAAACCTGCTGCCTCTTAATTTCATTGAGTTACCCCTGGTTCTTGTATTATGTGAAGGGAGTAAATAACACTTCCTTATTCACTTTCTCCAAGCCATTCACCATTTTATAGACTTCTATTATTTCCCTCTTTAGTCATCTCTTTTCTAAACTGAACAATCTCAGTCTTTTTAATCTCTTCTCCTATGGAAGCTGTTCCATACCCCTAATAATTTTGTTGCCCTTCTCTGTACTTTTTCCAATTCTAATATATCTTTTTGAGATGGGGAGAACAGAATGGAACACAGTATTCAAGATGTGGGTGTACCATGCATCTATATAATGGCATTATGATATTTTTTGTTTTATTATTTATTCCTTTCCTAATGGCTCCTAATAGTCTGTTGGCTTTTTTGACTGAAGTTGCACATTGAGCAGATGTTTTCAGAGAACTATTCACAGTGATGTCTTTTTTGAGTGATAACAGCTTATTTAGATCCAATCATTTTATATGTATAGTTGGGAGTATGTTTTCAAATGTGCTTTACTTTGCACTTATCAACACTGAATGTAATCTGCCATTTTGTTGTCCAGTCACCCAGTTTAGTGAGAGATCCCTTTTTAACTCTTATCAGTCAGCTTTCTACTTAACTATCCTTGGTAATTTTGTATCATTGCAAACTTTGCCATCACACAGTTACCCCCTTTTCCACATCATTTATGAGTATGTTGAAGAGCACAGGTCCCAGTATAGATCCTTGTAGGACCCCATTATTTAATTCTGTCCACTGTGAAAACTGACAATTTATTCCTACCCTTTTCTTCCTACCTTTTAACCAGTTGCTGATCCATGACAGGACCTTTCCTCTTATCCCATGACTGCTTACTTTGCTAAAGAGCCTTTGGTGAGGCACCTTGTCAAAGGCTTTCTGAAAGTCCAAATACACTGTATCAACTGGATCGCCTTTGTCCACATGCTCATTCACACCTTCAGAGAATTCCAATAGATTGGTAAAGCATGCTTTCTCTTTACAAAAACTGTATTGACTCTGCCTCAAAGTATTATGTTCATTTATGTGTCTAATAATTCTGTTCTTTACTATAGCTTCAGCCAATTTGCCTGGTACTGAAGCTAGGCTTACTGGCCTGTAATTGACAGGATTGTCTCTGAAGCCTTTTTAAAAAATTGCCACTACATTAGCTACCCTCCAGTCATCTGGTACAGAGGCTGCTTTAAAACTGCTATTACCACAGTTAGTAATTCTACAATTTCATATTTGAGTTCCTTTAGAACTCTTGGGTGAACATCTGGTCCTGGTCATTTATTACCATTTAATTTATCAATTGACACCTCAATCTGGGACAGTTCTTCATATTTGTCACCTAAAAAGAATGGCTCAGCTGTGGGAATCTTCCTCATATCCTCTGCAGTGAAGGCCAATGCAAATAATTCATTTAGCTTCTCTGCAACAGCTGTGTCTTCCTTGTGTGCTCCTTTAGCACCTCAATCGTCCAGTGGCTTCCTGCTTCTGATGCACTTAAAGAATTTTTTTCTGTTAATTTTTGTCTTTTGCTAGTTCATCAAATTCTTTTTTGGCCTAACTATATTTTTATCTTTCACTTGCCAGAGTTTATACTCCTTTCTATTCTCTTCAGTAGGATTTCACTTCCAATTTTAAAGCCATGGTGGCATTTTTTTGTCCACTTACTGGTTTTGTTTGTTTGTTTTTGACTTGGGGGTATACATTTAGTTTGAGATGCTATGATGTTGTTTTTAGATAGTTTCCATGCAGCTTGCAGGCATATTTCTCCTTTTAGTTTCTGTTTAATTAGCCTCCTCATTTTTGTGTTTGAAGTTAAATGCTATTGTGGTGGGTTTCTTTGGCATTTTCCTTCCCTACAAGGATATTAACTTTAATTACATTAGAATAGCTATTACTGAGTGGTTCAGCTAAATTCACCTCTTGAATCAGATTCTGTGCTCCACTTAGGACTAAATCAAGAATTGCTTCTCCTCTAGGGGTTTCCAGGACTAGCTGCTCCAAGAAGCAGTCATTAATGGAGTCTAGCAATTATATCTCTGCATCCCGTCCTGAGGTGACATGTACCCAGTCAATATGGGGATAGTTCAAATCCCCCATTATTATTGAGTTTTCTGTTTGTGTAGCCTCTCGACAAGGGTGGGGCTTGTTGGTTATGCCTCCCTAATTTTATGTCCATTATTGTTCTAATATTGGCCTTGGTTCCCATCATCTGGGAACAGCTGGACGCCATGAACTCTGGCTACATTCCCTGCTCTTATATTATTTTAGGGCTGCAATGGATGGGTAGCACAGGAGCCAGCTATGCTGGCTTTATGGCTTCTGTGGATTTCCCTCCAGCCAGGGCCGGCTCCAGGCACCAGCCGACCAAGCACCACCTTGGGGGCAGGGCAGCGATCGAAGTTTTTTTTGGGGAGGGGGGGGGTGTTTTGGTTCATTGGGGCAGCGCTGGAGGGGTTTTTGTTTTGTTTTGGCGGTGGGGCGCTTGGGGGGGTGGGGCTTCAGGCGGCGGCTTGGCGTGGCGCTGCGGGGGCGGGGGCTGGCGCGGCGCTCAGAGGAGGGACGGGGGCTTGGGGCAGTTGGCGCGGCGCTCAGAGGAGAGATGGGGGCTTGGGGCAGTGCGGCGCTCGGGGGGGGAGGGGCGCAGCGTGGCACTTAGAAGGCGTGTGCCTTTGGGCGGAGTGGTGCTTGGGGGGCGGGGCTTAGGGCAGCGTGGCACTTGGGGGCGGGGCTTCGGGCAGCGTGGTGCTCGGGGGGGCTCGGGCTGGCACGGGACTCGGAAGGGGGCGGGGGCTTGGGGCAGTGCGGCGTTCGGAGGGGGGCGGGGCTTCGGGCAGCATGGCATTCGGGGGGCGGAGCTTCGGGGGCGTGGTGCTCAGGGGGGTAGGGGTTTCGGCAGCGCGGCGCTCACGGGGTGGGGGGGTACAGCAGAGCAGCGCTCTTCTTTTTTGCTTGGGGCGGCAAAAAAGTTAGAGCCGACCCTGTCTCCAGCTATGCATAGTTTTCGGTCCTAAGGAATCCCCTCCAAAAGGTCTCTTTGTGCTGCCTGCCTGAGTTGTGTGAAGGGAGTGCTGTGAATCTGGTCCGTCACACTGAAATAAATTTCAAAAGCAGCACTGGCTCTCTCTGTAGTGGTGCTCCCACACCAGATGTTAATAGGAGCAAATGTCACATTTTAATGAAAAATAATTTAAGGTCTAAAACTCTGTTTTTCTTTTAAAATGGGGGTCAGAATACTCAGCACCTTGCAAGCTGAGCCCCAAAAGAGGACCAGAATAATTTTTCAGTAAAACTATTTTTTTTACTGAATATATAAAAAAAACTTTTTTTTTTGCCACTCTTTCACTCCCCTGTTTTCATTCAGCTTAGCTTAGCTTAGCGTTACTGGCAAATATTTCATCCTGAATCTAGTTTGAAGAAATTGCTTAACGAATACCTCTTGTTGATCTGGTATTAATTTTGTATTAGAAACTTGTGCTGTCCCAAGGTCCAACCACCACTATTAACAACAGATTTGGAAATCTATTACTCACTGGAGAAATCTACAATATTTACACATTTATGGAATTCTCACATCTTTTCATAGTGATAGGTGTCTTTCCTGGAGCCTGAAGGTAATGTTAAAACCTGTTCAAACATACTGTTTCTAAGGAGGAGTGCTGTTTAATTCAGACAGGCTGTACCACACGCCAGACTATATTTCCTGTAGGAGGTAGTACAGAGTTCTGGCTAGTCAACTAAGAGACTAAACAGATGTTGCATTTAAATAAGCTGAAGTATTAATTTCAATCCATTATGATTTATATTTGTGAATGGCCTGACATTTGCAGAAATAGTGGGGTTTTTTTTAATAGATAAAATGAGTGGCTCAGCTTATTTGCTGTTGGTTTCCATTCCAATCCTAAAAACAGATTCTCCTTAAACAGATACACAGTAAGTACCCACATGGTATACAGGGTTTAGTGAGAAAGACATATTTGAGTCCTGTGTTACTTTTAAATGGTGCAAATTTAACACAAAATGATGGAAGACAAAATAATTTTATGAAGAAATAATTTTTCTTTTGAAATCAGTTTTTCATCACTGGGGTGATGCAGTATTGATTATAAAATCTAAAAACTCACCCACACACCCTTGCCCATCCTGTGGGTCCTGATACCCCTGGTAACAGAGGCAGCGGTAGGAACCAGGTGTATTTTCACAGAACCCATGACTGCCACATATCGTGCTGTTAACACATTCATCAACATCTGCAAATAAGACATTTTAACATCAGACACAATACAAAGGTAGTTTGACAGGTAGACAATTACATCTCTACAAGTAGATACAGTTAGGTTATCTGTAGATGTTAAGGGAAACAAACACAAAGGACAAGAAACAAAAATATCACTAGTCACATAATACTCTACAGATAATTAACTTATGAGCATCTATAAGTAAATTTTTCTAGAACAATATAATAATAGCAATGTACATACACGCTTCAGATTTACTCTATTATAACAGCTGCATGCAGACAGACAAACACTGAAACAACAACTTCCTAAATTTAATTTTATGGGCAACATCTTATGCAGGACTGGCAAATTCTAGCCATCTCCCTCTCCACAATATTACAGCTTGATCCAACAAAAATCACCGTAAATAATACAATTCTTGTAAATGGAACTCTCTCTTTTAGTGTTTTCTATGGTGTCCATCATTTTAGTATTAAATAGTAAAAAATATGGACGAAGTTCATGTTTGTGGCAAAGGCCAGCACACTGAGGCCCCAATTCAGCAACGCACATGCTTAACTTTAAAAAATGTATTTAAGTCTCATTGAAATCAATGGAACATAAGCATGTGCTTTTGAGCGCATAAGTGGGACTTAAAGAGTAGCATGGACCTTATGTTGGCCTTCTGCACAGCTGCCAGTAGCAAGGATTTGCAGATCAGGCCTGTAGGCACTAATTCTGTAGATTTATACAAATGAACAGCCTTACTCAGGTGGGTCAAGTTTTTAAAGTGCAGAAGTATTTTCAGAATTTAGGTCTTAGCATGTAGCTCCTATTTTTGGGTTGTTGCCCTCCCTAGTGAGCATCCTAGAGTACTGTGCTGAGTAAGTCTGCTCTTCTGACTGACTCAATTGCCACATCAGCCTATAAGGAGGCTGCTTGTGGCAGAGAGCAGTCTGTTGTCATAAGTATATTATGAGTACTGTGAATATATTATTTTAATCTCCATTCAAAATAAGACCTAAAACCAAAGTCCTGACCACTTGTGGTCATTAAAAATCTCATGGCATGTTTTTCAGGAGTAAGAATGTTCACCCCAGTATCCTGGCTAAATCCCAGTTTGGATTATTACATTCTGCCATCTTAAATCACCCCTGCAATTTCAAATGGAGAAGTTATTTCTGCATTCCATTTCTAAAAGCTATTGTAAATGTTGAGTAGTGATACTGTCCACTGTGAGACACCTTCAGTGTTCTGCTGGTGAGGTGGCTGAACTTCAGTGATGAAAGAAGTGATTCTTTTTACTTTATAAAATGTGCCAAGATTAGGCTGTAGCTGTATGTGAAATTAGTTGTGCACATTAAAACATACAGAAACTGAGAAAAAAGTAAATTACAGAAGGATTCCAAGAAAAAAAACCCTGGGAATGGAATTCAACATCTCATTCCTGACCAACCTCATACTGATGGCACCTATATTCATTCTCGCTATCTCCACTAAAGGCCTTACATATTCATTCGACTGGAAAGTTGACAGAACAGAACTTTGAACCACCCCAAAGAAGAGAACTCTTTGGACAGATAAGCATTTCCACAATGTTATTCTTTGGTATATCCCAGGAAGGAAAGAATGGAGACATTCAAGTGCAGCTCTGTCTACCTCTCCCAGTGTTCGGAGATGTCAATAACACCTCATCATTTACAGTACCAAAGGCCTAAAAGAATCAGGAAAGATATGCCTTGTTCATCTCCCAAAAGAGATCATTGATCAATGATATCAGTGAAATCTCTTAAAAATACCCAGATCTAAAGTCCAATTGAAAGGGGTCAAGGAAATCTAAGGTCTCTGAATCATTTGGTCACTGCCCCTCAATGGCTGCCTAAATTTTGGCAGCCTTTCACTCATAGGTGCCGACTTCCTTTCTGCCCCATGGGTGCTCGATCTCCCCCACCCCTGCCCCCACCCCTGCCCCACCCTCACCCCGCCCCAATCTCACCCCCTTCCCCAAAGTCCCTGCCTCTGCCCTGCCTCTTTACCGCCTCCTCCCCCGAGCGCGCCACATCCCCACTCCTTCCCCTCCCTCCCAGAAAGTCCTAAGTGCCACGAAACAGCTGTTAGGCAGCGGGCAGGAAGCGCTGGGAGGGGGAGGAGCGGGGAGGCCATGCTCAGGGAAGGAGGAGGGGGTGGGGGCAGGGGGAGCTTGGCTGGCGATGGGTGTGGAGCACCCACTAATTTTTCCCCAGGGGTGCTCCAGCCCCGCAGCAACACAGAGTCGGCGCCTATGCTTTCACTGCCTGCCAACAGCAGCAGTACTACCCAGAATCTCTGCAGTGCTACAGGCTATGATTCTACCCAACACACCCATCCCACTCATAGCCCCACTCCCATCCCTGTGCAGAGTCTTGTGAAGGAGTACTTGGAGAACAGCCTTTGGTTGTCTACCTCAGATGGTGTTCTAAAGGAATTTTCCCTCAGCTGGATCAAGGTCCTTCAGAGCCCCTCTATGCTGTTTTGGCCTCTTTACATGGCATAAAGGGACTGGAGCAGGGGGGAGAGTCTCCTCATAGACTTCTAAGGCCAGAAGGGATTACTCTGATCATCTAGTCCAGGGGTCGGCAGCCTTTCAGAAGTGGCGTGCCGAGTCTTCATTTAAACACTCTGATTTAAGGCTTCGCGTGCCAGTCATACATTTTAACGTTTTTAGAAGGTCTCTCTATAAGTCTATAATATATAACCAAACTACTGTTATATGTAAAGTAAATAAGGTTTTAAAAATGTTTAAGAAGCTTCATTTAAAATTAAATTAAGCAGAGCCCCCGAACTGGTGGCCAGGATCTGGGAAGTGAGAGTGCCACTGAAAATCAGCTCGTGTGCTGCCTTTGGTACACATGCCATAGGTTGCCTACCGCTGATCTAGTCTGAAATCCTTTATAACATAGGTCAGAACTTCACCTGCATGACGCTCAATACATTGTGGTGGAACTAGAACGTATCTTTTAGAAAGTAACCTAATCTTGTTTTAAAGACTCCAAGTGGTGGAGAATTTACCCCTTTCTCTCCTAAGTTGTTCTGTTTAATTATCCTCTCTATTAATGTATATACAACTTATGTAAAAATCTGTAAAATATATACGTACGTTAATGTAAAATTTCTAACATTGCTCTGAAATTTAGAAATACTTTTCTTGTTATATTTATATTGTATTTGGTGTAATTTTTTCACTTGTAGCTTGGATTGCCACAAGAGCATTTTACTATTAAAAGTAACATTACTTGGAAGCATGTGATAATAAGACTTTATCAGTGGTTAGTCAATAGATGATTGATTTTTGCCAATACACGTTTTTAATATAATTCTTTTTATCTTGATTTATTAAACAGATCAAGGAAAAATATTGTAGTAATTAATCTTGAAAATGGTTATTTGTCTTTGGTAAAGAATACTATCATTAATACATCTATCTCACAGGAATTGAATGTGATAATAGGAATGGGAATGGGCTATCAAAAAATTGGTTATTGAACTGTTCAACATCACAACAAAAATATCAGTAAAATTAACAGAGCAGTAAGAGTAGCCAATACATGTGTCTGTATTATAGTGTTAAAGAAACATGATCAAGGTTGAGAGGTCAAAAACTTGTCTTGCATTCCAAATACTTCCAGCTCCTAACCAATCACCATAACCATAGGACAATTATTAAATGTACTATGAGAGACCCAGGATACATGGACTTTTCTGACTGTCTCTTCTTGCTACTGAGAATAAGATCTTCATATTTTATCTGTTAACCTCATATTGTGGTTTGCAGAGTTTTGTACATGTGGCCACAGAAAAAGGTTACGATCTTGCACTCTTTATTCAGACAAAACTTCCATTCAGGTCAAATGAGAATTCTGTCTGAGTAAGGAATATAGGATTGAGAGCCTAGTGTATAAGACAATACAAAGCAATGCATTGCATACATTTCCAGTGGCCAGTTACAATTTAATAACAGGGATTCCTGAGCCACAGAACACAGTTATCCTATTAAAAGTCTACACAGAGAAGACAAGAACTAGGGATTTAAAATTATATAAATTACAGTATCCTTTTCTCTTAATAACTATATATTAAAGAAAACAAACGGGAAAGGATCATATAAGTCTGTTCTCAAAAGGTAAAATGAGGTCATTGACTAAAAAGCAGCAGAAACAAAATCCATCATTGCAACAAGTGTCCTAATTAAATATATAACACATCCACAGAGGATGATTTTGTTTTTAAAAGTACACAGTCTGAACATGACTGACTCATACAGTGAGTGACTGGGAACCTACAGAGAGGGTCCAAGCTCCAAATATTTTTCCTTGTCTAGACAGCTCACTCAAAGGCCTCCTGTTTTACAGCCGGAAAGGGCATTTGTTGCTTTAATCACCCTGTAAAGCATCTGGCTTGTAATGGGCAAACATCTTGCTACATGGAGACAAAAGTGGGGGAACATAAGTAACTAAGATACCATACGTCTATACAATTAAAATGTAGCTTTGTAATTATTATATATTTGAAAATCCAATGCCAGTTCTGCATTCCTTAATCAAAACTCCTACTGATCTGAAATCAGTAAGAGCTTTACCTGAGCAATAAGTACAGGACTGAGTCCCTGAATAACTAAGATCTTTAAAAGGAATGCCTCAAATCAGCAAAACATTTAAGCATATACTTAAGACTATACCTATTCAGCAAAGCACTTGAGTCCAAATTAAGGGAAACGTTGCTTTCAGGAAAGCACCTAAAGATGTGATTAAATTTAGGTATCTGCTTAAATCGCAATGAATTCTATTCCGATTGTAAGTTTTCCAGGGCAGGGACTGCTTCCTTTTTCATGTTTGTACAGTACAGTGCCTAGCACAAAAGAGCCTCAATATTGGCTGAGGCCTCTAGGTACTTCCATAATACTCCTAGTACATCACAATAATAGTAATGATGAGGGGGCAGTTAGAATAACTCGGATTTTGAATATAGTGTTTAGATGGCCACGTGAAGTATTGCTGGGTGGCTATTTCATGTGGTGAGGGTGATGTGCATCTCTGGCTTAAGGAAGAGGTTTCTCTGTTTTCCATTCACGTTCTGGGTCACTGCTTTAGCCTCAGGGTCAGGGTGGATACATTATGGCTAGGACCCTAATCTGTCTACTTCAGCACATGTGAGAGGGCAGCTGAACCTGGCTAGAAAACTATTAAGTGTTCACCAAAAAGATGGCCCATTTTGGAAAGTGCCATGAATTTATTCTGGGTTTACTTTTGACAGGTCAAGGATGGAGTTTCCGACTTCATGGCAGAATATTATTTAAGTTGAGGTCTAGTGTGTCTGTGATGATGGCCTTTGCACACTGCATTGGAGGAATTCACTTGCACATTTAATGGACCATACCCATGGCCCCAGAGGAGTGCCAGAGTTCCTGCTCCTCCTTCCCCAAACCGCCTCCTCTTCCCAGCAAGGGCCCAGTTAAGGTTGTGATGTGTGGTCTGTGGTGAACAATGGCTATGCAAGTAGTAAGGTGTCTGGATGGAGGGGTAGAAATTATGTATTTTTAATCACGTAACTTCTCATTTCCCCAATGTTGAGGTTTGTGGTAGATATTTTGTGTTTACAATAGCCTTAACTGATACACAATATAGTGGGTTTTGTGTATGAATTTCCATTTTTTTTGTTTTAGAAAGATCTATTCTTCACAGAAGTCCCCTGACAACTCAGAGGGATGACAGATACCAAGTGGAGTAGGGAAGGAGCAGAGAGGGTGGGGAGCTCTGGTGGGCTGAAAGATACAGACATGTTATGGTAGCACTTAGAGGTGTTGGGAGCTACTACGTGCGAGTTGGTTCTTGGCACAGAGAGGGGAGATGCAGGGGAGAGGAAGGGGGTTCCCAAAAGAGGCACTGGGGACAGAATTGAGAGTTGCCAGGACCAGAGGAGAGGCTTAGGTATCAGGGAAGGGCTGCTGCTTAGCATCGAGGATGTTGCCATGACTTATTGCTGCCGAAGCTGGCCGACAGTTGGCTACGGAAGTACCTTTACAAGAATCTCAACAAGCTCAATGGAAAGCTAATGAGTCCCCCAATGTTACTTCCAAGAGTCTCCTTATTAGGTAACTCTGTCAAGCCTGATTACCAGATTCAGCTCCTGGGAAGGGCGCAGTGATGGAATACCATAGCTACTACAAAGGTTTGATTTACTCCTTGGAAGAGGGTAGAGTCTACACAGCTGTGCAGTTTACTTTGGCCAATAGCCATAAAGACTCAAGACCAGGATTAAACCACACAAGCTCCTTAATCATTTTACGTTGTTGTTTGTAACTTTCCAGAAAACATCTGAACTTGTAAGAAAACAACCCAGAGAGATGGAAAATCATCTTTCCACATTACTAAAGGCAGCTAAATCCAGCAAAATGTCCTTAGTCCCTACTCCGATGATATAAACAGCTATTCTCATTCACTTATCTAGAAGTAAAATTCACAAAGGCAACTAGTGTGAAGAACAGTAGCTTCCACAGCTGAAAGCCACATCCTCTCACAGTACCTGGAATGTTATAGGGTTTTTTTTTTAATTTTATGTTAAATTGAATTCTGAAAATTATGGACATACAAAAACCAGAACTGAAGTGATTGGTGTCTGCTTGAAAGTTTTTTTCAGCCTTAGATCTTCACATTTTTATTATTTTTTAAAATTAAAATGATAGCATACAGCAGCCAATTATAAATGAAAAGAATTATTACTGCCTCAGGAGACTATAAGCAGCCTTGCTTAGTCAAGTTATTAAAGTACATTTCCCAGTGTCAAATATACTGCCTGATCTGCATCCCATATACACCACCAGTTACCTGTGAAGCAAGGTTAATGGGTTTTGCACTTTTTATTTTACTCTCCATTGTTTATAAATATATTTAGATGCCTGGATATAAATCTTCTTCTGATTTCATCCCTTTCTATTTGGTTAAAAATCTCTCTCTCTCTTTTTGTTTGTAATTAAGATTAACGTTGAACACATAACCATCGTCATGAATGATGCCACCCCGTCTCTGGAAATAGTGCTGGTTAATTAACTGGCACAGACCCAGCCAGACTGCCTCATTGTTTTTGTGGGACCCCTAAAACTAGTAGCTACTGCTTCTGTTTAGTTGAGGTTGTTGTTTAATTCAGGCATTTCCTAACTTTTTGAGTGTTTGACTTTGCAACCTTGATAATGTTCCTTTAACATACAGTTTTGTTTTGTTCTTGTGGTATAGAGTGTTTAGTTTAAACCTTTCTGACTTCTTCCTTATGCTCTACAGTGAGGAAGACACCTACTATAGTGTTCTTGTTTAGAAACTGAAGACATTTAACTCTTTCCCTGCTAAACACTGGATGGAGTCTATACATCCTGCACAATTTTACATGAATAATTTTAGCAGTCTGGATTCTGGGAGAACTTTGAAGAAGTATTCTCATTGTTTGAGATCATAAAAATGCATCCCACTCCCAGAACTCTTCAGATCCACTGTCTCTTCTCTACTTGACAAGGCTATTCTAATGGCAGGAAAAGCATGGCTCTTTCAGTTCATGCTACTATTAATTACTGAGCACTGACAAGATGGTTGGTGCCACACCAGTTCTAAATATTTGACTCTCATCTCTTCATGGTAGTACAGCAATATTCCATTGCCAACATCACATTTGGCTTTATTAGCTATTACTACAGCAGGTATATTATATGCTAGACAAAAATTACTTCAATTTCTCCCCCGGTATATCTTTCACAAGGTGGGAGGAATGAATACAGTAACCAAGCAGGAGATCTCCACAAGCCTTCTCCACTGTAGAGATGGTCTTTGTACCAGCCCTGAGTAGACTGATGGGGTGAGGTTTATAGAGATGGCACAGTGCGTAAATAAGCTTACATGGATTAATTGGCCTCCAACACTAACATCTGGAGTGGAGAAGCTGGTTGGGTGTCTGAAGTCCATCTCCTCTAGTTTCCAACACAAAGCTGCTTATAACTCTATCCAGTGTTCCTGCTATTCATGCATTCTCTAGAACTGCTTCTCAAGATGCCTGCTGGTTTTTTTGTGTTTGTTTGTTTGCATTGTTTAATTTTGGTTTTATTCCTCTTGAATCGCTGTTATATGTTTCACAGTATTTCTGGACTGAACAGTCCATGTATCTATATGAATGCCCATTCTTAATCTGGTTGGTGGAACTTTTACTTTTTGCCTTGTTGATGGCAAAAATCATGTTTTCTGTGTATTATGGGATTAGGCACATTATACATTGTTACAGTTAGCATTAGCAATAACAACAAATTGATTGCAAGTGTCCATCTACAAACATGTTTGTCATGCCACATCCTTGGCTCAATACCATTGGAGTTTGGGCCTTTTAGGGTTAACCTGTGAGTTCCCTTTGCAAAATTCAGTCTTCTCTTTCCTTCTTGTCCTTTAGGATTAAACCCTGATTTCTCTTGCTTAACAGAGATCACTGCCTGATGGGGTGGGCCCTCTGTGCTAACAGCTATTAGCAAGTCTTTCTTCTCCCTGCCAGCCAAGTAATTCGCATCAACACAGACACTAGCTTTTAACTTCTTAGCTGCTATGGATTCCACGGCTGGACTTTGTCTAACAGAGATACCACACAAATCCAAAGAGTCTGAGGGTGAGAGCTGGCTTGCTCTCCCCTGCCTCCTCAAGCATTCAGCCATAAAACTGTTCTGCTTTGAAAAACCAGTAACTGAATCTGTCCTCAGATCCTGAAGCACAGACTGCTCACTTACCGATTCAGCATGGAGACATTCCTGTCCCAACAGCATTGTCTCCCCAACAAGCTGGCTACACACAGCCAGGTGGTTATAGGGCTGCTCAACTTCCTTAACAGCTTCTACTCCACCTGAGACCTTTTCAAAGCTGCCCACACTGGATCTTTCAAAAGGAAAGTCAGTGGATCCATTCACAACAGAAAATTTCTGGCTGTTAGGAACTGAAACTTCCCTGATTAAATCACTTTTACACCCTTCAGTTGCAGTAAACTGCTTGCACAGGCTACCATGAGGATTCCTTTCCCTAGGAGCTTCTCTAAGCAGCAATTCACCCCTCACAGAAATTCTGCCCTTCCCCTCTCCACCTAGGGCTTGCTTTACAGGAACACTTCCCTGAGCAACCACAGCCGCTTTCTGGGTCTCACCTACACTTAGACTCACTTCAGGCCCCACAGGCGGATTTCTACACAATCCCCTTTTAGGCACACCTACAGACTTTCTAGATAACAGGTCAGAAGCAGTCTCCTTCCCTTGGCCATGAACAAGTTCAGGAATCTTTTCCTTCTTGCTACAAGTTGTCAAACTGTCAGTAAGTAACACCATTAAATCACCTTCATGCTCTCCTTGTGCCCTGGCTAGGGTATCACCCTGATCAGACAGAGTTGCTACACCCTTTTCCAACCACACATTAGCAACTGGCAAACTACAAGCACCAGAATTGTCTGTTCTCTGGGATTTTGCTAAGACACTAACTGGATGCAACCTAGTCACAGTGCCATTCTCCCCAGCAGACACAAACTCAGGACCATTCCCTTCCTGGGCTTTAGCTGTATTTACAACCAACTTCGAGACAACTGAATCACCCTCAACCATCACAGGCTGAAAGGCACCTTCTGTCTGCTCCACAGACACAGAAGAGCCGGAGACACATTCTCCTTTACCAGACACACAGCTTGGGATTTTACTTCCCTTGTCCCAGCACACAGGGCTGTTCACAGACAACTGCTTGGAGACTGGGGTAGCTTCCTTTATAGGCAAGTCAATACTCCTGACAGACACAGGCACATTCCCTCCACTGTCACATTTCTCCACACCGGACACAGGTAAGGGATATGGACACTCATCTTCCACTATCCCTCCCTTCCCAAACTGCTGATTAGACAAAGCCATCAGCTCACAAGGCTGCCTAGGCTCCTCCAAACTTTCCCTTCCAGGCACATTGCCTCTTCCAACAGATAAGCTGCTGCTCTTTTCACTACACTGAGCTACTTTTAGCACATCACAGTTACCCATTTCAGGTTTACTTCTACAAGCTGCACTAGCCACCAATCCATTACCCATTACAAATTTACCCTCTCCTTCCTCAGTTAGGGCTTTAACCTGACCATTTACTTTAATCTGCTCCTGAGAAACCCTTTCCTCACCAATGAGATTTTTCTGCTCTTGATCTAACTCCAGATTTACTTCTGAAACATTAGACAGACATTCAGAAACTTCATTTACAGACACACTGCTTTCTTGCACAGACAAACAGATATTTCTCCCCAGGTTAGAACTCCCATCTCCCCAGCCATAGCAAAACTGGTTAAACATAGAAAACTGCCCAGAGTAACCCCATATATCAACACAGTTATAAACTGGATTTTCAAGAGGATACAGTTTCTGCCGTTCTTCCCTTGCTTTTTTGACTTGGAGCTGGAGTCTAGCAGTTTCTTGTTGTATTTTGTAAGTCTCCTCCTCAGCAGCCAGCACCTCCAGGCGTCCCTTACGAGCTTTTTCTTCTCTCTTAGCAGCCTCTTTCGCTCTCTCAGCTGCCTCTCTCTTTCTCTCAGCCGCCTCTCTCTCCAGCTGGGCCAAGACTTGCTTCTCTTCCATTCGAATTTTTGCCAGTTGCTCATAATCAAACCGCAGGCTGTCTCTCAAGGCTTGCAGTTTCCTTGCTTTTCCTGATGCTTTTTGTCTCATGGTCACTGACCTTTAACCAACCAAACTCTCAATCCCAAAGTTAAAATTTGGATAGCGTGGGGTTCTGACCCAAAGCTTAATTGACCTGGTTCTGTGGATCCAAGCACGACTACGCCACTGTGACGGAGCGATTCTGGCGGGACCCAACTGAGAGTGCCAAATCAGGACCAATTGCTTAAACTGGGCAGTCACAGCCCTAGGCTGGGGTTTTTCCACCTCTAAGGCAAACCAAACCAGCCAGACAAAAAGGACTTTGGTCTCACCCCACTGGCTAACCACAAGTCACACAAGCAATTTCCTTAGACACTCCAGTCTCCCAGCATCACCACCAGTGCACTCGTCCTGGGGATGAATGGTTATGAAAACCAACACCCCAATAAAAGAAAAAGGTTCCCTCGATCCCAAAGGACCAAGCCCCAGACCCAGGTCAATATACACATCAGATCTTACCCACAAATCACGCTGTTGCCAATCCTTTAGAATCTAAAATCTAAAGGTTTATTTACAAAGGGAAAAAGGTGGAAATGAGAGGTAGAATTGGTTAAATGGAATCAATTACATACAGTAATGGCAAAGTTCTTAGTTCAGGCTTGCAGCAGTGCTGGAGTAAACTGCAGGTTCAAATTGAGTCTCTGGAGAACATCCCCCACTGGGATGGGTCGTTCAGTCCCTTGTGTAAAGCTTCAGTTTGTAGCAAAGTCCTTCCAGAGGTCAGAAGCAGGATTGAAGACAAGATGGAGATGAAGCATCAGCCTTATATAGGCCTTTCCAGGTGTAAGAATCTCTTTGTCTTCACTGTGGAAATTTACAGCAAGATGGAGCCTGGAGTCACATGGGCCAGTCCCTGCATACTTTGCTGAGTCACAAGGCGTGTCTGCCTTCTCTCCATGGGTCCATTGTGTCCTTAATGGTCCTTAATGGGCCATCAAACAGGCTAGGCAGAGCTAACACCAGCTTGTCTGGGAGGCTTCCCCCAGAAGCACAGCACAAACTTGAAATACAGACAGCATAGAGCCAACATTCATAACTTCAACTAAAAATGATACAGACATATAGACAGCATAATTATAATCAGCAACCCAGAACCTGGTCTTAGACACCTTATATGACCCCCTTTACTTAGGATTTGGTGCCACTACAGGACCTTGGTTGCAACCCATGTTCTATATGGTCCCCATTTATATCAATAACGTCACATATGGATCATAAATCTCTTTTTTAAAATTCGCCCTAAGGACAGTAGAGCAGCACCACTCGCAAGTGTGTGCTTTCAATCAGCAACAGAACACTTTCTTATGTTGGAGCCAAACAAAAACCCCCAGTGCACCTCATCTGCAAACTTTCCATGCCTGTGGTTGAGGTTTCTCAGCATTGTTATTACTGGAACTGTTTTTACTACCATTTATGAAAAAGATCTACATATGTGTGTGTATGTGCGTGCATGTCAGAAGGGGGAGGGAGAAAAAGAGGGGGATGTATGAGTTTGGTTTAAAATTGAAAATTCTAATTTGAAGAACTATTTATTTGTAGCTCTGAAAAGAAATTTAAAAATGTCTAAAACACTAAGACAGGATTTTAAAATAGCTTCATGCAAACAGAAATTAACCATGATTTCCAATTTGATTTATTTCTACTGCAGGAATATTTTCTCCATGTCTGTATTTTTAAACATATTACAAACAGGGTTTTATTGTTTCAAATAGAGCAATCAAAACATTAAAAAATTAAGTTAAGGTTTTACTGCTAAAAGATTGGAGAAGCCCTAAATTAAAGGTGCCTAAACTTTGTAGCAATAATGGTCACACTTAAAACTTGCCAAGAGTCTGAATATCCCCTCTAATTTATGTGCATTTTGTGACCAATTTTCTCCTTCCACCCCCACCATGGGATTTTAAAATAAAGGAAACATTTTCCAGCTATGAATACTTTCCCCAGTTTACAGCTGTGTGTCTTCTTGCTTCTCCCTCACCTTTTTCCATTTCTTTATTCTATTCCAGGGGTCGGCAACCTTCGGCACGCGTGCCAAATGTAGCATGAGAGCCGATTTTTGATAGCACGCGGCACAGGCTGAGCCGCTCAGCCCGCTGCCGCTCTGGGGTTCCCGCTGCTGGCCCCTTGCCAGCCAGGGTCCCACCGCCAGTCCCACTCAGCATCCGCTGCTGGCCTAGGTGAAGGAACCCCAGGCTGGCAGCAGGCTGAGACCCCAGTTGGCAGGAGCTGGCGGTGGAAACCCCAGAGCGGTGGCGGGCTGAGCTGCTCAGTCGCTGCTCTGGGGTTCTGGCTACTGGCCCCTTGCCAGCCGGGGTCTCCCCCTGCCGCAGCCCCACTCACCTTGCGCACGTCCCCTGCCAGACAGGGTCCAGGCCTCCGGCCCTGATCAGCCCTACCAGCTGCCAGCTCCACTCACCTCAGCTGCCGATCTGAGGTTCCAGCCGCTGACCTCCTGCCAGCCAGGGTCTCGATCGCCAGCCTTGTTCAGCCTGGTTTCTGGCCTGGAGTCCCAGCAGGCCACCCTGGGCTCTGCTTCTAGCCTTGGATCAGTGCTCTGCAGCCTCCCCGCTGTGGCCCACTGCTCCCAGCCTGGGACAGAGAAGGTTGCACACAAGGCAAGAGGGGGTGCAGCTCAGCAGCCCCATCTTAAAATTGCTTCTATCACACCACACTGCGTTTGAACTTGTGCCTGCCGTCTATCGCCATTTTTTTCCCTCACTGAGAGTTGAAGGGAACATTTGACAAAATGGCAGCTCCTAAGAAAGCAAAGCTAGATGTCTGATCATTTCAGCCTGCTTGGACAGATGCACTTGGATTTATTGAAAAGAAGGACCGTGCTATTTGTGCTTTCTGTTATGAAAGTGTTGTTTGTCGCACATCAAATGTTCAACGACATTTTGAAGTGAAGCACGAGAAAACCTTCCTTGACGAAGCAGACAAGACGGAATCATTCAAAAAGGCAGTAGCAGCCTTTGAGAAGCAAGGCAGTGTTTTTAAAAGCTTAAGTGTAAGTAAAAATCAAGCTACAGAAGGAAGTTACAAGATTGCATAGTGCATTGCAAAAAATGGAAAGCCGTTTACAGATGGGGAATATATACAAAGTTTTTCTCAGCAGTTCAGAGATTTTGTTCAATGATTTGCCAAATAAAGATACAATCATATCTAGAATAAAAGAACTGCCCATCTCTGCCAGAACAGTTGAGAGACGCATAAGTGAAATGGCAGAAAACATTAAGGAAAAGCAGACGACTGCATTGAAAGACACAGCAGTGTTTAGTGTTGCAGTTGATGAGAGCGTGGATATAAACGACATGCCACATTTGACAGTTGTTGCAAGATATTGTGCTTCCAATGAAATCCAGGAGAAACTTTGTTGTCTAGAAGCCCTGCATGGCACAACAAAGGGGGAAGATACACTGGAAAGTTTTGTAAACCATTTTGAAGAATGAGGCGTTGACATCAGAAAAATGTTTTGTGAGACAACAGATGGTGCTCCTGCCATGGTCGGAAAACAGAAGAGATTTGTAAAGTTACTTGAAGATCGAATTGGCCCCCCGACAGTCAAATTTCACTGTATCATCCATCAGAGCTTAATAATGTGATGAATACAGTGGTGTGATTGTGAATTTCCTTGTTGCTCGATCTGCTTTGACTCACAGACAATTTCAAGCACTGCTAGAAGAGATGCACAGTGCTTATAATGACATCCCACTTCACAGCAACATTCGGTGGCTAAGTCGTGGTGAGGTTTTGGTGCACTTTGTAAACTGTTTTGATGCAATCAAGGCCTTTTTGTCGGAAAAAGAACAAAACTACCCTGAACTGGATGACGACAAATGGCTGTGTAAGCTCATGTTTCTAACTGATATCACTGCTCACCTAAACGAACTCAACCTCTGTCTCCAGGGTGCAGGGCAAACAGTTCTGGATCTTTATGAAGCCTGGAAAGCATTTGTTGTGAAACTAGCAGTTTTTTCCAGGGATATTCAAACTTCTACTTTCCGCTACTTCCAACTCATAAAAGAGCTATCGACACGTTGCACTGTCAATGTCGATGAGATTGGAAAGTACATGCAAGAACTGGAATCAGAATTTTCTGACAGATTTCAAGATTTCCAGCGATTTGGCCCAATGCTTTCTTTGCTAATTAAACCTGAAAAGTTCAACAAAAGAGCCTTGGATTTGTCTGTATTTCAGTGGATGGGTGTTGAAGATTTTGAAATGCAACTCATTCAGTTAAAAAGCTCAGAATTGTGGACATCAAAGTTGGGGATCTGCAGAGTGCACTCGAAGCTACCAGAGAGATCGTGGGGCCTCTATTCTGACCTGCTGGACATCCCTGCCAGTGAAATGTAACTGTTTGAAGAAAATTGCGTTTGCAATGCTTTCAGCATTTGGATCCACATACCTGTGTGAACAGGTATTTTCACACATGAAATCTGTCCTCTGTCCCTCGCGGAGCCGGTTAACAAGTGATCACTCAGAAGCCTGTGTGCAGCTTAAAGTATCCAAATATATGCCAGACATTGGAAAACTCATCAAGGAAAAGCAAGGGCAAGGATCACACTAAACTGATAAGATCTGCATTTTAATTTAATTTTAAATAAAGCTTCTGAAACATTTTGAAAACCTTGTTTACTTTACATATAACAGTAGTTTGGTTATATATTATAGACTTATAGAGAGACCTTCTAAAAACGTTAAAATGTATTACTGGCACACGAAGCCTTAAATTAGAGTGTTTAAATGAAGACTCAGCACACCACTTCTGAAAGGCTGCCGACCCCTGTTCTATTCTCTCTCTCTCCTTCCATCTCTCTCTTTCCTTTTTCAGTTAAATCTCCCACACTGCAGTTTAATTTATTAATTATAATAAAGCATTAAGGTTGCACAGTTAGTCACCAAAAGACAAGAAAAGCAGAAGTTAAGTTTCTAACATTCACTCAGTCTTGCTGCTTGTTCTGTACATGTCATACTATACATTTTATGACATGAACAGTAATATTAAACTACATGTTTACCAGAAAAACAAGAATATAAAACACCATATACTTTATGCAAGGTTGCTATATTAATGTTGGTTTTGGAATCTTAGAGCCAAATTGTGACCACCTTATTTACCCAACTAGTTTTATACGATCACTTACATGAGTAGGAATCTGGCCTTTAATTTTTGCATTTCTTAACTTCTTGTGACTGACTATGCACATTCAATATTGCATTAGCATAGCATTTAATATTTAGTTCTCTAGATTCTCTTTAAAAAATTTAACAGCTTTAGGTGCTTCAAATGAGGAAGACGACACCTTTTCTGTTGTTTGAAATGTTTTTAGCAACATAAGCACTTAAACTACATGAAATCCTTTCTGTGGCATATGGCTACAGGGTGAAATTCACTTTGGTATCACTATTCATCTCACCTTCACATGTTTGGCCATCTGTAGAAACTGAAAAGCCTTGTTCACAAATGCAATGGAAAGAACCATCTGTATTTAGGCATTCCCCATGTGGCAAACAGAGTTCAGATCCTTCACATTCATTGATATCTGGAAAACACAGACCAGAGTTGTAAAATGTTTTAAACTCCTCTCTCTAATATTACTTTTGCAGTTGATTCCAATGTGCATTAGTGTTTGGCATATTGCCACAACTTATTTACATTGGTTAATGACGGCCAGTAAAACTGTCAAAATGTATATGAGGAATGCTGATACCTGTTAGCAGAAGTGTGCTTCAGTTGCCATACATGATACGTTTTCAGCCATGGGTGAAAGTGCTAAATCAGTAAGAGTATGTTTACTAGAGTAAAGGGTCACATTTTCTGTGGTGCTCAACAGAAGTTTGGCAGAGAGGGAGGGGCTGCCAGGAAGCCAGTAATTATACCACTCTGACCCCAAGCACAGGTTAGAGCAGCATTTGGAACTAACTTCCACCAGCTAAGCTGATTCTAAGGGCCAATATGTCAGCTAAGCACAGCCAGAGAGTAAGTACATTCTGGTCTAGCCATGCTCCCTTCACTTGACTCCCAAAGCGGCAAAGTGGAGGATGGGGAGTGGTGCAGGGGCTAGCTACATCAGCTCTGCACTAGCTGACGACTCCCTTGTGTCAGGAGGAGAATTCTCAGATGGCCCAATCTGACTGCTTTCTGGCCCCTCTGTGCTGCTAAAGTGGCCCAGAATGCAGCTGAGCTTTTGGTACAAGGTCTTGACAGCAGAGTTTGGAAGATTACATTGTTTCCAATAAGCTGATTTTCTACACACTACAGTCAAAAAGCATCTTTAGAATTTGGGCATGTTCTCAAGATGTCGGTGCATACAGAGCAGTCAAGCACTGCTCAGTTTTCACAAGTAAAGATGTTTTTTCTCCCTGCCCTGCAAACTCAACCTGGAATTAGAAAAATCAACTCTTTATTCTTTCTGGATCAAGCATCATCAACGATAAAAATTTCTGCAGCCAGAACTTAGTCAATAATTCTGTTGATGATGCGTGAGACAGAATAGAAATCAGCTCAACGTTCTGGAGCAGTGTTTCTCAACCCATAGCCCACGGGCTGCTTGCGGCCCAATCAACAAGCATCTGCAACCCATGTGACATCCTCAGGGCCAGGCAGGCAGTATAAATACTCTTGTGTGGGTGCAGGCCACATAACATATAGAAAGCGGTATATGCGGCCCACAATGTAAATAGGTTGAGAACCCTTGTTCTGGAGTCTCACTGGTTGTGGAGCGTAACTAGAGGTAAAAAGTAGTAATACATATTTTAGTCAGCAAAGTAATCAGATGGCTAAATACATATAAGGATTGAGTCTGTTGATTAAGAAGTTGCCATTTTTACATAGTCACTTTTCAGACTATAAATATACTTTTAGATTTTGCTCTACAAAACACTCAAAAACATTCAGGTATGTCACCCAAA
The DNA here is from genome assembly GCF_020497125.1 of Mauremys mutica. Lineage (NCBI taxonomy): Eukaryota > Metazoa > Chordata > Testudines > Geoemydidae > Mauremys > Mauremys mutica. The sequence continues at coordinate 146,656,314 of NC_059074.1, read as the reverse complement.
TAAGCTTTTTCATTGCCCTCCGCTGGACTCGCTCCAATTTGTCCACATCCCTTCTGTAGGGGGGGGACCAAAACTGGATGCAATAATCCAGGTGGGGCCTCACCAGTGTCGAATAGAGCGGAATAATCACTTCCCTCAATCTGCTGGCAATGCTCTTACTAATATAACCCAATATGCCACTGGCCTTCTTGGCAACAAGGGCACACTGCTGACTCATATACAGCTTCTCATTCACTGTAATCCCCAGGTCATTTTCTGCAGAACTGCTGCTTAACCAGTCGGTCCCCAGCCTGTAGCAGTGCATGGGATTCTTCCTTCCTAAGTGCAGGACACTGCACTTGTCCTTGTTGAACTTCATCAGATTTCTTTTGGCCCAATCCTCCAATTTGTCAAGGTCACTCTGGACCTTATTCCTACCCTCTAGCGTATCTACCTCTCCCCCCCATCTTAGTGTCATCTACAAACTTGCTGAGGGTGCAATTAATCCCATCATCCAGATCACTAATAAAGACCTAGTCTCTCGAAAATCCTATGACCAACATGGCTACAGTTACTCGTAACTATACAGTTTTGCTTAGACTCTGGCCACCTTTACAGCCAAATGTAGTCCATAGACACAAGCAATACTTATGCTTAATTATATATATAGCACAAACAAGGAGGAGTCCTTGGGGCACCTCAGAGACTAACAAATTTATTTGGGCATAAGCTTTCATGGGCTATAACCCACTTCATCAGATGCATGAAGTAAAAAAAAGTAGGCATCTGACAAAGTGGGTTATAGTCCATGAAAGCTTATGCCCAAATACATTTGTTAGTCGCTAAGGTGCCACAAGGACTCGTCCTTGTTTTTGCTGATACAAACTAACATGGCTACCCTCTGAAATAAATAGCACAGTCATTTCACGTTTCACTACAATTACATATTGCACAAATTATAGAAGTGTCTTTAGACACAAAGTTAGCCTCTCTCCTAATCCATGGGCATAACACACTAAAACCAATGTTCAATATACCACTCAAAATCTACAAGTACATTGTTGTCTCCAAATGTAAGATATTCACAACCCAAATATGAACTTCCTTAAAGCTCTTATGAAAAAAAAATGAGTAAGGTAAAATGAACTATTACTAGTGGTAAGGTACAGTATCTTTGGAAAGTAAGTTGTCCCTAGTTATAGGCTGGGGATGTCTTAAAGCTGTTAGAAAAAATCTTGGAAACCAAAATAAATGCTTCCAAAGGGAACAAAGTGAAAATGGAAGGTTAATAGTGTTATGGGGAAGAGTTAAGGTTTTTTTGAGTGATCTTAAATGTGTATTTGCATACTTTCAAATGTTTTGGAGTGTTTTCACTAAGTGGCACTTAATCTTTGACTATCAAGACTTTCAAACATTTATGTTCTTTGAGGAAAAAAAATTCAATAGCATTCTATCTGAAGGGATAAATCCTTTCAGCCTCAATTGCTGGCTAATAATTGTTTTGCTTGTGAATATTTATTGTCTCTGTCAAGTAGAACTATTAATTATAACAAGATACAAAATAAATATACCTAATTGTGTAGTCTTATTTTTCATTTATTTTCCTGTTGTATTTTTAAAATTTTGTACTTAACAGATCTACAACACTGATACAAATGGTATAAAATGATTTGTTGTAATTTTCAGCACAACCTGTGCTATCAAAATGAATCTCTCTCAGGACTTGGGAAGACACAACAACTCTAATCCTATGCTAGTTTATAAAGAATTCCTACCTCATGATATGAAGGCTGAGACTATGCCTGTTGGAACAGTTTTTCAATGTATAGGGAAACCCCCCTGTGGCACAACAGATGATTGTTTATAGCAAGAAGAGAATGATAAGAAGGTGCTTGTAATCCTGTTGATTTAGGATTCTCTTTTATACTATAATTTATAACATTCATCAGATATCTTAACCGAATCAGACTATACCTTGACATCCCCTGTTGGCCATTTGCTGGAAGCCATCTGGACAAGTACACTCATAAGAACCTTCAGTATTAATGCAGTTTCCTCTAAGGCAAATATCACTGTCTTGAAGGCATTCATTAATGTCTGAAATCAAACCATTGCCAAAAAATTAGACAATTTCAAAACCGAATAAAATTTTAAAAGTGACATATTTAATACTGGCATATCAACTTGAGGTAACAGCTTATATTTTCTATATTTAAATAAAAACAATTTTTAAATGTAGCAAGAATGCCCACACAACGTTGATTGTAATGCTGACTGAGATAACTCCCTCCCTCTAGACGCAAGAGACAATTATACAAAATTCTCCCCCATTTCCATGTGAACTGTGGGGCTATTGCACTACAAGCAACTTCAATGGCTTAGAAACCTAAAGCAGGTGCACATTTAGAAAACGCGAACTCCACAGTGATGCAAATATAGATTCTGATATACATGCAACACAAACACTATGATGCTTCTGCAACATTAGTTCCATGGCATGCAAATAATACAAACTAATCTACTGTCATTCAGTAAGATGCTGTAGTCTCACTCAAAGCAGTTTTTATAATTGAACGCTGCCCAGGTTATGTAATCTGTTCCACATGGATGTGTAGGATTTTTATGCTTTCTCCATAAATTGTACAAACTATGTTGCCTGGTTACCTTTTATAAATTGAGTTGCACTCACGCTTTGGTACTTTCTGAACCTGTTTGTTTTGGACACTTACTGGGCCACCATGCAAACTTTTATAAACTGGTAATAATATTAAGAATTCACACTCAGGTCCACATTGTCTGCTAGTATAATTCAACATAGCTCCACTGAAGTCAATACAGCTATATTGATTTACACTAGTGGACTGATCCAAAGGCCTTGAAGTCATTGGAAAGACTTCCATTGAATTAAATAGGCTTTGGGATAAGGTCTCAGCTGAGAATCAGGGCCTCAACCACTGTGAAATTAATATGATGGTAGCAGCTGAAATGATACACTGATAAATGCAAGGAAGCAATAAATCAGCTATTTTGTTATAGGATGATATGAAGAAGTGATTATAGCCAAAATGCTTACATTACATGGATACTATATTTCACTACTGCAAAGGAAGCCATTTAATGTTTTATGATTGTGCCTCACTAGTTTTAGGGGAAAACGGAAAGTAAAAGAAGATAAAGTAGAAAAAAACAGTACATAGGCTACAGGAAGATAGGATTTTCTTTGATACACAAAACAAACAGCTTTATGTGATGGATTTTTATTATTCTGACCTTTTATGCATGACTTTTTAGCAGACCAAAATGATGCCGCCTTTTCCATTTGGACGTGAACCCAATAAAAGAACATAAGGCTCTTTCTGATCTTTGGATTTAATTTTTTTTTAAGAGCTTTCTTGCATATGTGAAAGTTCTTATTTCAGATAAAATTGCACTTAATGATGATGACGTTATGTGAACTCTTGATAAACATATTTGATTTCACATGAATGTGTTTTATATTTATAGCATATTTTCAACTGAAAAACTGATGGTTTATTTAAATGGTAATTAACTTTGACTGAGAGCAAGTGAAAAAATTAACTCCCTTGCACTGAATAAATGCCAAACCCCACAAAAAGATAATGTTTTCTGCCAAATTCATTCAAAGTGAAATTTTATTAATCCTAACATACTACACAAACCCCACTTCTTCTATTGTAACTGTTCATAGTTCCTATGATCAGAATGCAAGAACCCAAGAAATAGAGCTTTTTTCTTTGATTTCTTAAAACATTAGATTCTATGAATTGCAAGACATCCTAGTCTGTGAAGGGAAGATCCTATGACTACCTACCTGGGCTACTCTTGCCCCACCAACAGAGTTACTGAATCATTGGAGAGACAGTTTCTTCCTTTTTCTCTGCATGTCTTATTTGATTCTAGCCCCTAAACAGAATTTCCCAGACCTCCTTCATGTGCAATCTTGTTCTATACATGAGATTTAACAATCTAGGAGTTGTATGTGAAGATGCATTGGGAAGACTCTGGCCCTCCTTGTGTCTGTGTCTACTCCAAAGTGAAACCATCTGAGGGCTTTTCTCTAAGATAACCCGGAACAACTGTTCTTGAAGCCTGGAGAGAGCCCCCTTGGGCTGAAGGTTTTCTTGAGATGAAGCTCATATAAGAATGTCAAGAAGCAATGAGAATAAGCAAGGACAGATAATATACCTGAATTAATTATTGTATTAGTTTGCTAATATCCGGCCCGAAATCTTATTTGGGATATCACCAAAAGATAAGAAGATCATTTTCTACAGCACAGCATATCTTCGGGGATTTTGCTGTGTATTTTTTATTTATTCTGTTTTGTACGATTGTTGTGCAAATTGCACTTCTGAGACAGAGCAGGCTGCTGAGCTCCAGAAGGATTCACCTCTGGGGAAGGGCAGGTAGCGTTTACACTGCTTTCCTCCCCAGGGGTACTATCACTGGGCTCCACAGGAGCTAAGCCAGGCCACCCTGCCAGTGCTTCTGTCTAGGGTTGTGGTGGTTGGCTGTAATCCCCCAAGCCAGCCACAGAAGCAGTTCTAACCCAGACAGCCCCCCATGTGGACTTTCCATGATGGCAGAAGCATTCGTAACCAGGGATGAATACTGTTTTAGAATTTGAGCAAGGAGGAGATTTCCTTACTCAAAAGAAACAATCAAATTATTCTCCTCACCTTCCTGTTGGAGCCATAGGTGCAGGTGACAGGAATCCTGTGTGTGAGAATACATGAGATATGTGGTGGTATAAATAGAGACCATCAATCAGATAGTAAAGAACTGAGAAGAGGAGGAGAAAAACATCTTCCTTTTCCATCCTCAGAAGTGGTTGTGCCTACGGTTGGAATACTCAGGATCTCATGGAAAAAATCCACAAGTAGTTTTAAGTCACATACATACCTTCACATTGGTCTCCCATAGATGATAATGTGTAACCTTGGCTACACATACATCTGAAAGACCCATCTGTGTTTCTGCAATTCCCATTTGTACAGAGATGATGTTGCTGGCATTCATCTATATCTATGAATGAAAAGAAAATGTGTATCTAAAAAAGAAAATAGCAATGCCATGCTTCTGAAAATGCCTGTTTTGAAGCACAAGGTATCCACATCCCACTCAAACAAAACTGAAGAGTCAAAAGAAAATAACTTTTCTTTTGGTTTGGTTTACTAATGAATAGGTAAGTTCAAAATAGTATTAGATGAAACCTCAGCCTAAGACTTCTCCTCAGACTTGGCTTCATTTAGGGTTCTCTCGCTCAATACCCATTTGTCCTTCACATGCGCGCGCGCACAAACACACACACACCCTTTGCCTGAAGGCTTCTTCCACCTCCCACATAGCTGGCTGAGGTAATGAGCCAGCTGGCCCATTGTGTCAGCAAAACACACAAAACAATTTCCAACAGAATCACCACCTTCTAAGGTGGTGTGATTTTCAAGCAAACACTGGCAGGCTGTTATACTGTCAAATTTTACATAAAGATTAGATTTTTTTATTTAAACAGTTGCTCTATATTAGAATTAATCCTGCAACTATGATGAATCAAATGTCTCTCTTTGCTACTATAGCCATTGCTAATCCCTCAGTGTTTAGAGTGATCTCTTCAGTTCTCACAAACTTAAGTGGGGTCAGCGCAGGTCAACATTTGGATTCAGATAGGATACTCCAAAATGGATAGGACTCTGCAGGAAGTGGTATTGCTGATTCAGAAGGTAGCACATGTTTCTATGAGTCAGTACCGAACCATTATCACATAGTGATGTTAGGGAGCCATTACTGGAACAGTGTGGTCTTTAATGCTTGCTTAACTAGGAAAAAAAGGTGTTTTTAAAAAACTGCATTAGCTAACAAGTTTTAATTTGGTGGTGTTTAAAAATGTTTTAGCACCTACTATTGACAAGCTTTAACATCTTTAAAAAGATGTTAGCTGGTTGTGGTCCACCCTAGGGGTGGGAGATCAAAATTGGTTTTGATTAAATAGAGATATACCCATTTCATATCTGCCAACAGCAATGTGATGTGCATGGATAGACCACAGTGAAACGATGTGGTGGATTCTCCATCATTTTCAGTCTTTGAATCAAGACTGGATGCTCCTCTAAAAGATATGGTATAGCTTGAAAAGAAATGATGGACTTGATGCAGAAATTACTGGAGTGAGGTTCTTTGGACTGTGTTATACAGGAGGTCAGATGAGATAAACATAATGTCCCTTTGGCTTTAACATTTATGAACCTCCACTGACTTAACTGACTGGCTAGTGTCTAGACACATGCACCACATTGCAGGATCAGGTCCTTATTTTAGAGGTGTGCATTTCAGGAAAGGCCAACTCTCCATGTATGCCTAGCTTGGTAAATGTGTTTTTCCATAAAGGGTTCTGAGGACATAGTCTAGCTTTGCCTAAATATTTCCTCTAAACTCTGACTGTCTTGCCTCCTGAGCCACTCCTCCAAGCCCCTCAATCTCCCCCTAAAATTTGTTTAAGTTTGACAGGAAATCTGAAATAAAGTATCATTAATAAGTATTATTCCTTTTAAAATAGTACCACCAAGTAGTCCCATTGTCCTAGGTATTGTATAAATGTGTAATAAAAAGATGATTGAAGGACAGATCCCCAGGTTACTCCTGCTTCCACAGCAAGTCCCTAAAACATCTACATGAGTTTATTTGTATTTGTTAGACTATTAGATTGATACTCTTAGGGTAGGTCTATACTTACCTGCCGGGTCGACGCGTAGCGTTCGACTTCTCGGAGTTCGAACTATCGCGTCTAATCTAGACGTGATAGTTCGAACTCCGAACGCGCTCCTGTCGACTCCGGAACTCCACCACTGCGAACGGCAGTGGCGGAGTCGACGGGGGAGCCGCGGACTTCGATCCCGCGGCGTCTGGACAGGTAAGAAGTTCGAACTAAGGTAGTTCGACTTCAGCTACGCTATTCGCGTAGCTGAAGTCGCGTACCTTAGTTCGACCCCCCACCCTAGTGTAGACCAGGCCTTAGATATCATAATATTTTATAATATATGTTACAAAGTATACAGAATGCACAGCAAGGCCAAGTTAGCACAGAAACTTTAGCTCTTGAATTTTCTGACTTGTTTAAGTTTTAACTATGCAGGATTTACATTGCACATTTTGTTGTTTTGCATTAATAGTTATTTTGTAAAGCATTTGGGGTCCTACTGGATGCAAAATGCTATAGAATCATTAGATGAATTATTCTGAGTTTTAGCCACATTCCTACCTTCACACTGGTCCCCTGCTGCAGATAGTTTATAACCTTGGCTACAAGTACATCTGAAAGATCCCTCGATGTTTTCACAATGTCCATTTGTACAGAGATTGCCATACTGACATTCATCTATATCTGTGAATACAAAGAAAGCATGAACATATATATGCATTAGTTCCTATCTACATGGGCTTTCAAATAGAATGGTATTTAAACTGTATGTGAACATGGATCCAATTAAACTGGGTCCTGACATGATTTGGCCAGCCATTGTGGACCAGCTAAAGTTTGTCCAAATCATACTTTAAAAAAATCTAATCCAGTATAGATTAGAACACTTTTTTTGTTAAACACATGGATCTAAAATTTCTTGATCCCTGAACTGTATTCTAGCCTAGACTGGTGAACAGTTTCAAAGCACAGTTATGAGTTAGCTATGTCCACACTATCCTTATCTACACTAATCTTTTGTCCCCTTAATTGGCTCATTGTGGTTTACACTGGTGCAGCTTGAGTGCAGATCAGGTGTCCACAGGTGCTGACATTTTTACTCCTGTATTCTACAGATTTACTCCTAACAAGCACAGACAACACTGCTAAAAAATGCTAGCAGTTGCCAGTGTCTTGCAAATACTAGCACTCCCCCCATAGCTATTGTGGGAAACATTCAGGAAAAAAGTCAGAACTTATTCTACCCAAACATGTGGAGTGGAATTGGGTAGCTGAAATTTTGAACTGTTTGTTAATACCCAACCTGTCCCAATGACAATTTTTGAAGAAATATTTGACACAGTAGGTAGCAACATTATTGCCAAAAATAGTACCATACAACTAAAAAGAAAATGTAGAAGACATGATGAATATATTGAATTCAACTGCAAAATGATAGCTAGAGATAGATATTATATTGCTGATGCTGTTGAAATTTTGAAAGAACTCCAGAAAACACTGCAGAAAGAGAGAACTAAAGACAAATTTAAATTGCAGGCAGTGGAGAAACAGATGGAGCAAGCACTTACTCCACTCTGTTATATATCACATAATGTTCTCAATCCAATTACAAAATTAGGTGTCTAAATACAAATACAAATGATGGGGTTGGCACTGTGACTTGGGCATCTGCTAATCATTCATCAATCCTGCCCACCATAATACATTTCAGGAAATGAGGAGAATCGTTAAAAAATACTTTTGCTGCAGGAATTATTAGTAAAGTGAACAACTGTACTACGAGGAATGCTGGCTATGTAGATATAGAATTCACAGCAGTGATAAACCAGTTTTTCTCCTTCAGTAGCCTGTAGTGTAGAGAGTGTAGTAAGTGTAGAGAGAACATTTTCCAGGCCTGGATTAATTTATTCTAAGTTAGAAAACTCATTTGGTGTAAAGAAAGCAGGAAAATCAATGGAAAAATCCAGGTGGCATGTGACAATTTCTCAATGCTGCTTCTGTCATTTATTCAATCATTTTACTGAAATTTGCTTCAACTTTATAATAAAAATCAATAGTTTGTAAACTAATCACATCAGCAATTTTTATTTCAATGTACAATAGATTTTTTAAAATATGGAAACAAAAAGATTAAAATTGGTTATTAGAATCAAGTTTTTTTTTAATTAACAATTGATTCAAATTGCATTTATTTAAATCAATCCACCCAGGCTCCAGGACTGATTATAATAATTCCCAGACCTTGTATCAATGAGATGGGTGTGGTAATATCTTTTATTGGACCAAATTCTGTTGGTGAAAGACACAAGCTTTCAAGTTTACACCAGGTATCTCTATGTTGCAATTAGACCCAGTGGCTGGCCTGTGCCAGCTGATTCAAACTTGCAGAGCTAAGCTGCAGCCAGAGCTCTGCAACCCTCCCATCTCGCAGGGTCCTAGAGCCCGGGCTCCAGCCCGAGCCCCAAACATCTACACCACAACTAAACAGCCTTTTAGTCCAAGCCCCACAAGCTTGAGTCAGCTGGCATGGGCCAATTGCAGGTTGCCACAGAGCTCTCCTTCACGTCTGGGAAAGGTAACCAGAGTGTCACAGCTAAATACAACATGGAACAGATTTTGAATGAACATATATTGCAAGAGACCATTCTTGCAAGGTAACTTGGGCAGGTAACACCTCTACAGTCATAGGACAAAGGAGGATAAGTGGGTTACTGATTGCTGTAATGAGCCATAAATCCAGTGTCTTTATTAAGCCCATGATTTTTGGTATTTTGCAGAGTTATGAATTTAACTTTCCAGGCTCATCTTTTGAAGGTGTTGTGCAGATTTCCTTTGAGGATGAGATGTGATTTTCAATTTCAGCCCATATGTTTTTTATTTCGACGTCCCCTATCCCACACAGTTCCTAATGCCATATACATGTAAACCTACCTACATTTAAAATGAAATAATATGCTTACCTTCATAAAACAGGGGAGGATATAATTTGTACCGTTAAAGAGCACTGGGATTGTTGGAATTTGTTTCCTAAGGGATCAATTAAAAGGAGTGCAGGAATGGTGAACAAGAATAGGGAAAAGAACTACAGAAGACTGACTTGCAGAGGGAAACTACAGAATGGCAATTGGTATGAAGGTTCATCAAGAATCTGACCAATGGGCTGAGTGCAGAAGGGACTCTCAAGTTTGCCTATAAATACCTTCTCAGAGTAGGATGGATTTTTGCCCTATTGTTTAAAGGGCACTTTATTATAAAGCTACAGAGTTGAGTTAAGAAGGAAAAATCTGTCCCCATTAGACCTACTAAAGTTCATGTGGATAATTTTGAATGGAATTCAAGTCCAGGATAAGCAGAAAATGAAGACTGATCATATCATGAAAAGTGTGGATGAACTGCCTTGGTTATATGTGGTTTAGAATTTTACATGAAACAAGAGAAAAGGAAAGAGTACTTTGCATGCCTTTAATAAAAGATTATATATGACTTCAGTAATTCAAAACAGAGATTTATTGCTTGGAGCAAGCAGTTAAGTTTGTGACCCTGGGCTGAGTAATGCAGTGATTTAACATTTCTGCTTGCACTTCTAATAATCTAGCTGGCAAAATGAAAAATGTAAGTGATGTAATTCTGGGACTGCACTAGAATATTGGTATTTTGAACTGGATTATCTCTGTAAAGCTATTTCTGCGGCGGTATAAAAATCAAGCCTAAAAATATGCACTCTTCCTAGACCACCTTTGAAGCTGTATATTCAACTGTACTATATATAAAAAAGGAATATATAAAAAAGGCAACTTTTTACTTCTGAATAAATGGAAATCTGTGTTGTAGAAAGAGTCCCAAATCATTGCACAAAGTACAGTGTGTATGCATATATGTACACGCACGCGCGCGCACACACAAATCACTTCCCTCACAACTGAAATGCAATCGTGCTTCAATTAATCCAGCAGGGGGTACTCTCAGATCCAGAAGACAAGTAGCACTGTACAATTATTACACAACACCTCTGACTGCCCTTTGCTTTCAGTTTCAGAAACTGATGTCAATGTCCTTGAAAAAAGGAAGGCAAACAACTGGGAAAAAAACAGTAATAGGGAGTGTGAAAAATCTATCCGTAAAACCTGAGCTAAAAATGATCCTTATTGAATGGCTGTGAAACTGTTAGAGGTGTGCTGAATGGTTTGCTGGAAATACTGATAATTAAGAGATGTTGTCAGTGTGCTTTGTGAACCAGTATCTGAATTTTCTTCAACAGCACGCCATTCACACTGAAGTATTATAGAATCTCAAGTTTTTCCACTTGCTTACTAACCTTAACAATGGCATTCTAGCATATCACTAGTTTAAAAATCTCTTACATTTTAAAATTACGTATTTTCATATTTCTAAAATTCCACTTTTACATCTCATGATACTTACATCCTAAATTTAATTTTCATTGCTCTATAGTGAGGAAAACTTGGCTGACTCCCTTTCTCTCCAAGACCAGAAATCATTTTGAAATATTATCTACCTTCAGTTTCTATTTCAGTAACAGTAGGAGGCCTTTTTGGCACATTTCCATTAACACCACAGTCTCTCAAAACACAAATATAACAATATTTAGGATACAAACACTACAGAACATACCATGGCACTGTCCATTCCAGCCTCTGAATCCATCTGTGCAAGGAACGCATTGGTAAGAGCCAGGACCATTAATGCATTGTTCATCTGGACAAATACTTTGGGTCAGGCATTCGTCAATATCTTTAAAAATAAGAAAATCTAGGTCGGAATAATAACAGACTGTTGAAGAACAAACTAGTCTGATTATTGTAACTGCATTTATATATTAAGTTGTGTATTTTGAACCAGATTCTCAGGTGATGTATATCAGGATAGTTCTACTGAAGTCCTTCTCGTCTGGTGTAAGTCAGCCCTGTTCCATTGAAGTCAAAGGAGCCCTACAGATTTATACCAGCTGTGGATCAGAGCTTTTATTTATAAACTGATTAAAGATACAAGGGTAATCACTTGTAGCTTCACAATTAAATTATGGAGTTGCTGACAGTGGTTCCGTAGTGAAGGACGTATAACGTGTATGGCTTTGAGGGGTCCTATACCTCTGTGTAGCTCAGCCCATTTGCCATTTAAATAAACTAAAAATAGAAAATGCTCCTTGAGGTGACCTTGAATTTCTGAGGGTATTATGAGCATTACAAATGTTCCTGGGGTGAGATATAAACCTGCAAAAACCCTTCTTTAGAGAAATTTGGGCGAGTCTCCTCTGTTTTCAGCACCCCCAGCTAACTAACTCCAGCCACTCTTAGGACCTTGTAGAGGCTTGTCTTACCAGCACTGCAGGTCTCACTGTACCTCCAGCTTCCCTAACTAAAGTGAGATTTGTTGAGCGCTTGAGGAGGGGGCATAGAGGTGGGAAATTGAGGTTGCCCTAGGCCCTTTTGTATGCAGAATTATAGGGTAGATAAGTTGTGGGAGGACTACGAATGCAGGCAGTGTGAGTGGCAATCGATGACATGGGTGGATAATGTGGGTCTAAGAAGTGGGTGTGTGTGACTGGACAACCCCATGAGGCTGCAGAAAAGCTGGCAATGTATGGGCTAGGTGGGTGCATCAGCACAGATTCCACTGATGGTCTAGCTCAGTCACATCAGAGCAGGGAGCTTATGTCTAAGCCTCAGAGCTCTCACTGACAGTCTCTGCAGCTCTTTTCCACATTAAAAAAAAACCAATCATCATGCTACTCACAATACACACACTTTTACATACAAAAAGCTAAAGTAATAGACTCTTAAGGTTGCAAAGTCAACCGTTCAAAAGTTAGGAAATGTCAGAATTAAGGTTGCCAGTGCAGCCTTAATTCCACTCCCACGTGCACGCATATGCCTTATTCTACTAGTCTTTAATTACATGATCACATACTATTTTTTCCATAGGCCTCCTGCATCATCCAATGGACAGGGTGCATTTAATCTCCCAGCTCCTAGTCCCCCCTATCCCCAGACCCCATGTCCCAATCTACTCCGCACACCGTACTTCTGCTCGGCTCTTGTCCCCCCTATATTCAAGACAAGCTGTTTCTTACTCTATCGTGCCCAGGCATAAGCAGTGGGAGTACTGAAAGTGCTGCTCTCAGTTCTGGTGCCCAGTGCCACAGCGATTCCCAGGAGCCTGAAGAAGCAACTGCAGTGAAAGTACTGCTCTGCCCCTACCTCCCTGGGTTGGAACATTATCAGTGCAGATTAATCTTCAGAGAATTCAGCAATCAAACTCTAACAATTCTCTACTGAGCATGTGCAAATGGCAATTTTTCAAAGGCTCAGAACTTGACCAAATTTGAGTAGCTTTTCATGAGAACAGCAAAAGACACATCCCTGACACAAAGACCACCCCTTGCCAAATTTCAAGCCTTTGCTCTGAAACATGGAGGCACGAGAGCTTCTGAAGGAAATGGCTGTAAGATTTTTTTTTTTAGCATGGGCAAAACAATAATATAATAATAATAGGAGATATACCTATCTCCTAGAACTGGAAGGCATCTTGAAAGGTCATTGAGTCCAGCCCCCTGCCTTCACTAGCAGGACCAAGTACTGATTTTTGCCCCAGAGCCCTAAATGGCCCCCTCAAGGATTGAACTCACAACCCTGGGTTTGGCAGGCCAATGCTCAAACCACTGAGCTATCCCTCCCCTCCCTATTTCCAAAAACCCGAGCTTGAGAAAGATATGCAGCATGGAAAATGTCTGCCCATATAGTTAAAGTCCAGCAAAGTTATAAGAAACTGACAACAGGATCTTATTATGGGAAGTGTCAGGCAACCTGAACTATAAGTGGCAGTACCAGCTCCACCTATGATAATATTACACTTTAATTCTGAACTCAGCAATAGTAACTTGTATGTACTCTTAAAATATGACCACTGGGTAAGTTCCAGATCTATTATATGTGTTTGTGTGGGTGTGTAAAGTCTGAAGTAAGGTGTGGTGTTATAGTGAATGATTTGCAAGTAGTGTGTGTGTGTGGTGGGGTGTTGTGTGGGAAGTGGAAGGGAGTTATTTGTGGAGCTGCAGAATCTGTCAGAATGGTAAATGTCATGTGTGGGTGTAATGATGTGGTGAAAATGGTTCCCTTAACATGTCATTTCCTTGGTCTGAAGGGTTAGCGTGGGAGGGTTTTTCCCTTAAGCAACCTTAACTAGTTTTCAGTGTAGAATTTGTTTGCAGGAATTATATGCATTATATAATGGGAAGCTGTTGTCTCAAATCTGGGAGAATAAGAAACCTGATACACTGGAGTGAATGTTTTGAAACAATTAGTAATATAACAGAAAATAACGGATGGTTCAAACTAGAAGGAGGAGTTCTTTAACAAAACCCACAGCAGCAAATCTATTTGCTGCTATCACTGGATGCTGCTGTGAATGTCTGTATGTAAAGTCTCCTACAGGAAAGTTGCTAAACACACTGTAAAAGGAGGAAAGATAGAAGAAATGATGATGGGCTTGATCTTGCAAGACACTGAGCAAGATACTCATATCTTCAACTCCAACTGAAGTTAATAAGCATTGAGGGTGCTCGATACTTTGAACCCTAGAAGCAGTCTCCTCCCCTTGTCTGTGATAAACTTAATCTCGAAGTGATGTATTGAAAGATAAAATAATGAAAAAGTTAATCATAAGTTAAGACATTTTATTTTCAGAACCATGCAAGGACTCTAATAATCTTATTTCCCCCCATCTTTAGCACACAATATAAATAATCTAACTATGATTCTCTCATCTGCCCAGAAAGAACACTTAAAAAACTATGCAAGGACCACCCCAGAGCTAGATTTACAAAAAAAAAAAACACCCCAAACCCTGGCCAATGGGATTGAGGAGTCTGCGAGACAAGCTCACACTTCCAGGTTTTGAACATCCCAGTCCCAGTCCCCATGGATTTAATTGGAATTGCTTCTCCAAGAGAAGTAACTGATTGATATCCACTGGTAAAGACACTACAAATGAACTAACTGTCTCTCCACTCAGCTTGTGTTTGGATTGGATTTATAATCAAATCTGAGCTTGTTCTCTGAAGCATAGGGCCAAACAAAACAAACACGTTTTGCATGTGTTTCTGCTTGGACCCAATTACAAATACTGCCTTACAATCAGTATTTTCTTAAATTTCTTTTAATAAACACAGTTCTTCCTTCATTGCTCAGCCAACGTAGCACTATCATGTAAATATGTACATTTTATTTTAAAAATCGCAAATGACTTCATCTCAATTTGGAATCTTTTTGTTGTCAGTAAAAACAACAACAAAACAAAAAAAGGTTTTCTTTAAATGCTACCCCTGAGCAACTCTGATTTACTAATATGCTCACTTCATAATTTCTGATGTATAATGGTGAAAATCTTCATGACATACATTTTTAAAAGTGCACGCACAAAAGTACAATTAAGCTTGCTTGCTTGTACACAAGCCCTTCACTTGTGCATCCATAATGGTTGTTGGATAGGAGTCCTTTTGAAAATCTGGACCAATATGTCTTATGCCAGAATAAACTAGCCTAGGACAGCCTGTCCCACAGCAGGTGATGAGGATCATTTAAAACAAATACAAAAACAATGAAAAATACTTTGAACTGTGTTCTAAAAAAACAATTAACTCAAAAGAATGTGTGGTGCTGGATTGCTACCAGTTTATGGGTTATTAAAATGCAAACAAGGCGATCAGGATCCTACAGAATACATGGCATTTTGTGTCTGTTTAATTATTATAGAAATATGTTAACAATTTTCTTCTATGCTCAGTAATTTAGATTAAAGTACAAATGAGTATATATTTAAAATAGAATAATTGACTGTGGTTTTAATTCACTGATTATCAAATCAATGTTGAAGAGTTTAGGAAAAAAATCCCACAAAACACACATCAGAGAAAAATGGATGCCAAAAAGAAAAGGTACACATTTTTTAGGTCAGATGTGCTGGGACTTCTCTCTTATTCTACGAAATGACAGTGTTTGGTGGCAGCTTTATGTTCCAAACTGCAAATGTATCCCTTTGTTCAATTTTTGTTGTTACACAAATGTAAAACGTTAAAGATGAGCCTTATTGTGGACAGAGTTTTTATAAACAGATAGCAAGGGAAGAGATTAAAATGAAGTGTTACATGAACTTCTGCTAGCCTGTAGTCATAGGCGGCAGGTTTGTATAATTTTTGGTGGGGCCCAAAATGGTGGTGCCCCCCCGCTCCCGCCCTGTAAGCCGATATAAAATGAAGCTACAACGCGTCAGTGCCACAAGATTACAGGGTTGGAGAAGGGGTAGGGGGTCCAGGGGCCAGTCAAGGGACAAGGAGCAGGGGGGGTTGGATGGGGCAGAGGTTCGGAGGGGCAGTCAGGGGACAGGCAGCAACTGGATAGGCATGGGAGTCCAGGGGGTTTATCAGGGGACAGGTAGGGGGTGGGGTCCTGGGGGGAAGTTGGGTGGGGTCTCAGGAGGGGGCAGTTGGGGACAAGGAGAAGGGAGGCTTAGATAGGGGCTGGGGTCCCAAGGGGCAGTTAGGGGCAGTTGTCTCAGGAGTGGGTAACGGGGGACAAGGACCAGTGGTGCTTAGATAGGGGGTGGGGGTCCTGGGGGGCAGTTGGGGCAGGGGTCTGGGGAGGGGGCAATCAGCGGCCAGGGGCTGGGATTCAAAGGGCTCTGAGCTGCTGGCAGCCGCGAGAAGCCCTGAGCCCTTTAAATCCCAGCCGCCGTGGCTGGGATTCAAAGGGCTCTGGGCTCTCTGCCCCTGCGGGCAGCCCAGAGCCCTCTGATTCCCAGCCGCGGCTGAGATTTAAAGGGCTCTGGGCTCCCCGCGGTTGCAGGCAGCCCGGAGCCCTCTGATTCCCAGCTGCGGCTGGGATTTAAAAGGCTCTGGGCTCCCCGCTGCTGCCGGCAGCCCAGAGCCCTCTGATTCCCAGCCGCGGCTGGGATTTAAAGGGCTCTGGGCTCCCCGCGGTTGCAGGCAGCCCGGAGCCCTCTGATTCCCAGCTGCGGCTGGGATTTAAAAGGCTCTGGGCTCCCCGCTGCTGCCGGCAGCCCAGAGCCCTCTGATTCCCAGCCGCGGCTGGGATTTAAAGGGCTCTGGGCTCCCCGCCGCAGTGGGCAGCCCAGAGCCCTCTGATTCCCGTCCGCGGCTGGGATTTAAAAGGTTCTGGGCTCCCCGCGGTTGCAGGCAGCCCAGAGCCCTCTGATTCCCGTCCGTGGCTGGGATTTAAAAGGCTCTGGGCTCCCCGCAGCAGCGGGCAGCCCAGAGCCCTCTGACTCCTGGCGGCGGCTGGGATTTAAAGGGGCGAAACCTAGCTCCAAATATTGGTGGAGCAGAGCCCCTGATTGTGAATATTCCTGGGGCTTTAGCTCCACGAGCCCATATAAGTTGGCGCCCATGCCTGTAGTCTAAGTATTGCCCAAATTATCACCCAGCACAGAACTGCAAAAGAAGAGCTTTACTTTTGTCGTTGTAGTATTTATTCTTCCATAATGGGACATGTTATTTAATATTTTTATCAAATATCCAAAAGTTGAACATAACCATGATCAAATTTGCTAACTGAAAATTAAAGGGGTATGAAATACTCAAAGACAGACTTAAAGTTAACTGGAGAAATTAGAAACACTAGTCTAGAAACAAGGGGGAAGATTCAGTACTAACATACGGCTATTAACTTGCCAGTGGTTTGGCTTGCTTAATTTCACTGCCATACTTCTACTACTGTAGAGTCAAAACTCTCCATGACATTGGCCTCTCCTTTCATTCAGCATCCACTGTCTCAACATTCACATTTATATAAGCCAATGGTATTTACACAGAGGCCTTCTCCACAGATGTGAGGTCTCAATCCTTCAACAAAATCTGAAAAGTGGGGTAGGGAGAGAAACCAAAAGGTGCTTAAATAAGCTTAAATTCATCAACAAATAACCAACATACATAATATATGAATTTCCCCCATTCTTTCTTGTATGTTTGCCAGATAGAAAAGAAGTAGAGAATTACAAAAGAAAATGTTAATGTTCAACTTAAGAAGAGGTATTTAACAAACACTGGAGAGTAATATATTATATATTAGAAACATTGTGGGACAGATCTTGCTTTCAGTTGCACTGGTGTAAATCCAGAAAAACTATTCCCAGATCCTCAAAGGTACTTAGGTGCCTAACTCCCATTGACTTCAATAGGAATTAAGCACCTAAATACTTTTGAGGACCTGGTCCTCTGTGTTACTTGGAGTTCTCTGCATTACACTCTATCAGGGTGATCTGCCCCTTTAAGGGCCAGGATGCAGCCAGCCCTGTTCTGGAAAGGAGCAGTGTCAGGTGATTGGGTCTGATAATTACCAGCTTGGTGATACAGATGTGGGCCCCAGCTCCAGAAGGGAGCCTGGGTCCAGGAGCGTGATGGGAGAATACTCTCCTGTACTGCAGAAGAGGACTATGAGGGGATGAGAGCCCCTGCAACTGCTCTTCCCCTCTGCCTGCACAGCTGGCTGAAGGTTCTGACCACCAACTTGCAGGAGACTGTGGGGCAGGGGTACAGTCTCATGTTGAGACCAGAACTATTACTTTATGTTGTCAGGCCACATTTCCCTTTTTGTGTTGGACAAAAAACAGAGCCCTGAGGCAAGGGCTATGAGTTGATCTGGGTGTGGCTAGTTATGTTTCCCAGGCTGGTGATCAAATCCACCAGCCTATACATACTTTGTTGGAAGATGGCCAGAGAAGATCAGAGCCACAGCTATGTGGAGTCACCTGCAATTTTCCTATGCAAAGCGAAGAGAGAAGAGGACACAAGAGCTGTGAGTGCAACTGAAGCTTCAGGGAGAAGTGGAGAGAAGAGTGATCAAGGCAACATATAAATGTTACATGAATAGTGTGTTCACACTGTGGGGCTTACAGATGGCAAGAAGGGACAGCTGGGTAATTCCAAGGAAAGCTGTGGAAAAGCAGATTGTCCTGCCAAATTTGGGACAGTTGAGCGGTAAGGAGTTGTTTTGTAATTTTTTTTAAATATCTCACCCTTCAGCCAATCAGTTGGGGGGAAATATATATATATTTTTTTATCAGGGCGAATCTTGATTTCATACCTGCAAAAAGCAATAACTTTTAAAATAAATAACTGTCAACACTCAATGTGGTTAACCATGTCCCTCTGTAGCTATACACATAAAAACACCCTGGAGTCCAGTTTGGGTTTTTTCCCCCGCTTCCTAATAAATATGTCATGAAGAAAACATTATATTGACCTCTTAGGCCCCCATCCACAAAGGTATTTAGGCCCCAAACGGACATTGATTTTGAGGATCTGGGCTTTAGGGCCTGATTCAATGCTCACTGAGGTCAAAGGGAGTATTTTCAATTACTTCAGTTAACTTTGGCTCAGGCTCTTAATGATCAGTTTTAAAATTATTATTCTCATCATCGTTTTAATAAAGAAGAACAGTGGTTACCAATGCATTCTGTTCCTTCTTCATTGGCCATGAATCCTGCTTGGCAAATGCACAGGAAACTCCCTTCTGTATTTTCACAGTGCCCAAGGGAGCATAGATGGGGACTCTGAACACACTCATTGATATCTGTTTAAGAAATAAAAATATAAGGATATTGAAAAATGTAACATAATTGGCAATGACTCTTTCCCCACTCCACCCAACAAATATGTGCCTTTGAAAAGACAGGGCTTGTAATGAGTTTAACTGTTTGAAAGCCTATACACTTTGCTCTCTTAAAGAGCCTCAAGAAGGATATATCAAATAGTTGTAGATGGAAAAATCATGCTTACTGGCCAGGGCCGGCTCCAGGGGTTCTGCCGCTCCAAGCAGCCAAAAAAAACCAAAACAAAACAAAAAAACCTGCGATGGCGATCTGTGGCAATTCAGCGGGAGGTCCTTCGCTCCGAGCAGGAGTGAGGGACCCTCCGCTGAATTGCCGCCAAATATCTGAAAGTGCCGCCCCACTCTGGAGTGTCCGCCCCAAGCAGGAGCCGGCCCTGTTACTGGCTTAAGCTATATGAGTACTGAAATTGCTTGAAAACTAAACAGTGGACACTCTTCAAATCTTTAAAATTTCCATTTGCAAGTAATTGATGTTACAACGGTATTTGTGGTACTCCCCATATTAAGCATTGGCATTGCTACAAGCATAGCACAGTATAAAGCTAGTCAAAATTATAATTTTAAATCATTATTATTCTGGGTGTATTTGTATAAAATATATTTAAATAGTGTATTAGCACCAGTTAGTAGAGGTATTATTTTTGAGTAGTTATTGACTTTCTGATAAAGTAAAAATCAATAACGGAACATTTGAAAATATAATATCAAATGTAAATATTACTGTTTTCATTCAGTACTACTGTTGAAATTTTGTTTACACAGAAGTCAGGAACTTGATTCCTGAATTATTTGTGACTCTGATCATCTGCTGTAATTCACAGGCAGCCTTTTGTATTCTTGTATATGGTGTAATTTTAATCCCTTAATATAAGTAAAATATGGCTCAACTATAGCTGCTGTGGGCAACTAGAGGTCTGTACTTCTGGTTCCTGGACATGTAAAACCTCATCAATAAAACTGCATTAATAGAATGTTTGCATATATAGCCTTATTTATTATTTTTAAAGAATAAAATGCAGAGAAAGAACTGATCGAGCCTTCAAATACACTCTATGGGCCAAATTACGCTACAAGTTACTATCATGTGGACCCACTGTTATCAATGCTGTTGCACAATTGTAACCGAAGACGTAAGGTATACTTGGTCCTGTCTCAGCGTGGTGGGATGGACTAGATCAGTGATTCTCAACTGGGGTACTCAGAGGTCTTCCAGGGGGTACATCAATTCATCTAGATATTTGCCTCGTTTTACAACAGGCTACATAAAAAACACTAGTGAAGTCAGTACAAACTAAAATTTCATACTGGCAATTACTTGTTTATACTGCTTTATATATTATACACTGAAATATAAGTACAAGATTTATATTCCAATTGATTTATTTTATATTATATGGTAAAAATTGGAACATAAGCAATTTTTTAGTAATAGTGTGTTGTGACACTTTTATATTTTTATG
Source organism: Mauremys mutica (assembly GCF_020497125.1). Taxonomy (NCBI): domain Eukaryota; kingdom Metazoa; phylum Chordata; order Testudines; family Geoemydidae; genus Mauremys; species Mauremys mutica. The sequence continues at coordinate 146,635,516 of NC_059074.1, read as the reverse complement.
TCTGATTTTGTGAGCTAGTAGTTTTTAAGTGAGGTGAAACTTGGGGGTACTCAAGACAAATCAGACTCCTGAAAAGGGTATAGTACTCTGGAAAGGCTGAGAGTCACTGCCCTAGAGCACAAGGTCTACATCTTCGTAGCAGCCATGCAATGTAAGACATCCCAAAGAGGGCAGGAAAGGTGCCAGGGTAACTGTTTCCTATTCAACCCACTCCTCATTAGCCAGCAGAAGAGAGTCAACTGCACTCTCAGAAGGATAGTATCAGCAAAACAGTCCAATATGCACTGGGGAAATCTGAGAGAGATTCTGTTTCCCTGAGGCAGGATCCCTCCCAGAGCACCTGATTGGGTAGTGTGATCCTGCGCCTCCCAAAATGCAGACTAGTGCCTCCAAAGCATGATTGTACCCATAAGTAAAATAGATTTTGACATTCACCATGCTCTACATATTTATCACACACTTGGGACTATCAAACACACGCTCATTGAGACAGGTCAGACAAGTTAAAATGGTTTCCTGCTTATTGCCCTCAACTCCTAGTGACTTCAGTGAGACCTTTCATGAGCACTAAATTCACACACAAAAAACTTTTTTTAAAAAATTCCATTCATCTTTGACTATCTGAAAGGTTCACTGGAGCCTGCTTTTGGTGAATATTGCTTTATATATATAAATTACATTTTTGAGTAGTTTTGGCATGTACAGAAGAGGATTTCTACATTATACATAGCCCCTTGCAGGAACAGGCTCTACATTTGAAAATGCTTCATACAGTGATTACTTTACATTATTGAAAAAGTTCTTTCATACCAGAGCATTTTGTCTGTTGATCATTCAGCTTGTACCCATCATAGCAGATGCAGGTGTATCCCACAGGCAAATTAACGCAGTGTCCTGCTCCACAGATATCAGGGTTCACTGTGCACTCATTGATTTCTATACATACACACACACACAAAGAAAAAACTTATTACAAACTATCTTAAATATTTCAGTAGAGAAACCCTGAAATCAGTTGTGACCACACCGATTGGTCCAATTTATCCTGAGTGACTAACAGACCTGTGGTCAGATGACTCTTCCCCCACCCCTTCCTACCCTCTCCCCCACACACAGAAGTCAAGTGGGTGCATATGCAAATCAAAAGTGAAGATAGAGTAAAATGAAAATAATCATAGATGTTAAACTGTTAGCTGTAGCAGCTTACAGAATTATTTTCAGACTGTAGTTTTTAGCAATATCACAGCAGGTTGTCTATGAAAACACACATTTCCTAATTAGGTGAAATATAGATTTGGCTACTTTATTATAAGCAGTATGACAACTCGGTTAAATATGAGGATTTTTTTTTTTGTAGACAGCTCACAATATCAACCTCAGTTTAAATGTCAAAACATTCTGTCTAAGGCTAGGTCTACACTGGGAGGGGGAAGGGGGTCGACCTAAAATACGCAACTTCAGCTACGTGAATAGCGTAGTTGAAGTCGGTGTATCTTAGGTCAATTTACCTGGCCTTGAGGACAGCAGCAAGTCGACCGCTGCCGCTCCCCCGTTGACTCCGCTTCCACCTCTCGCCACGGTGGAGTTCCAAAGTCAACAGAAGAGCAGTCGGGGATCGATTTTTATCGCATCTACACTAGACGCGATAAATCAATCCCCGATAAATCGATCACTGCCCGCTGATCCGGTGGGAAGCGTAGATGTACTCTTAGAATGTAGTTTCATTAGTTTTGTCCCTAAACTTAATTTAATGCCTCTTTACCAACCTTGCCAGTCTAGGACTCAGGATTTTTGCTGTTAAAATGGTGTTCAAATGGAACCTTTCAAGTCATAAAGAGGAGGTAAGAAAGCTTTGAAAAAACTATTGAAAAGGATTGAGCACTAGTATGTTACATGAAATAATGTTACCTATGGACGATATATTTTCTGGATAAAGACCATGGATTGTGTATGAAGATTATTAAAATCCCTCATTAAAGATCAAATTCCTTTGGGGTGAAATGATAAAAAGACACGTGAAATGCTACTCTGAGACATGGACCTGGCACTGGAAAAGGCAATATTTGTATGCCAAGCAGTATAACAAAGAGGAATGGAAATAATGGCTGTAGAGAGTGACACAAAGCTCAAATGAAGGCAAAATGTTACTCATAAATCCATCAAAGAAAGAAGCTGCAAAATCAAATGAATGGCTAAAAAATATGCACAAGAGGTTACATGTGAGGAACAAATTCCACTTCTGAGTGAATGTGAACTGTCACTGAGGGGAAAAAGGGAAAGGGGAAAACAGGAGTTTGTGACACACTGAGGAAAGTGACCAGATTTGAGCTCACACACACGAGACGTTAGGTCTAATCAAGAGGGGCATGTCATGAAGAGTCTAACAAACCTCAACCAGACGTGAACAATCTATTTGTGGCATATGAAGACATGCTCACAGGAAAAGGGTGTCTCCCAGTTAACTTACAAGATGCAATTATGGGACGAGACAAAGCTTGTTATATATAACACCCTAAATGCTCCACAAGCCCAGAAAGAGAGACTAGGGAGAGCTGGAAAACATGACAGCAAATGGGATTATTGTGAAGAGCTGACAGACTGGGTTCACTCCTTGGCAACTGCAGAGACAAAAGGAGTTGAAAAAGACAATTTAGAAAGTATATTTCCTCTTGCCCACAAGGTATGAAATGTTTGCCGACATGGCAGGAGCCAAATTTTTCAGCAAATTAGATACATCACAAGGGTTTGGCAGATTCCCATGGACACAGAAATCTCCAAGACTTGTATTTTCAATAACCATTTGGCAGATAATGTTTCCTGAGATTGCCTTTTGGAACATGTTTTGCATTGGAAGTGTTTCACCTCATAACAACCTGTCCTAGATACTAGAAGGTCTTGCAGGAGAACATCAGGAACAATTGTGGAGAGTACTGAAAATTGCAAGAAAAACCAACGTTAAGTGGAATAAGACAAACTGTCAATTTCAAACAATTTAAATCACCTGCTTAGATGAGAAACTGGTCACAAAGGGAACAATATTTACCGAGTCTAATATTTAAATGATACTGACTGTGCAGAGACACAAAGATAAAAAGGGAATTCAGAGATTGCAAGACATGCTGAAGTAGATCAGTAAGTTCATACCCACCTACAAAGTTTAAATAACTTATCTAAGAAAATAACTCACAAAGACTGAGGATGGGCATGAATGCCAGATCATGAGAGCGCACTCAGATTTGGAGCATACAGAAACATCAACACCAGTGTTTCAATTTATCTGACTCAGTGAAAGAGAGAAAATTCTCCACAAAAATGCTTCAAAAGAAAGGCTGTGGGGAGTATTGTTACAGATACATGTAACTGAATGGCTGCTTGTCATGTGTGCCATAAGAGCTATGATAGCTGTAGAGAAAATGTTCGTGCAAATTAAAAAAAGCAATGTTAGGCCATGAATATGTTTCATGATTTTTCTCTACTGATGAAGCTTCTGTGTTGAAACTGACTATAAAAAGGTGATTACACTTCACAAGGAAGTACAGCCTCCAGGATACAGGGATTACTTAAGTCCAAAAGTGTGATACGAGCCTTCTAGTCACCTCTGATATCACCTACTGATTGCAGACACTCTGTCACCAGAAATATGGGATGAGCTGGAAAAGTAACACTGCAAGCAGTAATACAAAGTATAAGTGAGAGGTGGAGAAATCAAGTCCTACCTATTCCCAATATCAAAATGAACTTTTAGTGATTTCAGGAATTTTCATAAAAGGTCCCTTTTAAATTGTTAGTTAAATTAATAAATTATCCTGCCTCATTCATCATTCAAATATTAAATCAGCCCTCAAGACTGAAGCTGATGGAGTTTTAGTTGTATAGAGAAGAAAGAAAATGTATTTCCTTATAGATAACATGGTGGAGGAAGTGAGAAGATCTGGATATGACCTGTATGTGTGGGGAAAGTGAGAATATGAAAGGATGGCTCCCAGGTTACAGTCCTGAGAATAGGGAGGATGATGGTGGCAGAGAAAAAAAAGTGGCAGAGAAAAGGGTGTGAGACAAAAGAAATTCAGATTTGACAGTATTATGTTTAAATTGAGGGAGATACATCCAGGAGATGCAAGAGGCAGGGTGAAATAGAGGATTGAATGAGCCAGGAGTGGATAGGTAAATTTATTAGTTAGCATTGAGATATTAGTTGAAGCCATGCAAATGGATGAGATTAACCAAAGAAAGTGTGTTTAAAAAAAAAAAAAGTGGATGACTAGGAATAGATCCATGAAGAATCTACACTGAAGTGGGAGTGAGGAAGAGGCAGATGTGCCAAAAGAGATGCCAGAATGGCAGAAGGAGAAGCCAGAGAGGACAAGCAAAGTGGACAGATTGACAGATAGTGTAAAAAACATAGAGACGTCCAAGAGGATGAGGCTGGGAATTGTGCGCTTTCGGATTTGACCAGGAAGAGCCTGTTGGACACCTTGGCGCGAACAGTTTCGGTGGAGTGAAGTAGATGGAAGCTAGACTAGTGAGGACCTGGGCTAGAGCTGGAAAAATAACTACGGTAATTTATACCCACAAGCATGATTCTTTTTGCCTTAGTACTAGCAGAATAATTTTGGAAATATCAGCATGGAAGTAATCTTCAGTTTTGACCCGGGGTGAAATGTGGACCCCGCTGAAGTCAATGGGGGTTTTGCCCCAAGTATCTGAAATTGTCTGTGATGCTTTCCATTCAGCTGCTATGTCCTGACATAAGCACCAGTGTAGATAACGATGTGTAGGGTCATTCTTGCTGTCCACTTCTCTAATCCTGCACTACTGAAGCCAAAGGAACTTTAACCTTTGATTTCAATGAGGGGAGGATTAGACCATGTGTGACATTCACCAAGACGTGCATCACATTTGGAGTTACGGAGTAGCAGTCTCTGCCCTGCTATCTTTTTCCTCTTTGCATTACATTACTAAACATCAAGGATTGTGAATTAAATCTACAGTAGAATTCAATGTAGATTCTCAAGCTTCTTTTCAGTGTCCTCAGTTTGCTCACTGTCTTCCAATGTCTTCTCACCTTCATAAAGTTATCCAGGGTCAGTTATCTCTCTGCAGTCTTAAAGTGCAAAGAATTCTCACAGGCTTTATTCATCCCATTCTTATCTTTGCCTTCTGACAGCTTTCAATTTCTGAGTCCTCCTCTATTGCTGTGGTTTCTAAAGGTGGAATTATTCATATTTGCACCCACCTTTTATTTTCTGGGCATAAAAATGAGGAAGCAAATTGTACCTGCAACCAGGGGAGCCCAAGTCCTAGCTCTGCTGAAAACATACTCCTTAGTGTGCTATTTTGCCCACCTATGTTGTACCTCCCAGTTAAGTATTCCCCTGTGCTCTACTGTTACAGTCTATTTGCTATCCCAATACAATGGTAGTGTGGTACTAGTTAGGTGTTATTGTCAGGAATGTGTTCACAGTCACCTCTTACCCTGTTTTTACACTAAAAGGCAAGTACCATACCTGTAACTTGAGTAGGTGCAATTACTTGACTTGCACTTGAAGTAGAAGCTTCAGGGGCAACTTCAACAGGCAGAGGAGGGGAGGTTTTTTCAATCACTGCTGTTTAACATAGAATGGAAAACAATCATATTTAAGATATATTTCAACACATATAACACACAGTATTGAACTAATCTGATAGTATGAAGGCTTTTTGTAATGTATGCTTCTTTGATTTTAAATAAGAAAAACAGTTTGAAGATTTTAGCATTACACCACTTGTGAAAAAAAACCTTTGTACTAAAGAATATCTAGTGGCCACATTTTTCGCACCTAAATTTAGACATCTAAATCTAGATTTAGGCATCTCAATGAGAATGCCCATTATCAGAGGTGGATTGCACCCACAGCACAACGGACTTCAAACTTTGTGTTCTCATATTCAAGGTCATCCACCATTTCACCTCAGCCTACAGTATCTGTCTTTGACTCTTAACACTTTGCCTACCCTTTGCTCCTCCAATGATGCCAACCGCAACCCGTTCCACTCCTGTTTCCTCCTTCTACTCCTGGCTCTATGACTTTTAACATTCTGCCTCCTGTTCATTGAATGTTCTCACAAAACCTGTTAGCCAAGCCATTAACATCTTCTAATGAATATCCCTTCAAAAAATCCACGTCTTCCATGTTGCTACAAGTAGTGCACCAATTTACCATTAAGAACAATAGTAACTTGAATGGAACCAAAATGTGCACTCAGGACTTTAATTCGAATTTAGCAGCGTTAATTCGAATTAACCGTGCACCCGTCCACACCAGGAAGCCATTTAATTCGACATAGAGGGCTCTTTAGTTCGAATTCTGTACTCCTCCCCGACGAGGGGAGTAGCGCTAAATTCGACATTGCTATGTCGAATTAGGCTATGTGTGGACGGAAATCGACCTTAGTAGCTCCGGGAGCTATCCCACAGTGCACCACTCTGTTGACGCTCTGGACAGCAGTCCGAGCTTGGATGCTCTGACCAGCCACACAGGAAATGCCCCGGGAGGGAGAACCTCTCTCAGCAGCAGCGCTCACACAGCGAATGGGAGGACAGGTGGCGTCAAGAGGACCAGCAGGCGACTCAAACGCTGCTTGGACTAATGAGGGAGCAAACGGACTCGCTCCGGCGCCTTGTGGATGTTCTGCAGGACCGCAGGCAGGAGGACAGAGCCCCCCTGCACTGTATCTGCAACCGCCCTCCCCCGCCACAAAGTCCCATCCCCCCCTCACCCAAAATAACAAGAAGGAGGGGCGCCAGGGGCCGTGAAAACTGTCACTGCACCCCTGCAGAGTGCTCAATTACCCAAAAGCTCTCATTCCCTAAATGTTGAGAAGTCCTTCCCTTCCTGGCTCACCCAAGCCCCAATCCCAGTTTCATCCCCTAACTGTGTAGTTGATTATTAAAAAGAGTTTGCTGTTAATTACTGTTTCCGTCATGTTTTTTTAAAGAAGAAGGGGGAGGGAGGGGGTTGGTAATTGCATAGGACAGTCACCATTACCAGGGCACAGACACGGGGGCAGGATCAACAGCAGGTCTCACACACAGTGCAGTCAGTTAGGCACCCTTGTCGGTCTGGGAGGTGCTTTTCATGTTCTGTGGAGGGGGGGGGTTACATGACTTTGTGGCAGGGGAGGGCGGTTACAGATCATATGCAGCAGTCCTTGTCCTGGACCACAGAGCCACGCAGCAGGGGAATCTGTAACCGTCCTCCCCCGCCACAAAGTCACATAGCCCCCGCACACAGAGTCCTGAAAAGGAGAGATGGCAGGCTCCGTTGAAACAACCAGTCCGGCACTGCAGACCGCTCTAGGAGCAGGAGCCTGTCATTCCTCGAGTGTAGAAGCGGTCTTTCCATCACTGCACACCCTACCCAGCACAGTCTGCGTCCCTGTTTCAAGCCTTTAACGCGAAGTCATTAATAAGGAAAACATTGTTCATTAACAATGTTCCATTTACTTTATTTTTAAACGTGTATTGGAAAGGGGGAAACGTGGTGAACGGGGTATGTAACTGCAGAGGACAGTCAACAGTAACTGAAACAGGGGCAGGTTCAGCTTCTCTGTAAAGAAACTGAACAGTCACAGGTTACCCTGCTCGCTGAGGAACCTAGCTTTCAAAGCCTCCCGGATGCACAGCGCTTCCCGCTGGGCTCTTCTAATCGCATGGGTGTCTGGCTGAGCGTAATCAGCAGCCAGGTGATTTGCCTCAACCTCCCATCCCGCCATAAAGGTCTCCCCCTTGCTCTCACAGAGATTGTGGAGCACACAGCAAGCTGCAATAACAATGGGGATATTGGTTTTGCTGAGATCCGAGCGAGTCAGTAAGCTCCTCCCCTTGAGACATCCGAAAGCACGTTGAATGATGACAGTTACCCAAGACCACCCTCGACACATTTTCCCCCCCAGCATGCATTGTGGGGAAATCCCAGAATTCAAATGGGCAGCGGGGACTGCGGGAACTGTGGGATAGCTTCCCACAGTGCACCGCTTCCAATGTCGACGCTTGCCCCGTTAGTGTGGACTCACAAAGTCGAATTAGTGTCCTTAGTGTGGAGACACAAATTCGACTTTGTAAGGTCGATTTCAAAAATTCGAATTAACTTAAATCGAACTAATCTGGTAGTGTAGACATACCCTCAGTAACAGTCATCATGTGGTCTAATTGTCAACCTTCTCATTTTCGCAGCTTTGGATGATTACTCTCAAATGTTGTATCCAGTTTGAAGTTAGAGTGTAATTTCTTTGGGGCAGAGACAATGTTTCTGTATTCATTCTCTAAAGCACTTAGCACATTTTTAATAATAATGTTACAAAGTTTAGTTGTTTTGTATTATGATTCCCTTTATAATTTTTCTAGGTAAAGAATTTCACTCCTTAGAGTATAATCCTTCCATTACACTCCCCTCATGTCACTCCTATTGACTTCAATGGGAGCTCTGTGTGCAGAGCACTGCAGAACTGGACTCGGAGGGACCAGTTCTGCACACAGTTACACGAATAGTCCAACTGACTTTAATGGGGCCGTTCTTGTAAGGATCACTTGCAGGAGTAAAATTATTACAGGGTCAGGCGCTAAATTTGTGAATCCAGAGTTTCAAATTAGCAATTAGATTCTGAAACAGAAAGGAACATACAGCAAAATGTAGTATTCCATTCTTTGATTCACAAGTACTGTCATCTGCTAAAAGAGGAGTCAAAAAGAGCTACCTGGAAATTTTGGATGCAGGTTAATTGTTGAAATCCCAGGAGAAAGCTGAGGTTGACCAGGCTCGAGCACAGGTTTTTCTTGATCAAGTGAAACTAATTCCTAAAAAAAAAATTAAAAATTTACAATTTGAAGATGTGATTTTAATGCAGTCTTCTGAGTTGTGTGGGGAACTATTGTCTGGAAAAACAGTTGCTTTTCTTCCATACCTATTACATGTTAACAGCAAACTAAGTATTACTAATTAAAATATGAAATAATGGTGGCATACCATGCAATACTGCCATTATCTGAAGTGGTTACTCATAAGGGTTCTAGTTCCCCATTGGTGTTACCACTCATGAGCGGCCCCATCTCTCACTTCATAACAGTTCAAAAATATATTTAATTGCAGTTTAGAGTTAAATTTTATATTTTATAAATTTATCTATATCTCAGATATAGGACATACTCATGAGCATCTCTGTAGGCATTTGGCTGACAGAGAACTTATCACAATGGTCATTGTATTTGACTTTTTATTTTCATAAATTAGAGATGCTTGCATCGCTATGGAGAAGTGAAATGAAGCATAGCTATTGTTATCTCTAACAAATCAAAGCAGAAAAGGAGCTCATGTCAAGTTGCTGGTCCACTACGACCCCTAAATCCTTTTCAGAGTTACCGCTTTTCATGATACAGTCCTCCATTCTATAGGGATGGCCTGTGTTCCTTGTCCCTAGATGTACGACCTTCCATTTGGCTATATTAAAACACATTGTATTTGAATGGGCTCAGCCTACCAAGCAATCCAGATCAGTCTGTGACTTCTCTATTTAACCTCATCATGGAAATTTTTGTTAAAGGTACTCTTGCATGCTATTCATCTAGGCCTCAATTCAAGGAAGCACCCCCATTCAGGATAGCACTTAAGCACATGCTTAAAGCCCATTAAGCACATGTTTAAGTGAGTTGCTGAATACAGATGGAGTGATGAATCAGAGCCCTAACCTTTATGAACATATGATGAATCACAGTGTTAGCCATAAGCCACTATGACTGATGCTTTTTCATTGCCACTGGGAAATTTCAGTGGAAAATTAAACAATATGTGTACTACCAATGAGTCTGAATTGCCACAGCCTCAAACAGTAACTATTATATTCTCATATATAGTACATTTCTCAAAACTGGATGCAAATCCCATGGATCCTCTATTGTATTGTAGTTATTTGTGAAAGCATATAATACAGAATTCAGGTTTTACCTGATCAGGGGCTGCAGTTGCCACTAAAACCAGAAAGAAAAGAAAAAAAAGGAATTAACTAGTTTGAATAGAAAGAATATATGTCAAAAACATGAGTCATTTTAATGTGTTCTGAAATTATTTGTGCATTCCAGGCCTTAGTACCATTTTAAAACACTTGGCTGTCTCATAAAGACTATGGACCCGATTCTGATCTCACACTGGTACAGATAAGAAGTAACTTTGCAAAAGTCAGTGGACTTATTCTGATATAAAACAAGGTCAGAATCAGGCTCTATAAAATAACACAGCCTGCCATCTTATCCCCTAATTTTCAGCTCCATAAGCTAGTTCTTATATAATTTTCCTAGAACTTGTCAGAGCTGCTGGGAAACACAGTGATGCCTGCAAAATTATGGAATTGGATTTTAAAGCATTTGTTTTTATGTAGTAGTTTTGTTATTGCTGTTGATGTTGTGAGCCTTGTGTATATTCTTGTGAATTAAGGGGAAAAAGGGAGAGTGAAGGACCCAAATTAACCACATCAAAAACATGTGCAATTCCTGAATTTGGCTCAAGGAATACTTGAGATAAACATTTTGGGCCAGATCCTTAACTGGAATAAATCAACATAAAGTCATCAAATTCAACAAAGCTCCATAGATTTATCCTAGCTGACGATCTGGCCCTGTAACTCAGATGACGACCGCGAAAGTGATTTTGTTTATATTATTGTACAGCACTGCTATTGTAATGAGACAGTGTGTGTGTGACAGGACTAGGCATGTATATTATGGTTAGGGCCCTACTAAATTCATGGTTAATTTTGGTCAATTTCACATTCAAAGATTTTAAAAATTGTAAATTTCATGATTTCAGATATTTAAATCTGAAATTTCACAGTGTTGTACCTGTAGGGGTCCTGACCCAACTCTGAAGGCAGCAGTGCAGAAGGGTGGCATGGTATGGTATTGCCACCCTTACTTCTCTGCTGCTGCTGGTGGGGCGCTGCCTTCAGAGCTGGGTGCCTGGCCGGCAGCCGCTGCTCTCGGGCCACCCAGCTCTGAAAACAGCACAGAAGTAAGGATGGCAATACCGTGACCCCCATACGATAACCTTGCGATCCCCCCCCCAACCTTCTTTTGAGTCAAAACCCCCATTATGAGAAATGCTGGTCTCCTTCCGCCTGAGAAATTTGTATAGTATAAGGTGAAAGTACACAAAAGACCAGACTTCATGACAGATTTCATGGTGGTGACCAGATTTCACGGTCCGTGATGCGTTTTTCATGGCCATGAATTTGTTAGGGCCCTAATTATGGTATCTGGTTTCAGTGAAATTTAGGGTTTGTCTACACTTAAAATGCTACAGCAACACAGCTGTGGTGCTTCAGTGTAGACACTACCTATGCCAATGGAAGGGATACTTCCATTGGTGTATGTAATCCACCAATTCTTTCATCAGCCTAGCCCGGTCTACACAGGGACTTAGGTCGGCTTAAGAATGCCACTCAGGGGTGTGAATTTTTCACACTCTTTACTGAAGTAGTTAAACTGGCCTAACTTTCTAGTGTAGACCAGGCCTTAGTAATGAATTAAGCAGAAACCTGTCTTACAAGTTATTGTTTTGTAATACATTTTTGTTTTGGTATTAATCTGCTCAGTTGTGCAGTATTTAAGTTGCAAAGTAGCAAAATATAAAATAAATAGAAATAACTTTCTTGCCAAGTTTGTCCCCAAAAGTTCCATATTAAAAAAAAAATCTTTATTTTACAAACAAAAATTTGTTGGTAGTTAATTACTCCCTAAATGTTGTCAACTGCTTCATAACCTTTCAAAAATGAGTATGTTAACATTAAATATTTAAGCTTGAAAATGTAATGCATCTTAGGTATTTTTATATTATCCTAACCGCTGATAGACAGACCTGAGTCTTTTAAATCCTTAAAGAGGGCTACTGTCAACCCTATGCAAGTCTCAAAGACTATCTTGTATGCAAATCCAATGCAGCCTCTCTAAAGGATGCCATCTGCTAACAGTTTAATTCTTTTAAAATATGGTTTGGATCCTCAAAGATGTTGGGCCAGATTCCTGGCCCCTGTTCCAGTCAGAAAACTGGCCCAGCATCCGTGGAGCCACTGTTTCTATTCCCTCTCCTTTGAGGATTCATGCCAATTATGGCCAAGGAGCACACAACACATTCTCAAGAGGTGCATGGCTTATCCTGGGCTGATTGTATGCCAGGCTGGCCCCCACCATAACTCTAGTATGGCAGTGTGGGAATCACAGAGAAGTCCTTGCTCTGCCCTCAACACTGGCAGACAGGAGGAAGGGTGGAATAGCAAACTCTATCCCAGATCTATGCCACTGGAGGAGTCCCCTATGCTGAGATGATTCTTCTGTTGCAGGCTATGCTGGCTTTAGATTCAGTGTGCACCTGTGATGTAGCATAAGTGCTATGCTAAAGGCTCCCCAGCCTGGTGAGTCTACCCATTACAGAGCTGATGAGCCCTGCATGCTCCTGGCCTGTAATTTACCCACCCTTAAGTGAGGAAATTGTCATTAATGGAGCACGAAAATCTCTTGATATGGACCTGTTCGGTCTGTGAAAGTTAAACTTACTTAAACTGGAGATATTCAACTTGAGGAGCTTACAATCTCTGCTGGCTTTACCACAGGAGTAAGGCACCCTTAGCAGAGGTGTTCTTAATAGAGTTGATCAACGTTTAATTGAAAATGTGATTTTTCCACCAAAAAAGGCTTTTTTGTCAAAATGAAAATTTCCATGGAAAATATCCAGTATTGACTAAACAAAACAAAAATTGGGAGGAGGGGGTTTCGCCAAAAAATAAAAACCCGATTTCCTCCCTCCCCGCCCCCATTTCTAGCAACCAAAAATGAAACACTTTTGGCCCAAATGCTAGTTTTCAGTAGAAATGTTATGGTTTTCCATTGCTGTAAACTGATTTTTTCCCCAGTTTTTGTGAGGGTTTTAAGACCCCAACCCCCCGAAAAAAAATTTTTTTTCATGGGAACAAAAACCATTTCCTCACCAGCTCCAGTTCTTAAGCATTGCAGGTAAATTGAGCATAGAAACTAAGAATATTTTGCATTTCAAATGTCAAAGGTTGTATTAAATGTATAAAAAAGGATAAAAAATCTAACACGCAGGTGTATCATTACTGACTTCAAGTGAGCACAGTGGTTTTTTAATATGTGTAATTTTAAAACTAGTGAGTCAATTTTCTTCAAACTTTCCTGACCTTTTACATCTCCCTGAGTTCTATAAAATTTAGAATTCTAGCTTCAGTTGTTTTGATTTATCCTTGCACAAAATTTCTGGTGGGAAAAGTTTAAATTTCATTTTTGGGCTAAGACTAAGCTTGGAAAATTTCAGCTCAAAAGGAACTGTGTAAGAAAGGTCTGAGCAACTGAAAAGGCAGAATTAGAACAGAGAGAATCCCTCGAGTTCTTTAAAATACCAAGTAGTCTTTATCTTCCTTTCAGGGCCTAAACAGGTTGACAATTCCTTTTCAAAGACTGAAAAGTCTGAAGTCTCTCCCTCTACTTATGTAACTCGTATTATAGTAGATGGAACTCACTTACTTAAAAAGAATCTCATATTTTTTCTACCTTCCTGATGCAGAAATATCCCTCAGCTTTTCAAAATGAAGGCTGCCAAGTTCAAGGTAGGATTTTCCAATGCAACACAAATTGACTATTTACAATGTTTGTTTGTTTTTCCAATTAAAATGTTAGGGTTTTTTGTTGTTTTTGTTTTTTTTAAAAGGAGCACCAGGGAATTGATCCTCAGAAGAAGTAAATCTATGGTGACTGAATTTCCCATGAAGTTCTGCAAAATTTACTCAGACACTTCCAACTGTTGCCCCTGTGAACCAGTTGCATAATTATTTCTTGAAAATAACATATAAAAAGGACTCAAAACCATCACAACACTCCTCACAATCAGATTTTTACCTGCCTATATTCTGTTCACCAATAGCGTGTTGGCAATGCATTTATTTTTGCACATGCTGCAGGCTGTCTGTATTTCTTTGCTTCTGCATTCAAATTAAGCATGTTAAAAACAGGCCATTTTAAAGCTGCTAATGGTATTTAGAGGAGCTTGCAGAAACCCATGCAAAGACTGAGAAAAAAAAACTTACAGAAAGAGGCCTTCTTGTAAGAAATAAGACACTAATGAGACTTTCCATATTTTAGAGATGCCTAATATTGTTACCGGAATCCTTATAATAGACAAACATTTTCTGTTTCTATTACTCACAAAAATTAGGCTGAACTGTGGTTTTCTCTCTGTGCAGAGTTTTCAGTGTACAAGGGGAGCTACTGTATAACAATGGCTGAGAACTACAGTCTGTAGCATAATTCATTCGGTAACATGGAACTCTTCATTATTAAAAAAACTCTCAAATTCTATACAAACACTATATAAAAAGGATGTAAAACAGAAGTACATGCACAGAAATATAGCTATCTACTAAACTACAGTTCAAGATCCTTTTCCACTCTCACCTTCTTGCACAGCCACCTCGGGCTCACTTTTCTGTGAGAAGGTCAGTGCCTCCACTGGCTCTTCCTTTGCTGGGAGAGGTGGAGGAGAAGTACCTTTAGCAACAGGTTGAGTAATCTGGGTCTTGCCAATGACAGGTGGCTGTACTCTAACTGCAGGGTGATGATATAGCTTGTTTCTATGAGAGCCAGAAACCGTATAACCCATTCCACCAGGGCAGATTTCCTTAAAAGCAGCTAGATTTGGGATGGGAAAATATTCCTTTTAAGAGTCTAAAAGTGCAATATTTTGACACAATGGAAAATATAATGAACAAAAATCAACTCTGCTACTGTATGTACATTTTAACAACAAAATATGCTATAGTTAAGAACAAACATTATTGCATGCTAATGTTGAATACCTCTGAAAAATTACTTTAGGACTTAATTCATTCCTCTATAAAAGGCTTTTCCTCCAGTTTATTATTTTTTTCTTCAGCTGTGTTAAATATGCCTCTTCATCTGAACCATTTTTAATTAATCTAATTCAAATAGTATGTTATTTCTGAGGTGACTTTTCATCTGAAACTTGTCATTGTTTATAGAGCATAAGTAACTAGGATTTATTATTTCTATAGTTCCCTTTTTGAAGTTGCCAAAGAATAAAAAGTAGCTTCTCACTACCACTGAACCAGAGACATTAAGCTGAAAAATCTTGATTTATAACATTTATTTAAGCGATATGAATCAACTACACTAGAAACCGGACATAGTCCTTGATCTAGAGCCCACTGAACTCAACGAGTGAGTCTTTCCATAGACATCAGTTGGCTTTGGATAATGCCCGTAATGAATGTTAAAATTCTAGTGAAACAATGATATACTCCATAGGTCCTAACATGGAGTTACCTACTTTATAAATCAGTCTCTCAGAATAAGTGAAATTGAATGAAATTTAACCCTGGAAAAGATTATTTCAGTGAAATACTAAGATCTCCTACAATTTGAAAAGTTCTGCTGGATACTACCTAATTGCTGGGGAGGAGACCACTGAAAAAAGTGTTACCAGCAAAAGCATATTTTAGACTAGGGTTTTTAAGAGAGTCATGTGTAGCAATCTGACTTTAAAAACAGTGTTATTAGAAAAGTAAACATTTTAAAAATAGGCAATGGCTATAATTTACATGAAAAATACCTCATTTTAAAAATTATTTTGTCATATATTAATCTTTAAATGAAAGATAAAAAATGTTTCAGTAACTCAAATGTGATGATAAATGATTTAAAGGAAACCTGTTGTGTGTCTTTCAGAAATCTACGACAACATAATGATGTCTATTTTTTCTTAAAAATAAAATTAAACTAATATCAAAATATCTCCAGAAGTAAGGGTTCCAAAAAGGTCCCCAAATATATAGTACCTGTTTCATTCTACAATATTATCTTCAAATTAAATATACAGTGGTGATCTTGCCCCACTGAAATTTAAAATGTATACTGAATCCATTGTTCTGATTCACGCAGAAATAACAGGATTAAAATATTGCAGTATGGTATAATATTCAAAAAATAACACGCCTTTCCATAAGTGCAGAAAAAATAACACTTCATCTGGATTTTTTAAAAGAGTATTTCTTTAGTACTTGCTAAGAGGGCTGATATATGATCAGATCATCTCTAGAAGGGAGGAGTGGAAATCCTGCTCATAAATCTATCAGAAGAAAAGGTAGTTCAAGCTAAGCAGCATCTATTCTGACCCCACATTAGTCCCTCTGCATGAACTCCAGGTTCTGAGGTTTGGGAGTTGTAGCAGGATGCAGAGGGCCTCTGGCTCTGTGATCATCCCACCCAAAATAGTGGATTCTTGCACTGTGCTTGAAAAACTCAGCTGGTAGAGGAGAGAAACAAGTTAGGGGTTTAGTAGGATCAGGGCCTTATTTTCATCACTGCTTTAAATACAAACAAGTTGATATTTGGGACAATAGTGCCCAGGGGGACAATAGTGCTCAGGGAAGAACTCAGAGAATCTGGCCCTTCATGTTCCAGTGATGATACTTCACAGCAGCGGAAGATCTACCCCTATATCTTGAAACATTAATGGAGTAGGAGGCCAGTCCTCATAGACTTTTCAACAGACCACCAATCCTTGCCAGCTGAAGAGGGTGATGCAGCTTAAACCCTGCAGTTTAAAATTTGCTGAGTTTTTCATTTAATTTTGATCCACCCAGATCTTTTTACAATGGAAGGCATGATCTAGCCTATTGCATGCGTTTTCATTCCTAATTTGGACAGTACTTTTGCAAATGCTAATATATTTTATTAAATGGCTACCTCATGTTTTACCCACCTTAAAAAGGGGCTCAAAATATATTACAGGGCAAAGTTGTAAAGCCAGCCTCCAATTTGGCTCTTGCAATCAATTGCTGGTACAATTTTGTAGGAATTGACATACATAATCACTAATCACTAAAAGATGTTGTTTAGAAATCCACTGGTCACAAATCAGGTAGTTTGATGTCTATATAACCTCACTTGTGCTTCTAATTAATTGTGGACACAAAAGTGGAGATCAGATTAAAGTCCCTTTAAAAATGTGGCCCTTAAATATGTTTCTTACTTCTAAAATGACTACATACAGAAGTTCTACTTAATTAGGTGCCTAAAACAATATTACAAAATAATGTCCAAATATACTCCGCAGATTTTTCATTCTAGTGAACCCATCACATATATATTTTAACTATGGATCCTACATTTTTTTGCAGTGTGTTCAGTGGGAGTTTTAGTAACGCAAAAGATGTAGGGTGAAATTCAAGTTCCATTGAAATCAATGGCAAACTCCTTTTATCTTCAGTTGGGCCCGGATTTCACCCACAGAATCAGGCTCCCATATTAATAATTGACTTTTTTTTGTATATTTTATATTCTCTCACTAGTAAACTAAAATGTTAATTTATTTCATTAGAATAGTCACTCTAATTACATAAATAGCATACAGTATTAAAAACACTTCTTTTTATTTGAGAAAAACTTTTGCAAAAAGATATTTGTCCAGTTCTAATTTAGACCAAGCAGGACACAAACCCCTTCCTAATCTTTAGAATTCTCACAGGAACCATATATTATTCCTGCAGTTAAATAACTAGTCACCTGATGAGAATATTGTTCCATGTAAAACTGCTCAAACATTACTTGTCTGACAGTGAAAAACAGATGGACTTAAAAAGTCACCATTGATATATGAATTATCAGTCAAATACATACAGGAAATAATGGCCCAAATATTCAAAAGTAACTAGTAACTTTGATTGCTTCAGTTTTTAGAGTCCAAATTCAAACATCTTAACGGGGCCAAGTATTTTCTGAAAATTAGATCCTGTTATGATGTTCCACGCCGGACAGCCAAACATTTCCAGTCACTTCTGAAAATATGAGCCAATGTATAAAACCATGCTCTAGATAAGAATAAAAATTTCCTGTGATACTGTATGGTATCATACCAGTGACATCTATAGCAGTAGTTTCAGTAAACACAGTGTATTATAGTTCAAGTTCTATTCTATCTCCTACAAATCGAGGAACCTACTAATCCACTAAACACAACTGAAACAATTATTAAGTTTAATACACATAACGGTAATAAAATTGAGCTAGAACAGTGAACTGATGTTCAAGTACTTTTAGTCATTTGTTTTACTATATATCCAAATGAAACAGTAAACTAATCTTGAAATGAAGCCTTAAAAGATTCAGAATTCTGACATTTAAGTTTTAAGTAACATTAGATAATAGACACTTTGAAATAATCCTTACTACTCGCATTGAGTAGTATCTTAGTCTGTGAGTGGCTTCACTAAAACCAATGATCCCATCTCTTTGGTGTACCAAGTTGATGACTGATGCATCTTTTTAGTTCAGTAAGCCTTTTTAAAAAAACAAAACCCAACTGGACTACTCATGGAATAAAATGTTACTCAAAGTAAGTAAGGATGATAGAATCTGACCCTACGTGTACCACAAGTGATTGTTTCAGCCAAAAGTAATTTGTAATATTTAATTTTTAAGGTATTACTAATCCTATGATACCATCCTTGGCACCACTCTACAAAAGTGTGTTAGAAACATATCAGGAAAAAAAGGGGGAGTACACTTGCCCACATGTAACTTCTGCTATTTATAATGAAAACTTAATGCATGCAGGTGCAGCAAGCTATTTTCCAAAACCTTCCATCATTTCTTTTCTGCCTTTTATGTTTGAAAAGTATTAAAGGCACTTTGGTTCAATTTATCCAGATCCCTGTAAACTAACCTTATCTTCATGTTACAGGAATTAGTCATTTAAAACCCTCCACACTGAGATGGGTCTATTTGTTAAACTGGAAGTCTACCATTACATAGCAAAGGAAAATCCCATCTTTGTTATGAATGCTTGTTTATCCAAACAAACAAACAAAAAAGCTGTATTGTATTTTTCTATTAACATTTACAAAACCAGCAAGAAACTACAGGGTACAAAAAATAGATCAAATGTAAGAGATGATGCAGTATGTACCCTGCATACAGTGTGTGGGTGAGCGTTTGAGGTTTTTCTGGGCACCTCTTACCTGTTCCTGGAAGGGGACATTTCTCACAGTGTGGGCCCCAGGCCTTGCCAACACTGCAACAGCAGAGCTGCTTGCTGAGCTGAACAGAGAGAGGGTGCATGCACTGCTTTCCTGCACTGACAAACCGGTAACAGGGCCCTTTCTCTTCAGAGACCATAGGATTATCAGCTGCAGCAAAAAGGGAAGGAGGACGCTAGAGTTTACATGAGAAACACCACAGGAGTTCCAGCACCAGCTAACAGGATTAACACTGCTATCTGCCAACAATTTTTTTTAAAAAATGCCTGGGTCTCTCAGTACTCAGGATATAAGGACGATTTCTTATTTGGCATCAACAGCATCTGAATTCAGAGGAGCACTACAAACAATACAAAACTGATATTTTAGGAATCAAAGCTGATGTTCACACCAGAAGTTGCCATGCTCTAGCAGCACAGAATTAGAAACAGCTCTCTTTCCCATGCATGAGCACTACAGCATAAGCTTAAAGCAGGTGAACAGTAATACAGAACACTGTCAGGCTACAGTCACAACACCACTCAGACTTACAAAGCCATACAAACACATGGGACTGCAACAGGGCTATTTTTAATATTATATATCAGACAGCTGTTCTTAAATGGACAAGGCAATTAGATATTTACATTTCACTGCGTTTTATACATTTTAACAACAACTGGTTGATTATTCCTAGTCCTGACAACAAAGACATTTTGCAATTAAAACAGCTGAATAAAGGGAACAATTTTAGATTATCCTGCTGTTTGTTTCTTTCACCAGACTTACGAGCTGTTTGCTGAAATAGTTAGTTAATAATGCTGCAGGCAATGCCCCATCTCATCCCACCCTCTTTGCTATACCATCTACCCCCTCAAATATATGAGATTAAATATTCCACTGAGATTCAAAATTGCTCTGGTCCAAGAAAATCACAGTGCCTTAGCATATTTTTGATCATTGCACATACAAAGGATATAAACTTTGCCTAGTGTGGACATAATATGAGGCTGAGATCCATCCAACCTTAATATTTAAAAAAAAAAGTTGACAGAGCTGGGTGAAAGGTTCAGTTAAATCAAAATAAGGGCAAAGATTTCAGAGATGTGGAAATCAACTGGAAATGTCAGAGCATATATGCAAACTAATTGTAATGTAATTTTAAACTATAAAAAGTTACTTAATATTTGAGCATCAACAGCCAGCCGCATAGGACAGTGACTAAGTCTCAGAACTCATGTCTGATACAATATTTAGGGCTATGTTGTGTCTGCCAAAGGCACAGACACAGAAGGTCGGGGGAAAGAGGGGCAGAGATTGAGCTTTATATATATTTTCCCCCTACCCCACCAGCTTTTCACATTAGAAATTCAGGTACTGCCTACCCTGTTTTTTCTATAAGACACTATGATCAATTGGAGAAGTTGTAAGTTTATGACCTCAGAAATCTGGAGCAAGTAAAGCCTGATTTAACTAAGGGAGGAAATTATTCTTATTCATGCTGTTTAGAACTTTTTCACTTTGCTAATGCCTACTTAACTCCAACACCCAAGAAAAATTTTGGGAGAAAAGATGTTTTTGTTAAAGATTCAACAAAACAGAAATTAGAAACAAACATTTCAAGTATCTCCATTAATCTTCATGGTGGAATTTCACTGAACAATATGTGATGTCTCTGCTTATGTAGTCTTAAACTGCCATGACTTTTTTTTGCCACTTAATCACACTACAACTACATAAAAACTTTTAAGTTGCCCCAAATAACTAAATAAAGTTTCTTATGTATTCACAGTACTGCCCAGGTTTTCCCTCCATCAAGCACAGAGTAATAGAAGGAAGAATACTGAGGTGACAATCTCATCATCAACAAAGCAAAAATGGAAAATTGTAAGGGTGATTTTGTTGCATCTTTTGCATTACTGCATTCTGAAGAGCTTTCTCCCACTAAATATCAGCATTCCAGATTATTTTTTACCAGATCTGTTAACAAAACTTGAATTCATCCTGGGACATGTAACTTCAATCCTTTGCATATTTCTAAGGTTGCATCTAATTTTCTTGGTAATACCATGATGCCAGCACCCACACCCATCTGGCATGCCTCTCAGACTGCTGTAATAGTAACAAGTATTGGTACCGTGGTGGTCAGAAAGCATGTCCCCACCACCCTCAAGGACACACACATCCTTTCCACGATAATATCAATAGAGTTCCCACCGCCTCCATTTTTGAGTGGAAGAGACATTCCAGTCTCTGCTTTCAAGGTGACATCCCCTCCCAAAGCTCCCTGCTGGCTCCATTCTAGTGAGGGGAAACAGAAAAGGAAAGATACATTCTTCTCATTCCCTTCCCAATATCACTGAGCAAAGACTTTGTCTGTTACATTAAAAGAATAATAAATCAAGTTTTTCCGCAAGCGGGGCTCTGATACGTCATCCAGAAATAAAACATGCCTTCTCTGAATGATAATCACCAGCACTACTGAGGCTTTTCGCAATCCTATCCTTCTCGACAGCCTAATATGGAGAGGGACAGCAAGGAGAAGCCATGATTCTAATGTGAGTACTTTTATTATTATTAATCTGTACTGAGGTAACATTAAAGGGTCCAATGAAGACCGTGTCTCAATCATTGTGCTAGGTTTTGTACAAACCCCACAGGAAACACAATTCTTGCCTAGAGGAGTTTATAATCTAATTTGAAATAAGGCACAACAAGTGAGTTTAACAAAAAACAGGTGGGGAAGGGGAGGGAGGACAGAGGTAACAGTAATAAAATTATGCGATTTCAGCAGTTTGGATGGTGAGTAAAGATCATATTTAGGAAATGTATAGGAAGGAGTGGCAGGATTTAGACGTTACCTGGATGTGCATGTTTAGAGGGAAGGTGAAGCAAGTTGTCACCCAGATTACATGCCTGAACGAAAGGGAAGATCACGGAGTCATCAACCATGAAGGTAAGTATCACAGTAAGGACATGTATACTTGATATTTGAGGTAGGCAGATTGCATACCTAATTTCTGTGATTGCAGCATTCAGTGCTGGTAATCATAACTAAGGGTCATGTGTGGAATTCCAGTACAGGGTGCTCATAGCAAAATATTACCATGTAAATAGTTACTTCATATTTCTAATGTCTCAATATCCCTTTGACTTACTTCTCTGTCCTAAATGTTGTTTGCAACATCAACCAATTCAGTATCATGCTGTTTATTCTCTCTTCAAGAGCCTAAATGACAATGTTAACTATAAGATCCATGTCGTATTCAGTTAGACACCATTCCCGTCTAGAGCTGTTCAGAAAATATATAAAATCAATATAAAATCTGTAGGAGGGAAAACCAATTTTTTTGTGTGAAAAATATCAGTTTAGACAAAATTTTGTTTAGGGGAAAAAAGTGTCCCTTGCAGTTATAGTGAGGGAATGTCTTAAAATCTAAACTTTATTTAATATGTCAAAATATAATTATAATTCTCTTATAAGAAATGTATAATTATATCAGAAATCCCATGGGTATTCCATCCAAAAAAGCTATTAAATAATTCAGGAAAATCATTAACTCTAAGCACAATGGTATCCTACAGCAAAAGGCTAACCAGAGATAAGAAGTCTGTTGTATAATTGGTCTTTTCATTTCCAGTTTTAATTCTTATGGTTTCACTTCAGATAAGTACTATATATTCTGTGGGTCATTAGTTTGACTGTTTGTAAAGCTACCATTTGGGAGAAAAATAAATGAAGATGTTGGCATTGTTGGTCATGTACAATTTTATGATATACTTTTATGGTGCATAAGTTTTTGAATAAAAGTTGTTATTCTGCCAAAATGACAGAGGCATATTAATTATTTCATTTTCTATTACTAAGAAAATGTGCCATGTTAAAAAAGAAATCAGCAGTATTTCTCTGTAAAAATTGTTCAAGTTCAGTTGTTTTAATTTTCCTCTGCCACACACGTTCCCTCTGCAAAAAATAAAAGGTGTCAAAGCCTTGGGTTTGGGAGCTGGCAGAGTGGCTGGAGGGAAACTGAGACTCGGAGTTGGGGTGGAGATAGGACAGACATTAGAACTGGCTGGGCAAGGGCACTAGGACTGGAAATCGAGAAAGGAGCACAATGGGACAAAGAACCTGGAGAGAAATGGGGGTGGGGACAGGGAGCCATAAGTGTGGGGAGACAGAAATTCGATGAGGACCTGGGGTGTTGGAGACTGCAGGGCAAGAAGACTGGAACAGAGAACCAGTGGAACTGGGAGAAGGAGATGAGGGTGAAGGGGGGAGAGATCTGAGGATGGGCAGGGTGCATGGGAAGAACTGGATTGGCTGGGCAAAGAGACTGGGACGAGGAGCCAGGGAAGGGTGAGGGACACATCAAGCTTAGACAAGGAGACAGGGAAGAAGATTGGGACAGGGAATGTGGACTGGGGGAAGTGGAGGCCAGGATAGGAAAGAGAGAGACTGGATGAGGAACTGGGGGAAGGGAGGAACAGGGAATTGCTGGGCAAGGAGACAGAACTGGGATGTGGCATGAGAAGTCTGAGGAGTGGAGATTGGGAATCATGTTGCGATAACTGGGCCTACAAATTTACCCTAGTTATGACTTCAACTGTAAACACTGTGAAAGTTGATAACTTTATTATTATTATATTATTTTTATTTAATAATAATGACATTTTACAATAACCTATAACAACAAGTGCTGATGTGAAAAGGTACAAAAGACAGACAGAAACACTGCATTAGTCCAAACAAAAAGGCTTCCTGATATAATTCAAAGACTGTGTTAAGATCATGCTTGGTAAACAAGAAAAGTGTGGAACCAGAAATCAGTGAACCAAAACATGTGTCGGAAACTAAGTCTAAATGGTGGACAAAATAATGGGGATGAGCTATTCCACCCACTATTCCCTTTGTGGGTCCTTAAAGAAAGAGACTTTGAGAGAAAAAATGGCTACTGGAGCAAGCTTCACCATCCCGGCTGCCAACCCATACATCTCCTGGTACCCTGGGCCTTGTGCATCCTGATCCTAAGAAATGTCCTGACCAGACTGGGCCAGAGAGAGGGACTTAGGTGACATCACTACCTCTACTGGCTCCAGATGAATCCCAAACACCATCTGGGATGAAACAGGATTGGACTTTACCAACAACAGCAACAGATCCAGCCCATCTCAACTAACTTATTTTCTCTTCCCCAAAAGGACAGTTATTACCAACTCAGATACCATCTAAGAGTCTATCAAACAAGAGGTTTTTCCTTCTAAAAGCTCTCTCCAGCTAAAAGGAAAAGGAACAAGGGATTCTGTTAAAATGAAAGCCTTATTTAATTGTTTACATTTCAAATGTGTTGTTTTTCCTTCTTTTCTTTATCTATAACAACAAGCTAAAAAGATTTTTAGTTGTGGGTTTGCCATGGTACTAAGTAGGCTGAGGTCTCTGTATACCAAACCCCGACCTTGTTTAACACTGTTTAATGTTGGACTGTGACCAGGTTACATTAACACCTTTGGTTCATTTATTCCATCTCAATTAATACAGCAATGGCTAGGTGAGGAGGATGTAACTGGGACGAGGAGCCAGCGTGGAGAAGAGACAGAATGGATGCTGAGACAGGTTGGAGGGAACAAGGCAGAAGGGGTAAGCCTGGGGGAAAGAGGGGCGGGCAGAAGAATCTGTGCCCACTAGAGAGCTCTGCTCACCAGAGCCTGAAATGGAAAGAATAGTTATTTACCCTACAGTAACTGTAGTTCTTTGTGATGTTGTCAATGTGGAACCCACCATATGTACGCATGTGTTTCATGCACGAGATCAAAGCCTATTGATAGCACTGTGCCATGTGCCTCCTCATGCTCCCTTATGAGGGCATAAAGTGAAGAGTAGCTGTGATCCTCCCTCAGTTCCCTCATAATTCAAACCCTGTGTTGCTGAGGATTCCAAACAGTAGGGATATAGGGTGGTTCACAGGAGCCACACTGGCTACCACATCTTGAAGAACCACAGTTACTGTAGGTAAGTAACCATTCTTTCATCTTTAAGAATGTGTCACTGTGGAACCCACTATAAGGCACTGGGGTAAGCAGTATCACCTCAGAATGCCGGGAATAAGGTGCTTTAGTTGCATTAGTGAAATAAAGACTGAAGTATTTCTTTCCTGAACTTGGCATCAGATCTAGCCACCATGTCAAGTGCGTAATTTTTGACGAAAGTTTCCACTTTGCTGCTTTGCAGATCTGAGATATTGGCATTTTTCTGAAGCAGGCCAAAGATGCTGCATGTACCATGGATGAGTGTGCCTTGACTGATAACAGCGCGAGATACATTATCTAATCCACTTAGAGATTCTCTGTGATAGAATAGCTGACCCTTTGACAAGCTGGATTTAGCCATAAAAAGATGAGGAGAGGATCTAAAAGGTTTGGTCTTATCAAGGTATAGAGCCAGGTTGTGGAAACATCCAAACTAGGCAGCCTTTTCTCTCATGGTGTCTTGTGTAGCTTTGGGAAAAGACCGGTAGGTTAATCAACTGATTCAGTTGAAACTTTGAGACCAATTTAGGGATGAACATAGGGTGTGGTCTCAGAACCATCTTGTACCTGTGAAAAGATATGTAAGGAGGTACAGCCATAAGGACATGGAGCTCGTTGATCATTCAGGTCAAGGTAATAAAAGGCTGCCATGAGAGTAAAGTGATGTACTGAACAATCCAATAGTGGCTTGAACAGAGGCCTCATAAGTTTTAGGAGGACAATGCTGAGATCCCACATAGGAGTCAGGTCTCTAACAGGTGGATAAATATGCAGGAGGCCCTTGAAGAATCTCAACACCATTGGATGGGAGAAGACCAAGTGTGATTGTATCAGAGCGTTACAAGCTGATATTGCTGGAAAGTTGGACTTTGACAGACCTAAAAGCCAGTCTGGCATGTTTCAAGTGTAGCATGTATTTGAGGATGTCTGCTATCAGGGCCTCTACTGTTTTCATATTATATTGGATTGCCCACAGGGAGAACCGCTTCCACTTGCAGGAGCTGATATGCTTGGAAGATGGCTTCCTGCTCTAAATGAGAATTTGTGCAACCTGTTGAGAACAGTACCTTTCAGCATTGCTTAATCAGACAATATCCAAGGCATCAGGTGAAATGACTGCAGGCCCAGGTGCAATATCTGACATAGTTCTGAGATATCATGTCCAGGAAGATCGGGAGATGGGGGGAATCTGAATGGATATTTGCAAGAGGTCTGAGAGTCAAAACTGCCTTGGTCAATAGGGGGCTATTAGAATCAATGCGGTCTTGTCCCATCTGACTTTGGATATTACCCTGGGTTTGAGGTAATTGGAAGAGGAGGCCTGGAGATCACTGTAGCAGGAAGGAGTCTGGTAAGTAACTTGAGCTCATGCCCCCTCTACAGCAGATGTTTAGGCACTTAGTATTGTCCTCTGCATCAAAAAGTTCTATTGTGGGAGCCCTCCCTGGCAAAATATTGGCTCTATGCTGGATGTCTGCAGAGACCACTCATAGGTTAAGAAATCTGCCAAGTCACTGCTGGTTCTGGAAGGTGAAGAGCCAGTGGAGTTACCCTGCGGTGAAGGCACCAGATCCACGAACTGATGGCTTCCTGGCAGAGAGAGAGAGAGAGAGACTGAGAGCCCCTTGCTTGTTTATATAGTGCCTCGTGGATGTGTTGTCCATCAAGATGTGGAACTTGCAGTTCTGCAGAACAGGCAGAAATGCTACACAGGCCAACTGGATGTCCCTGAGATCTAGGATGTTTGTATCCAGCTCATCCTGGGACAGGGCCCCTTGCATCTGCATTTGGTTCAGGCAGGCACTTACGAGGCATTGCTGGGGAGGGGACAGAAGGGAATCCCATGTCATACTTTCTCTGAGTCTAGCCATTGAGCCAATTCTGGTAGGACTTGGGGTGGGACTGCGACTCTCTTGGTCATGTGATGCTTGAAAGGGGAGTACACCAACCTCAGCCATAGTTGTAAGGGCTGCAGGTGAAATCTGGCATGCAGCATCATGTACCTGCAAGCTGACATGTGACATAGCAAAAGACATTCATAGATTCCAATGCCAGAAGGTACCATTGTGGTCCTCTAGTCTGACCTCTGGTATACATCGTTATTGTCAGATTCAATTTTAGATCCTTCATCATTGACTGGAGAGATCAGAACCTGTGCTCTGGTAAAAAAGTTCTCACCAATGAGAGTCGATCACAGCTCCTATTAACACTATCATCTGTGATGGTGTAAGAGACAATTTCTCATAGTTCACAAGGAGTCCTATTTGAGAGAAAAGGGAGAGGATATAATCCAGGGCTGCAGTGACCGCCTGCTGGGATCTGCCCCTGATCAGCCAGTCATTGAGATATGTGTAGATGTGGGTTCCGTTTCGCCTTAAAAGCTCCTACTGCCAGGCATTTTGTGAATCCTCTCAGCAGTGTGGAGAGTCCAAAGGGTGGAACCCTGTATTGATAATGGTTGGGCCTCACGGTGAATCTTAGATATTACCTGTGGGCTAGATGGATAGTTATATGGAACTATGCATCCTGCAAGTCAAGAGCCATGAACCAGTCTTGAGCTTGGAGAGAGAGAATGATGGAGGCAAGCATTACCATCTTGACCTGAGACTGTGTATATATGATGTGCCAAGATATAGAGCTCTTTTAATACCGGGGTGTGAACCAGTACCAGTAGGTGCCTTTGTACCAATGATGCTAATGGTTCTTCCAGAGACACATCTTCAGCTGTAGGCGTCAATGCCATGGAACGTATTGCCAAAGTCAGGGTTGGTACCAGAGATCTTTTTGCCACAGGATGCTCATTATCTCCAGCCCTTAAGGCCATGTGGGGCTTGGTGGATTTCTCTCTGGAAGCTTTACAGTATCCTGTGGGACGACACGGAGCTACTCCTGGATTCTAATTCTGTATTTGGAATGCTCCCTTTTGGTGCCAGACATTGACACCAGAGATGTCAGCTTTAGTACTGATGATGTCTGCAGTGCCAATGGAGTCTGCTTCTGTGCCAGAGATGTTGGTGCCAGATCTTTTCACAGTCCCATCTTCTCTGCATTGGTCTTAGGCATTTGCTAAACAGGGCACTGAATGAATCTGGCTTGTCTGCTACTAGCATTCTCATGCCCTCTCCTCAGGATCTGAACAGACCTAGTTTGCTCCAGGAGATAAGCTTCAACCATGCATTCTGTGACTTACCTGCTCTGTAGAGAAGGATAGGCACATCATACATATTTCAATTGAATTAATCTATTACAGGATGGATAGGCCTTGAAGACTGCAGGTTTGGGATCTGCCATGTTGAGTGTCCTGTACGAAGGGTCTGTACAGAAGGGGTGGACAGGAGGGTCTGACCATCAATATTCACTCCACATGGATTGATATAGTTTACAGTGGTCATATATCAGTGAATCAGAAGAGTTCTGAAGGTTTTTGCAGGTTTTGAAAAGATTTATCTGAAGCTAAGAATTAGCGGGTTGGAAACTTGACAGGTTCCAGCTCACTGAAATGGGCATTTAGAGAAAACTAAGGGAGGGTCTTGGTCGCTCCACTCTTTATGCCCTCATGCGGGAGCACAAGGAGGCACAGGATGCCTGTGCGGACATTGCTGTTCAAAAGACCTCTATCTGGCATTCCTGAGGTGCATACCCACCTAGAGTGGTTTCCGTACTGACACATACATACTCAAAAAACAACCCAAGATTCCCGAGTCATTCTTCTGTGAAACCACTAACAAATGACGAAGTGTCCCATCTCCCTATAGAGCTGTTCCATCGTAGATGATGACGACCTACTATTGCTATCGTTACTCTGAGCTCAAATGGCAGAGATCTGTATGGTGGATCTAAAGATTCCAACCCCACTGATGACCCATGTGGGTGTCAATATGATGCCACATGATGGACTTTTTAAAAGTTTGCTTGTTTAAAAAAACCTAAGAAATTATACAAAAAAAATACATTAAAAGAACATTATTAAGGTTGCAAAGTCAAGCACTCATATATTAGGAAATGACAGAATTATGGTTGATTGTGCAACTTTGAACATTTCCTGGTTTGGGGAGCTGCATCCTCTGGGTCATCCATTATCTTCGTGATTCAGAATGTCATCTTCCTATTTGATTATTGTCCTGTATTTAAAGAGACCTTTAACTTGATGCTTCTTTGTAACTATATGTGATTACAATATCTTTAATCAACACTAGTTTGTTTGAAAGTCTAATCTGCTTAATTCACTGTATGTTGCAAGGAAAAAAACACCCCATGTTAGATAATTTCTATTACTTACGTATGCATCTTGAAAGAGTAGGGTCTGGCACAAATCCCATTTTGCAGGTACATCTATAGCTGCCCATGGTATTCAAACACTCACCATTAGGGCATACCCCTTGCAGCTGGCATTCATTAATGTCTGTAAGGAAACAAAAATATTTATCAGTGGGAGAACTGAACATTAATTTTAATCAGTTTAGTCTTCATTTAGGAGTTATTCTGCTGTTTTATCTGCAAGACACTTTATTCTGCAGCATATACTACACTGGATCAAACTGTGTAGTTACATGTTGGTTAGAGTAACTTTTCTATTACTAGCAACATTTGACTTAGCATCTTTTATAGAATCACTGGTAACACAAGAGAAGAAAAAATTATGTCCATGTCATTTTAAGTACTCACTCTGAACTTAAAAATGAGTTTGCTTCCCCATGTTATGAACCCTCGTATTTACTTTCAATGCACATTGATAAAATCAACATTTTACTTGCAAGAAAACTTGTGGTTAACAAATTTAAAACTTACACATTTGAGAATTCACTACAGATGGGGTATATTTTATATGGGACAGAACATTGCTTGACTATTATTATTATTATTTATTATTTGCATTACAATAGACTCTGACGTCCTAAAATAGGGATTTAGTTCCTATTGTGATGGAGGAAGGTACAAGCATAAAATAAAGGACAGTCTCTGGCCCAAACAGCTCACAAAATGTAATAGTGAAGAGATGTGGCAGGGAGTATAGAACCTAAAGGTCCAGGGTAGAGAGGAGCAAGGGTCACAGTAGTGGGAAGACAAGTTTGCATTATTAACAAATAGGAAGGATTGCAGATCAGACCAGAAAGTGTGTGAGGAGAAAGAAAAATATTGTCAAAAATGAAAATTCTGTCTATCTATATCTATACACACCCACCAAGCATGGTCTTTTACCCTAATCTGGTGCTCACTTTTTTAATGTTCGTTCTTTATAGATGCTTACAAGATAAGTACAGTTAAAAGTAATATTCAATGTATACTGTTACAGCTAGAAAGTCTGAACAGTTTTATCCCCCTGCAAATAAGTCAATTTATACATTCTCATTCATAGAAAACCAACCCACTATCACCAAAAAGATGGAAAATATCTCAGAGAGAAATCTATTGCATGCTACTTTATTTTGTTTGCCCCATTTCCTGAACGTACACAGGAAGCTGTGACGTACCCATTTAAGTATAGTGAAACCTGTCTTGAGTGACCATTAGAAAACTAGAAAAAAATCAGTTGCTTAATAAAGGTAGCATTTAATAAAGTTGGAGTAAAACAATGCTTAATGCATTTGGTGATACTATGGGACAGTAACTTTTTAGAAAAGGTTGCCTACCAAAGGTGGTCTCTAACACAGGGTTCACTGTATTATTGATGTTAATGACTGGGGGGTCAGGGGCTTATGTTTCCTCTAAAATTCACAGATATACCAACGTTTTCTTCAAAATCATCCAGCCTGTACTCTGTTCTATAAATTATTCTTTTGTAGGATCCTGTCATAACCATATCTCTAATAAAACTCTTCCCAGATGAACCATTCTCTCTCTCTTCAAGTATCTAAAAATATATCTCAGCAATCAATAAACAAACAGAGACATCCAGTTCCCTTGTACCAATGGAATTCCATTACATTTAGGCATTTCTGCTAAGATGCATGTAGTATATAAATGCTGATATTGGCTGCTTCTCCCTTCATTTGAAACTGAGGTCAGTGACACCAGCATTCCTTCTGTTTAATTTGCTTTTTATTTTTAATTTTAACTTTAATGTGCATGTTCTGATGCATCAGCATAACTCAGTTCTTGTATGTTTTTCATGTCTCTCTTCCAGTTCTTTTGTTTCTGGCTAAGCTCGTCAGAGAACCATTGTGTTGATATACGGTACTGCATTACAGAGTTCTATCTAGGGATTCAACAGGAACCATCCACAAACTGATAACAAATCTTAAATGTTTTAAAATAAACTGATGGACATGTTAGAATGATTTTTACTTATGCACTTTGGGCAAAAGTCCTTGCAAGATTTCCTATTCACTGCATATTAATTCACCCTGTGGTAAACGGCCACCTACCTAAAATATTTCCAGCCACCCGCAGACCTGTCCAGCTGTGTAAATTGCACTGAAATCAACCTGTTAAGGCAGCTGGAAAAGTAATCTGGCTCAAGACTAAGTGCTTTTTTTTTTTTTAAATCAAGTATTTTACTTAAAAATGACTAAACTTATAAATTGCATTTATTTGCTCTTCCTCCCCCTCCTCTTTTTTTAAATTAAAAATTAGATAAATGTATATTTGAAAATTGTCTGAATGGTCTTTTTATCATCCAGAATTATAAATAAGCTAATGTTTGTGAAGTGGTTTGAAGTGTAAAACACTACATAAATGCTAAGTATTATAATTTTGTTAAACAGCCACATTATAACCTCCACAAAATTTGGCGTCCTAGTGGCCAATATGAATGCTGTCATTTGCTCCAAGAAAACTCTAAAAATCAGAATATACTTAAAAGGATACTTTTCAGTGAACAAAATTCAACTGAACGAGCTGTCTGCCATAACACTTACTTTCAACATTTTCGTCTGGATTTTAATTCTGACCAATTCTTACTTATAAACTCCACAGAATCCCTTGTGGAAGGAGAATGAGACAGAGGCCCTGAGATAGAAACCAAAATGCTGCTTGCATAGCAAAAAGGAAGAATAAAAAAGGGTGGAGTTAGGAGGAGGTCAATATATTCAGTGGGCGCATTCTTCCAGCTAAGGAAATATCTTCTGGAGCTTTGTATTATCCATTGTAAAAAACTATATATAATTTGATTTAATCAAGTTTTATGGAATCCACCTCAATTTTCTCTTTTCATAGAAAGTTGAGTCAGAGACATAGTAGACCCTCATTAATTTGCACTAATGCTGGGGCCCAAATTGTGAGAAGTCTTTGCGTGGCTGTACAAGGTGGAGAGTCAATCAAGGAGCTCCTCCCCCCCACACACCTTGTATGGTTGTGCAGGGACCATTCATAACAGCAGTCTTTGAGCACCAGGGAGATCACGGATTGCTCATTCATTGCTTCTTCCCTCATACAGGGACCAGGATGAGGGAAAAAGAGCAGAGAAGAAACTGGATTATTGCTGTAGCCTCCCAGTACACTGGCACTGGAGCATGGCCAGTGTATGGGTATGTGTGGGCAGACACATGACAATCTCCTCCATCTGTGTGCAAGCAGCAGCCCTGGGGAGAGATTGTGCCTGCTCAATTAAAAGTTATAATCCAGTCTGAGGAGAACAAATGCAAACAAGTGCATTTTGCACACTAACGAGTACAGTAGATAGTAAATCTTCAAGTGTGGAGGGCCCCTCAATTGTCAGAACCAGCATAGCTGGCACCCCTGAAGTGGTGCAGAGTCCTGCTCCATGTGAATCATGGTTGGGTTAGGGATTCACTGATATGCTGATCCTCCCCCTCAACAGGTTATCGGAAGGTTGGCGCACGAGGGTACAGAGTGGCTTCTCTAGCCACTACGCTAAAGCAGTGGCTCTGAACCTTTCCAGACTACTGTACCCCTTTCAGGAATCTGATTTGTCTTGCGTACCCCCAAGTTTCACCTCACTTAAAAACAACTTACTTAAAAATCAGACATCAAAATACAAAAATGTCCCAGCACACTAGTACTGAAAAGTTGCTGACTTTCTTATTTTTACCATATAATTATAAAACAAACCAATTTGAATATAAATATTGTACTTACATTGCAGCATATAGTATACAGGGCAGTATAAACACATCATTGTAAGTATGAAATTTTAATCTGTACTGACTTTGCTAGTGCTTTTTATGTAGTCTATTGTAAAACTAGGCAAATATCTAGATGAGCTGATGTACCCTCGGAACACCACTGCGTATCCCCAAGTGTACGTGTACTCCTGGTTATGAACCACTGGGCTAAAGTAGGTTTTCTGGAGTCACTCTGCAGGTATTCTGTAGTCTGTAGGGGGGGATTCTTTCCCCCTGCCCATTTTCCCAGCTACTTTATTAGCTAGAAAATACAGAGTCATCAAGGTAGATCCTCTGATAGTATAAACTGTCATAACTCCATTTACTTCAATGGAGCTACAACAATTTACACCAGCTGAGGATTTTCCCTACCAAATCCGACTCTCTTTTATGAAGAATCAGAGCCAGAATATGTCTGGGTCTAGTGTACAAGAGAGGATGGTGGTTGGCAGTCATAAGCAGCCCTTCCTTCTTTCCACACACTGCAAGGGCCAAACATAAGAATAGCCCATGTGCAGTAGTTGCTTCCTCCTAGGGGAATAAAACATGACAAAAGGAGAAGGCAGGGCACAGCTTCACCATGTTCTGCTCTGGCCTGCTCATACTAGGGAAGCTGTCTGAATTTTCAAAAGGAATGATGCAGCAGCACATTCTTTTTGTTTTCCCAGGAACTTGGGAATGGACTGTGTGTCCAAAACACATCCTAGGATGGTGAGGCTCCATGCTGCATTGGCATTGTCTAAATGGCACAATCCAACTCAGAGAGAAAAATGATACAATACATAAGAGCATAAAACTATGTGATTTAGGTGGTCAGAAAATCACTGCTGCAAACAGAGTGAGTGAGAGAGAGAGATCAACTCAACCTCTCTGCACACACATTTGTTATAGCAAGTGTGGCATGTGCTAGACCTGGACAAAACTCACAGATACATTTCAAAGTAAGAAAAATAAATCCCTGTCAATTTGGTCCTCCCTCTTGCCTTGCTGGCTTTAATTTTTCAAAAGACTGCCACAAAGCCACTGAATGATTGAAAACTGTAGGGCTTTGAGGCCTGTTTCTTAATCTTGAATAGTGTGCTTCTTGAAGCATAAAAAGAATAATAGGAAAGGGAAGTAAAATATTACCTGTTTTGTAAAAAAAAAAAAGCACTAGTGTCATTGACTGTCACTCAGGAAGAAAAAAATTGTTGCTGCTTTTATAGGTATATGTTTTTATGTTCTGATCTTCATGAACTGTTACAAAAATGACGTGAGATCTATGTAAGGAATTTCTTTTATTATTAATGACTATGCTACTATTGTAAAATATTCTTTTGTTCTTTTTG
This sequence comes from Mauremys mutica, assembly GCF_020497125.1. Taxonomy (NCBI): domain Eukaryota; kingdom Metazoa; phylum Chordata; order Testudines; family Geoemydidae; genus Mauremys; species Mauremys mutica. The sequence goes on along the minus strand of NC_059074.1, from coordinate 146,601,030 downwards.
CTACTTTATTTATATATATTAACAATTCCTCAATAAAGAAAATTTTAAAAAGCATTAGAATTACAGTTGGCAGAGCAAATAATTTGGATCAGATGTTCAACTGATGTAAATTGGTGCAGTTCCACTGACACCAGTGAAGCTATGTCATTTTACATCATCTGAGGATCTGGCCCTTTGTCATTATTGTCCAGAATACTACATGTGCACAACACATGGAACGTCTTCCTAACACACTGAAGTTCTAGTCATTAGTGATTTGTGGCTACCTTGTCCACCACTATTAATTTATCCCACAAACATTCAGGGTAACATGAATTAAAAATAAATTTTTAACAACAAAAGATAGCATACAACACCTTGCCAAAGATTTTATAGGACTACTGGGTATAAGGTCAAAGTGCTACTAGAAAATACAATGTGTTAATGACTCACTTTGCAGCTGAATTTCCTGGAGAAAACAGGCTAAAATAAACAGTCATTTCCTATCTGAATGTTTGCCCACTCACATGAAGGGTATGACTATAAATGAAAAAGGTGACTTTAATGCTGTAAAACAAAAAATGTAGGAGGGAGATGTGGGGATGACAGAAGATCATCTTAGTTTAGATGGAAATATAGCTACCATACCATAGGTTAACATTATTACACTGTGTAGTTTGTATCTATAATAAAAAATATAGTGTACAATCATATTAAAAATTGTTTTGCAGAATGAAATTTGAAATGAGCATTTCCTTACAAAAACATACTAAAAGTTGGTAAAACAAACCGGAACTAATTACACCTGCTATATAATGAACTATGGGCCAAATCATCTCTTTTGAGTTTAGTGGTGCTGGGGATGAAAGTTGCAGAAAACCTGCTAAAATGGCCATATATTTTTTGGAAGGTGACTTCTTACCTCACCCAGCAAATTCTGGGTTCTATCAGAAACAAATCTCATTATGACAATGATTATGATTAAATAATAAATACACTGTAACAATCAGCAAGAAAAAGGTTGTGATATGTATGTTGTTTTGTAAAGGGGAGTGGAATTTGGCCCCAAAACTGTATGAGACTGGAGATGAGGGTTTCATTTTAATTTCAACAATATCAACAATAATTCGCACTTGTAGAATGCTTTTTATCTTTACTTACATTAACTAATTAATATTAGAGATGGGGAGATACTGAAAAAAATGAACAAATATTGGCTTGAATTTAAAAATGAATTGGCATTTGCAATGCTTGTGCCTCTTCTCTGTTTGTTTTCTGTGAATATTCAGGCAATCAAGTTTTATTCACAAAAATGATGAAGAGCCCATTCTAAGTTCACATACACAAGTATCTGAATTGGAAGTGGAATATTTTATGTGGGATGGGACAAATGCTGGCACAGAAAGAAGATAGCGTTTCAAAAAATCCCTTGCTAGAGTCCTGGTACGTAGGCAATTAAAAGAATCTGACAAGGAACTGACCACACCTTTTCAGCCACAGTTACACATACACATACAGAACTACTTGGTGTGAATGTAACAACAGAAAATTATATTTTATTAGTTCATATGCAGCCAGCAACTCTCATAGTGATCTAATTTTTCCAGGAATTATGATTCTAGGAAGGCCTGTAATAGTCCAGAAAGTGAAAGATTTAAAATTTTCTAAAATTACCTAATCCTCTTTTTCTGCTACTTATCTCTGACTACCTCTCCCTTAGAGATTCAAAGGTCCAGTGTCTTCTCCTGTTTATAACAGGTAGGCTCATTCAGTCACATAACAGAAACAATATCACGTGACCAACCAATACATCTCATATTTTCATTGTTGAGAACCAAATGCTCATAGCAAACTGCAATCAAATCATAAAGTGAAAAAAAGGCAAACATATGCTGAATCAATAAGAATAATGAATACATCTGAGGAGCCTATGATCAACTTGTTGACATTCTGGAAACAGAGGAAGAGGATGAGATTTCAAACAAATTATTTGCTGTGAATCATTTGCTTGGCTGTATTATGCACACTTTACGTGGTGTGAATTTTTGGGGCTAAGATTACAAATTATAAGCAAATTTGATTTTAAAAATAAACACTGCAATTTTGATGTAGAAAGTCTGAGAGATGGGGCCAAATTCTGTTCTTGGTAACTCCAAATGTAAATGCAAAGTCACTACAGTGGCCATACATGTGTCATATTTTGGGGTGCAATCCAGACTAGTAAGGCATTGTGTTACCACTTGCCCTGTAACCCCATGTGCCTTAAATGCTCTGCTGCTGTGGGTCACAGCCCAGAGACCAACAGCCAGCAGACAAGCATGCAGTATCCTAAGTGTCCGTGCAGCCCTGGTTCAGTGCTTCTGATGCTGAGCAGACTGCCACAACACAACAGACACCCCAGGTTTCCACCAGCTTTGGTTACACCTGGCAAGATGGCCTCAGCACACTTCCAGTCCTGAATTTCCCCAAAACATCTGCCCTGAAGCGTCCAGACCTTTTCTGGGCCACTCAGAGAAATGGTCCTTTAACGAGATAATACTCAGCAGTTTGCCACATTAACTGGAGTTAACAATTACTTCAATGTAAACACAGCACTGGCTTGGTTTAGATTAAATGTATAACATGTTTACTAACAAGAGGACAGAGGTTAAGTGATACCAAGTAGAATTAGTAACATTAGCAAGGGTTACACACAAACAAAAGTAAATGTATGCTTTCTAATGGCTAAGAACCAACTTAACAAGCTACATTCTTTGTTCAAGGTAGTTTCCTCACCAATCTTCCATTCTTCTCACTGGTCTGGATTTCACCTCAAAATGTGACACCGATTCAAGGCTCTGCTCTGGCTCTTGAACACTTGCTCTGTGGGTATACAAGGCTGCAAAGCAGGCAATTCCCTCCCTTCTCCCAGAGGCATGGAAAGGACCAGGAAGGGGCAGTTGCTAGAAGGGAGGATTCTTGGCCAGAATACACTGTGCTCTGGCTGTAGTGGGCTGTGTCAATGGCCCTTTATGTAAATTAAAGTAGATCCTGGGGCTGCACTAGTTTATGCTGAAGACCACTGCAGTTCCCCACTGCCTCTGAACCTGGGAGGCCCAGAACTGGCATAAAGCCACCTTTGGTCCTTCTCTACCCCTCTTCTGGGCTGTGCGATGCTCAGCTCAACTACAGCTCTGAATAAAGGTCATCGACTCCAATGGAATTACTCCAGATTGACTCCAGTGTAACTGACATCAGAATTTAGCCCATTTTCTTCCCTTTTCCCCTAATAGTAAAGTATTCCAAAGATTAATGGCCAATTCTAGGGAGAATTCTAGTGCATACTCTAATGAGATCTGCATCCGCCATTTATTTATTGCTGAAAACATATGCTTTGGTTGGTACTGTTAAATATGCTGAGTGATTTACCTTTCATGTCATAAAGCTATTATGCATCATTAATTTACCTACAAACTACAGTATTTTTACCCTAATAACTCAGCCAACAAAATGTGAAAACTCAAAACAACCTACTGGTTATCAATGCCATCTACAGTTTAAGATAAATCAAAAGAGCCTATGAACTAGTCACTGGAGGAAATCCTGGTCTCCATTGCAGCCTCTTTGTTCTACTCCACTGGCCTAATTGGCTAGCTAAGTGTTGATCTGTTCCAGATAACAACCTAGAGCTGGCCTAACCAGCTCTGCCATCACATCCCCTTTGCTGTCTCCTGCATAAGGAAGTATCAGGGGAAGGGAGCACATCTGCAGTGCCTCTGTGTTTTGGTTATCCCAACAATGGTCCTTTTGGGACCATTACAGTTGGGTGGGACCAGGATTGGTGTGAACAGCTGTCTAAGCTCAGAACAGGGGAAGCAAAAAAGTGGTGTAAAGCCACCCTCCTCCCACCCCCACTGTGTTGTATTGAAAACTGTGTTAAAATTGCAAACCAATACTTTAAATTCTCAAAGGTTTTTTTAGGCTCTCTTTCAGCTAGGGGGCTCTATAGGAAAGCATGTGACCTGCTCTAGCAGTAGTCAATCTGCAAAGATTCAGCCTAGAGTACAGTGGGAGGAGTGTGCCTCTCTGCTTTAGGGAGCAGCCTGCTTTCTCCCTCTCTCTCTGCTCTTGGTTCCTGAATGCTAAGATTCTGGATTTTAAGAAATAGTCTTGCAGTAACATTCCAAAAAGAGTATTTTCTGTTTTTATCTAAATTCTCTGTTTGTATTCCATGAACATAGTATCCACACTACAGCTTGTTAAGACACAAAGCCACTGTCTTTACTCTTTTGGGATGTTGATTTAGGTCCATATTTGGTCACAAACTCAAGATAGAATTTGAAATATGTGTCAAATGAAATCTGCATCTTCATCTCCATCCTTGATGAGCATAAATTATATTCCACTGAATCAACACCGCTTGACACATTATAAAAAAAATTCTAGAACTGAATGTGCATTTGTCAATATATTCAGGTCAAAGCCACAGCCTTGTGACAGCATACTCTTTAAATCCACTGTGTTGATTTAAAAAAAAACATTTTAGCTCAACAAAAACAGAGAGAGAGTCATTACATGCATTTTGAACAATGTAATTCTAAACAAAAATTAATCCTTCAGCACAGTGTTCAGAGATCTTATTTTTCTAAAAGATGTCACTGGCTACCAGCCATTTAAAGAATGAAACCAAATTTATTTTTGAAGGCGAAGTGGTAAACTCAATGGCAGTATCAGTTATTTTTGTGTCAACATAGAGCCTCAGAAATTTCAAAAACATTAATAATGTCAGCAGCCCATTTTATCTACATTTCTATCAAAATGCGTCCCTCGGTTTTTTAAAAATGTAAGCACAAAAGAATAAAAAAATCTTAGACACTATATCAAAAAAACTTCCGGAAATGACCAAAACTCTTTACAGTTTTGTAACATAACTCTCTTTTTGTATTGTAAGATATTTCATATTTCATTCAGTAAGTGATTTATTGGGAAGCATGTGAAGGAATTCCTCCACAAAATATAATGGATATTTGAGATTCACATATTCCTGTTTTTTACACAAATACACACACTCTCTTAACAGCAACTGTAATTCTTCAAGAATAAAGCCTCTGTTGACCCATGTTCTGGGATGCATGAGTTCATAGTACCATTGAGACAGATGTCTAGAAATCAAGATAGTTGTGTCTGCTCAAGAAGTTGACACTAGGATGGAGAGGTCTTAGGCTAGTCACAAAGGTGGGAGATGCCTGTAAGCATAGAAGGATGATTTGAACAGATCTCTGAGGCTGTCACGGAGGATGGAAAATAGAATCTCTTAAATCCTGAACACACACACAGAAAGAAAGCAGATGTCTTTACTGGGGCAAGTTTCAGTTCCTTAAAGTCTAGTTTTTGGATATGAATCAGAGTAGATTTTTCTAGTTTTATCCTTACCCCTGAAAATTTAAAGAGAGAACATATGGCGCAAAAAGAGGCTCTGACTCCTTGAGGAGATGGTGCTCTATCCAATTGTCCAGATAAGGGCAACAGCCATCCCAAGCAAAAGGGGCTAACAGAACAGTGGAAGCAGAGTTAGTGCTCTACTGCCTCTGGGATCTTTCACTTTGATATTTGGGAGGAAGCCACTGTTGGACTGAAAGTGACCTCAGGAGCACTGCCTTTGAAAGTGAAGCAAGACAGACAAAAGATGCTCTCCTGAATGGAATCTGAGATAGACCTACCGATCCAGTGGATTGCTCTCTTTCCCTTTCTCAAAGACTTCATCTATTTCCGTCTAAAGACATTCAAGACTTTAAATTTTCAGTTCTCACTTGAACATCCAAGGACAGTCCCATGATTTCAGCCCAAAATGTCTCTTCTAAGAGAGGAAAGTGGCACTGCATTTGTTTCAGAATCTGAAACATCATACAATGTTTAATGGCTATCACAAAATACTTTGACCTTCAGAATCAAATAATTTGCCTGATTCAGCAAAGTACTTCAACAAGTGTTGAATTTTAAGCATTTTATTAAGTCTCACTGACATCAATAAGACTTAAACGCAGGCTTAAGTGCTTGCTGAAATGGAGCCTAAATCTCTTGTGGAAGTTGGTTCAGTAGATATTCTCTCAAATATTTAAATAAACCAAGAGAGGACTAGCTACTAGTTCTCAATTCATAGGGCTATAATAAGCTTTCTTCTTCAAGTTATTGATTTTTTTTTGGCCGCATCTTAAAGCATTACTCAGGAAACTGAGCTTTGGTCTTTACCACTGCAGCTCAGACAAATAGCAAACCAAGGTTTGGATGTGAGGAAAAAATATTTAAAACTTCTTTACTGGTACCCAATGAAGCCACAGGAAGGATTGATCTAGGAGGAAGCCATAACATCTGGTAAATTCTAAACCTTTATTTATTGGATGTGTAATTTTTCCTTTATGATGGGATTCCAAAATACACAGTAATTTGTGAGTTTTGTCTTGGACAAAATGTACTTCCAAACCAAAGGCTGGGCCATTCCAGGTAGTAATTGTAGACTGGGACTGGGGAAGCCAAATGGACCATTGAGCATAAAAGGGAAACATGCGAGTGCCTTAGGCAGTGACAGTTAAGATACCAGGAAGCTCCTAGAAATGTCTGTCCTTGAAAAGGAACTTACAGAAACAGAAAGCAAGCTCAGTGGCTCTCAGAATGGTGAAACTAGATCCTCCAAAGGACAGAAAGTCCAAGGAAGAGCAATAGGGGATCAAGGGGAATCAGTCAAGTAGCTGACACTGAATCAGGTGCAAGAAAGGACCTAACCCCCCGCCCCACCATAAGGAAAAACAAGGAACCAACAAGATGACCTTTGTGCCAGGAGGCGCTGAGATATTCTAGAACCAGAGATGCTCCCTCCAACAGAACTAAGGATTACGGAGTGAAGAAGTCCTCTCAGTCCTTGATTTCAAATCTGATGCACTCTACAACTCCATGGACTGCTCCACTAAAATGTCACCATAGCAGTGTTGCCAACTGTCATGATTTTATCACGAGTTTCATGTTATTTGGTGCTCTTCTTAAAGCCCCAGCTGCTGCAATCAAGAGACTGCATAAGAATTTAAAAAAGTAAGCTTCTATCCCTCATAGTTGCAAAGAAAACTTGAAAACATGAAGCAAATGTACTCTTAAAGGAGCAGAAACCAGAAGGCAAATAAAAGAATTAAAAAATTATTTTAAAAAACCTCACAATTTTGGGGGCCTGACTCATGAGTTTTGAATACATGATTTTTCTCTGCTTTAGAACTCCATTTCTGACTGAAAATTGGGTGAATGCTCCTGCATCCTCCTCTTTCTCTTTTTTCCAAACTTCTGAAAGAGTTCCCAATGACTCAGAATAGGTTAGTCTGTAAGGATCAGAGATCATCATCAGATCTATGCAGTATGGAATGAACAAGGTCTTAGACTTGGAACCTGAAGCCCTCAGTGAAACCAAGAAGCACACAGATTGAAAGTCCAGAGCTGATACATTGCCAATGCCGCCTCCATGAGTCTCCCTATGCAGTGGTGTCCAACCTTATTACACAGGAGGATCACATAAATCTAAGCACAACTTTGTGTGGGCCAAACAGATTCTACATATTTTAAAAAGATTTAAAGTCATCTGTATGGATTTATATTTTAAGTTCAGCTTGTTTCATATGTATTTAGATAGGTTGTTCCTATTTATAGTATTGTCAATTTAAAAACAAAGAAATCAGTGCATAAAACATGTATCAGAATGACAGAAAACGGGGAAAAAAACAGTAAAGAACCCTCTCCCAAATCAAAAATAAAGAGCTGCCCAGAGCTGACAGCCTGAGCCCCACCGCCAGGGCTGATACCAGGAGCCCTGCCATTGGCACAGACAGTCCACCATGTGGGGCTGACAGCCTGAGCCCTGCCATGGGCCTTATGAAATGCTCTGGTGGGCTGTGTATGGCCCACAGACCATAGGTTAAGCACACCTGCCCGATTGTAGCAGGCCCTGGGAGTTAAGATAGGACAATCAAAACACTTTCTGGAAAACTGTCCTTCCCCCAAACGGTACAAGTAACCTGACATGCTAGCCGGATACTAATATGTTGGTGTCATCAGAGGCATATCTTATGAAGCCCATTATTTTTCCATGTTCGGCAGCGAAGGGTGGGATCACAAACTAAATATGAGTCAACAATGCAACTCTGTTGTAAAAAAAGCAAACATTTTTCTGGGATGCATTTGCAAGAGTGTTGTAAGCAAGACATGAAAAGGAACTCTTACACTCTACACAGCACTGATAAGGCCGTAGCTGTAGTATTGTGTCCAGTTCTGACAGCCACTTTAGAAAGATGCAGACAAATTGGAGAAAGTCTAGAGGAGAGCAACAAAAACAATAAAAGGTCTAGAAAACATGACCTGCAAGGAAAGATTGAAAAAACTGGATTTGTTTCATCTGGAGAAGAGAAGACTGGGGGACGGGAGGGACATGGTAACAATCTTCAAGTATGTAACAGGTTGTTATAAAGAGGAGCATAATAAATTGTCCTCCTTATCCATTAAGGAATGGACAAGAAGTAATGAGCTTAAACTGCAGCAAGGGAGATTTACGTTAGACATTAGGAAATACTTCCAAACTGTAAGGGTAGTTAAGCACGGGAACAAATTACCTATGGAGGTAGTGGAATCTTCGTCACTGGAGGTTTTTAAGAACTGGTTAAACAAACACCTGTCAGGGAGGGTCTAGATAATATTTAGTGCTGCCTCGGTGCAGGGGACTGGACTAGATGATCTATCGAGGTCCCTTCCAGCCCTACATTTCTATGATCATATGATTCTATGCTGCTCCAGGGTGAAAACCCTAACCAAAGGAGAGGGACTAGAACATTTACTGATCTGAAGCTAGGACTGAGCCCCAAACAGAAGATCAGAGTGTTAGTCTGTATCCACAAAAACAACGAGGAGTCCGGTGGCACCTGAAAGACTAACAGATTTATTTGGGCATAAGCTTTCGTGGATAAAAAACCCACTTTTTTATCCACGAAAGCTTAAGCCCAAATAAATCTGTTAGTCTTTCAGGTGCCACCGGACTTCTTGTTGTTTTTCCAAACAGAAGTGCGCACTAAGAACAAACTACTCTAAACAGTAATTATCCTAGCTGGCAAATAAAAGAGAAACATGGAAAAAATCCCAGATTATGGAAAGAAAATAGTGAAGGACACTTGTAGGGCAAGGGAACAAAGGCTCTGATACTTATAGCCAGTGGCCAGAAAGGAATTGAGAAGCATCGTGGTCCTCTTTTTATAATCTCTGTTGCAAACTTTTCGTGCCAGGTGACACAAACACTCCTGCTTTCTACAAGGTTCCAGGCATGAAGTCGATTTACTGCACTTAATTCAACAAGCAATTAAGCTGAATGAAAAATGTTTATTTATTAAATGTTCACATTTACTACAAAGCATTTTATTTACTTCTCAATAATAGACTCATACATTTAAACTTTTAGCTTGTTGATTTTTAAAAAAAAAATCTTCTAGTTCAGTTACATGAAGATTAGAATTTGTCTAAGTACCTCATAATTTCTTAGAGGTTTCTTAATTAGAAGTTTCTTAATTAGAAGGTACTCATAAGTCAATTGTTAAATGTTATTTAGAAGTTATTGCCCTGAAAGAAGTGTGCATATATTAAATTACCTAACATATGTGACAACTCATTCTATAAATTAACTAAGTGTGGAATATTTCATTTAGGGCTCATTTGTGGAAGTCTTAGTCACGTTAGTGAGCACTTACTTGGCTATACTGGGACTATTCATTTACGTTTTCTCCAAATGTTAGTAAGGGTTGACAGTCGGGCCCTTATTTTTTGTCATCTGTAGGAACATCAATTACGATTGTAAATGCTAATGAAATTGAAAATATTATTCCCACGTGACACAGCAAGATTGTTGATTTCTCTCATCTCCCCAACTATATGAAATGTATGTTATTTGCATCTTACTACATCCATTATGTTTGATTACTTGAATAATAAAACAATCCTGCTGGCAAACTTAATACACACTGACAGGATTAAAGAAAATAGCTGTAGTTGCTAATGTAGGTATTGTAATATAATTGAATTTTTTATTAACAGTCTCAGTTGTCATTCGAATAGTTGATCTCTATCAGCAAATACAGCAGCAAAAATTAACCCAAATCCTTCTATGCCAGCAAGATGGGATTTACTGTAGCAGAGGTATATAGAGTTACATTTCTCAAACACAGAGTCAACGTTTAATCTACAACCCAACCCTATTTCTGGGGATATATTTATTTGTGTTTGTTTACAAAAACATGAATTCACAGTCAAAACCTATAGATGAATTTAAATCTGTTAAAACACAATAAAAAAATAACATGCCAACACCAGACAAGATAACAAACAAGACAGCCCTCAATTCAGCTGCCAAAAGCCACCATTAAAAGGAAAACCTTATGCGTGAAAATTTTCAGAAGAGACTAGTGATTCTGTGTGCTCAATTTTTTGAGTGCCCATCTTGAGAAACCTTAAAGGAGCCTGATTTTCAGAGGGTGGGTATTTAGTACATTGTGAAAATCAGGTCACATACTGCACTAGCTTCCAATTTGCGCCTGAATGCAATTCTAAGTATTTGTGATAATTTGTGTAATCTGGGCCATCCAGTAACTGAGGAAACTTTTACAATATTTAACAACAACAACAACAAAAACCAATAGTACAATAATTGGTAACCGTTATCATACAACAGTATTGGAGATACAGAAGTTATTTTCCATTTTAAACATAGAAAAATACTCTGGTACTGTAGATACCACCATGGTTAATATGGACCTTTTAGTGATGAGCATTGAAAAAGAACCTGTTAAAAACAGTTTTGTTAAATTAATGACTAAGCAATGTGATATACTTGCCATAGAACAAGTACTTATAAAATAGTGGCGCTCTTTAAAATAATATATATTGAAAGCATACATTTATTAGAACATTGACGAGAAGGCAGAGGGGAGAGTGGGGCAAAATCTGCCTACAAATTCCTGTGGGTAACCACCCCTGAAATCATTGGGACAAATCCTGAAGTCCAGAATTGTGCATATTATTGTAGAACTTGGTCCATTAATTATTCTGTGCACGCTCACACATATACTTAACTCTAAATAGATTAAGATCAATGGGACTGTGCATTAGCTGAAAGTTAAGCACATGAGTAAGTGTTTGCAGGACTGGAGCCAGGGCATAATCAACTTTCTACTTCACTGAAAAACAACAAATATCCAGGTATTTTTTCCTGTTCTTTAAGGTAAAATTTTTAAAGAATTCTATTGACAGCATGCTCTTCTCTTGACAGAAAGAACCCAACCTTTCACCAGCTGTTTTTTTCATTCAATTTCATTTTTTCCAAGAAAGCCATTATCATAATGACAAAACAATAAATACAATTCTAAATCCAACCAGAAATTAGAGTTGCATGTGTGTTGTAACAAAAATATAAAACTCTAATAAAGTTCAGTCTTTTGAGTTTAATGGCAGCTTTAGGGTCTTCACGTGTGTGTATGTAATAAATCGTCCCATTGAAAAGATAATTACTGCACCGATGAGGGAAAAAACCTAGTTTGATAGCAATTATATTGAACTGTTCATATTAATGTGCACACAGATGGTTCTTTGTTATCCTTACACACATTAAAAAGGGAGTTGTTTCATTACATTAGTTCGCTCAGCTGAAAGGAAATAATCACTGTCTGGTTATAAATCACACTAATACTACACAGGCTTTGTAAACAGAGAAGACTTTTGACTGCAAAAACAATGCAGAACAAAATGTTAATTATATATGGAGATATACCTATCTCATAGAACTGGAAGGGACCCCGAAAGGTCATCCCCCTGCCTTCACTAGCAGGACCAAGTATTTAGATGGTTAGGCCAGAATTTTCAAAGGAAGAGAGGGTTACTCATCCTGTGCAGTAACTGAGGTTCTTCAAGATGAGTTCCCCTGTGGGTGCTCCACTCCAGGTGACGGTGCATCCCGGTGTCGTTGATTGGAGATCTTCAGTAGCAGTGCCTGGCTGGGCCGTGCACACACTCTAGCTGTCTCACAGATGTTGGAAGGCTGGTTAGTGCATGCACAGCCCGACCTCCTCAGTTCCTTCTCTACCATGGAGTCCTTATGCTGAACTCCAATGTAGAGGGGAGGAGGGTGGGTAGTGGAGCACCCACAGGGGGACACATCTCGAAGAACCTCAGTTACTGCACAGGGTGAGTAACCCTCTCTTCTTCAAGTGCTGTGCCTGTGGGTGCTCCACTTCAGATGACTGTAGAGCAGTACCCCATAAGGAGGAGGGGACTTGGGACTGTCAAGCGTAGTAGAGGTGGATAGAGCAGTGAGGCCAAGTATAGCGTCCACCCTGCAGTCTTGTGTGATAGCATAATGATTGGTAAAGGTATGCTCAGAAGCCCATGTAGCGGCTTTACAGATTTCCGCAATGGGTGTGTTGTGGAGGAATGCTACCAATATTGCCATGGCTCCAGTGCAGTGGGACCGGATCCCGGTTGGGGATTCAATAGCCTGAGGTTGGTAGCATGTGTGAATACAGTTTGATATCCATTTGGAAAATTGTTGTTTAGATATTGCTGCACCTTTGGATCATTCTGTTGTTGAGACAGTCCGGAGGATTTTCGAAATGGTCTTGTTCTATCTAGGTAGAATGCAGTAGCCCTTCTGATGTCAAGAGTGTGTAAAGAAACTTCTTGTAGGGTTTTATGTGGCTTGGGGTAGAATCTGGGAAGGTGTATGGGTTGGTTGAGGTGGAATGCAGATCCCACCTTTGGAAGGAACTTTGAGTGGGGGCGCAGCATGACCTTATCTTTAAAAAACAGAGTATATGGTGGATAGGCCATCAAAGCGCTAATTTTGCTGACCCTTCTAGTGATTGCGATGAGGAAAGCTACTTTCATTGACATGTATAGTAATGAGCAAGTAGCTAGGGATTTGAAGGGGGTCCTCACGAGTCCACGGAGGACTAAGTTCAGATCCCAGGTGGGGTAGGGGGATGTGTTTCAGAGTAGAGGTTGTGAAGTCCTGCAAGGAAACATTTTGTGAGCAGGTGTGAAAACATTGAGAGTCCATCGAGAAAGATGTTAATTGCTGCAAGATTAACTTTGAGAGAACTTAATGATAATCCTGAGTTCTTGAGCTCTACTAGGTAATCTAGCACCATGGAAAGAGGCAAGCTGCTGGGGGTAAATTGTCTGTTTGAGCACCATGTGGAAAAATGTTTCCATTTTTGCAGCTAGGTGTTACACGTGGAGGCACGTCTGCTGTTCAATAACACATGCTTGACTTGCTCTGAACCGGTTAGCTTGTGTAAACGGAACCACGGAGCATCCAAGCTTTTCCAGTTGTGGATGGAGGATCCAGCCCTTGTCCTGTAGCAGGTGGTCTGGTCTCATCGGAAGAGACCATGGGGGACAGACTGACATGTGTAGTAGGTATGAGTACCAGGTCTCTCTGGGCCACGCTGGTGCAATAAGTATGACTCTGGCATTGTCGTCCCTGATTTTGCATAGGACTCGGTAAATTAGTGTATGGACAAGAATGCGTCCATGAGTGTTGCGTTCCAGGTGATGAAGAAAGCATTCCCTGGGGATCCGGATCCGATCCCCACCCTGGAGCAAAATAGAGGGCATTTGTGGTTTTTCACTGTGGCGAACAGGTCTATGGATGGGGTCCCCCAGAGGTGGACGATATGTTGTAAGACTGTGGGGTTCAATTCCCATTCGTGTTCCAGTGGAAAATGTCTGCTTAGTGTGTTTGCCATGATGTTTTGGCATCCCAGAAGGTTGGAAGCTGAGATGTCGATCTGGTGTTGGATACACCAATTTCAACGTTTCATGGCCTCATTGCATAAAGAATGGGGACCGGGCACCAACCCTGCCTGTTGATGTAGAACATGCACGCGACATTGTCCGTCATTACCCGAATTGTTTGATTTCCTACGACAGATAGGAAGTGAAGGCAAGCATTCCTTACTGCTGTGAGTTCTAGTAAGTTTATGTGAAGGTGTGTCTCGAATGGTGACCACCTGCCTTGTGTCTGTGTGGTGGTCCAAGTGGGCCCCTCATGCCAAGAGGGAGGCGTCTGTCATGATCATGACTGATGATGTCTTTTGTTGAAACAGGATGCCTGCACATAGGTTTTCTGGGGTGGTCCACCACCAGAAGGATTGTAAGACCTGGCGAGGTGGCATGACGCGTTTGTGTAGACTGTGTCTGGTGGGTTTATACACCGAGTTCAACCAGCCTTGGAGGCATCGTGTGTGTAGTCTGGCGTGCTTGACTACAAATGTGGTGGTGGCCATGTGTCCCAACAGCTGTAAACAGATCTTGGCTTCGCCTAGTGGGAATAGGAAAACGTTGTGTATTAGGTGTTTTACGGTTAAGTAAGTATGTGTCTTGTAGGTCAAGGGATGAAAACCAGTCCCTTTGTTCCAGTGCTGGTATTATGGTGCCTAGAGTGACCATCTTGAATTTCTGAGAGCGTAAGAATTTGTTGAGTTTTCTGAGGTCTAATATTGGACGCCACCCTCCATTTTTCTTTTGTGTCGGAAAGTAGTGGGAATAGAATCCCCTCCTTCTGTGATGAGTGGGAACCGGTTCCATGGCTCCTAGGAGGAGCTGTTGTACCTCCTGCCTTAGAAGGTGCTCAAGGGAGGGATCCCTGAAGAGAGATGGGGAGGTGGGTTGGGTAGGGGTCGGGTAGTGAATGGGATGGAGTAGCCCAATAAGATTATCTCTAAAACCTAGCGGTCTTGTATGATCAGCTCCCATGCATGATGGAAATGGTGTAGGCAGTGGCCAAATGGGCACTCTATAGCTGGTAAGATGGGAAGGTCATTCAAACCCTCGACCAAAGCTTCAAAACTGTGGTTTTGACATCGTTGGTTGAGGTGCCAAGGGTTGATGGTGTGGTTGTCGGTGTCGAGGTGGCCTGTTTGTCTGTCCGACTCATAGGGTGTGGAGTGAGGTCAGGTGTAGGGAGATTCCCTGGGGTGTTGGTAGGGCTGGTGCCTCTTCCTCTTTTGAGGTGGTATATATATGCCCAGTGTTCATAGTGTGGTGTGTGAGTCCTTCATAGTGTGAAGGGTCTCGTCTGTTTTGGCAGAGAACAGCTTGTCTTTGTCAAAAGGTAGATCTTCTACCTTCATCTGGAGTTCTTTGGGTATGCCCAAGGATAAGAGCCATGAGGCTCTTCTCATTATGATTGCCGTGGCAGGAGTGCAGTTTGCCTTGTTGGCCATGTCTAGAGCTGCCTGCAGCGCCATTCTAGATATTAGCTGTCCTTCGATAAGCACAGTTCTGAGCTCAGTCCTTTTACCCTCCGGGAGGTTAGCAAAGAATTCAAACAGTTTCCAGTAATTGTCAAAATCATATTTAGCTAGAAGGGCGCTGTAATTTGCAATACAGAACTGCAGAGTTGATGATGTGTACACCTTACTGCCTAGTAGGTCTAGGCGTTTGTGCTCTTATCCTTTGGCATGGCCTGATTTTGGGATTGTTTGGCTCTGTGATTTGCTGCATCCACAACCAAAGAATTGGGGTGTGGGTGTGAAAAAAGAAAGTTCATGCCCTTTGCGGGTACGAAATATTTTCTGTCAGCCCTCTTGCATGCTGGAGGTGCAGAGGCAGGTGTTTTCCATATTGCCTCTGCTGGTTTGAGAACTGCCTCGTTAATTGGGACAGCAATTTTAGAAGTAGAGGAAGGTTGGAGTATCTCCAGTAGTTTGTGCTGATTCTCCTGAACCTCCTCTTGGGGAACGTCCTGGCTAGTAGCAATTCATTTAAATAAGTCCTGGAATTGCTTATGGTCATCAGCTGTCGTGGGCAGAGGTGGCATTATCGCCTTGTGTGGAGAGGAAGAGGGACTGTGTGCAGGGGGCAGATTCTCTGTCTGCATCTCAACCACAGGGGCCACGGAAGTAGCAGGTGCGGGCGATGTGGGTGAAGAGCAAACATCTCCCCTTCATGCAGAGGAGGTCCTAGAATAATGTAACCTATATACTACCCATGGTTCCCAAGGTGGCCATTGGATTGGGAAGGGCATAGGGGTACATCCATGGTTGTCCATACCACTGGCAGGACACCTGAGTGTGGCGGTCCTTAGGTCGGAGCTGTTCCCCATCTTCCCTTCTAGAGTATGGGGGAGATTGGTGGGGAGAGAAGATATCTTCACCCTGGTCATCGTTGTCCAAATCTGTGAAGGGGACAATGCCACAGGGGAGGTTGGTTGGGTACCAAAAGGTGACCCTACGGTGCCGAGGATAGGACAGTGTGGTACCGAGGAAACGGTAATGTCAGGTATTGTGGTAGTGCTGGTATCACTGCTGAGGTGGAGTGGCGACCATTTGATTTATGCGTTGATTTCATCTGCGCCAAATGGTGCTTTGCAGTGCCATTCACAGGTGCGGCATGCAAAGTCAGTGCTGCGGGCATTGGCACTGACAAAGCCGCCACCAGTGCTGGGGGTGGTTGCACGATCCGTGCTGCATCGGTCAACATTGCCATTGTGCCCAGTGCCGTGGAGGAGACTTGAGAGGGTTAGCGTCTCAACTCCTTGGGCTGAATGGGGTCAGGCTGTGCACGCACTGACCAGCGTTCCCACAGCCGCAAGACAGCTGGGGTACACGCAAAGCCCAGCCAGGATCTCCGATCAATGGCACTGGGACGCACCATCACCTGGAGTGGAGCACCCACAGGGACAGCACGCAAAGAAGTAGTGAGAGTTGGGTATTCTCTGGGAGAAAAGTGCACTTCCTCTTGGCTGCCCTGAACACGATACCAATTTTCAGAGAGCTGTTTGGCTGTAGAAAGGGCTCTGAAAATACATTTCCAGCATTGTTCACTCTGGCAAAGTGTTGGTCCCTTCTACCACGTATGACACATGGGCACTAGCATTTTCAGAAAGGGGTAGTCCCAGTAAGTCTCCTCGCATGGGGACAGAGTGCTGGGAATCAGCAACTGAACCAGTTAGGCCACAAGGAGGACCTGATTAAGGAGAGGAATTCCTGATTACTAGTTTAGATTGGGGCCAGGTATCTAATGAGCTAATTAGCCCATTAACAAGGAGACCGGATAAAAGCACACACTCCATCCCTTGGGAGACAAAGTAGTTAAACGGAATGACTGTGTAAATAGTATGATAACGTAAGAATGTAAGAGGTGGAGTGGTGAAGCACTATAAATAAACTATACAGTGTATGTACATTGGGAAGGTCTCTGAGCAGCCTGTGGGAGAGCAAAGAAAATGGGAGCAGAGGGTGCCTGTCACACAACGGGGCTTGTCCGGGACCCTGCATTTCTCTATGTAGATGGAGAATTTGATGTGGGAAGCTGCTGGAAAGATTTAGTAGGCTCGGGGAGGGAGGAGACATTACAATGGCTGGTTGAACAGAAGGAGGAAATGCAGAAGATCTGGCAGACCTTCTAGAATTCCCACCACTTGAAGAGACAGTCCTTGCTCACCTGGCAGGGTGAGCAACAAAAAAGCCTGCAGATAATTTATAAGGGAGCAAGCCCAGGTGCAGTAGCAACAACTACTACAAAAAAAGTGTGGTGAGTCCTGCAGCAGGGATCGGCAATAGGGCGCAAGGCAAGAGGAAGGCCTCTGCAAGAAGGGCTAGGTGGAAGACCCCAGCAGAGGCAACCCTGCCCAAGGTAGGACCCTTACCGCCATAGGGGCAGGAACAATAGGTGTAGGCCATCTAACCAGTCCTCAAACCAGGGCCAAGGCCCGACTAAGCCACAGTCAGGATCCAAACAAGAGTTTTGAGAGGACACCCGAGGACAGCATGCCAGACTATACCAGATCCTTTCCCCTGCTTTCTGAACTGTCTATCCCACTTCTATCCTGCGTAGTCCCATATAACGGACGACTGTTGGGTCCTTCACACGATAAATGTGGGATATTCTCTCAAATTCTGCTGCTTCCCTCCCTCCCACCGCCCTTCCCTGTCCCTCTTCAGGGACCCTTCTCACAAGCTACTCCTTGTCCAGAAGTGCAATCACTCCTCGCCTTAGGGGCAGTGGAGGAGGTTCCTCAGGAGCTATGAGGCTAGCCTGCCAGACCTTCCACGACAGACTTCAAGGTCAGTGCATGGCAGTGTTGACCGACAAAACCACTGCCATGTTTTACATAAACAAACAGGGAGGAGCCCATTCCTCCCCACTCTGTCAGGAAGCTCTCCAGCTTTGGGATTTCTGTATAGCCCACTCTATTCACCTGGATGTGTCCTATCTCCCAGGCCTGCAGAACGAGACTGCAGACCATCTCAGCAGGTCACTTCTCAACCACAAGTGGTGAGACTGTCCAGACGTCTTACATTCTGTCTTTCAAAGGTGGGACTTTCCCCAGGTGGACCTATTTGCCACCAGGAGCAACAGGAAGTGTCCAATGTTCTGCTCCATCTCTCCAACAGTCTGGACTCCATCTCGGCGTTCCTGCTACCTTGGGGGTGGGGGGACCACCTCATGTATGCCTTCCCGCCGGTCCCACTTGTTCACAAGGTGCTGCTCAAGGTCCGCAGAGACAAAGCAGATGTGATCATGCTGGCCCCAGCGTGGCCACACAACACTGGTACTCCATGCTTCTGGAGATGTCGGTGGACACTCCGATAGCACTGCCGCTTTATCCAGATCTGATCACACAGGACCTCCTTCACCCAGACTTCCAATCCCTTCATCTCATGGCTTGGAAGCTTCATGGTTAAACCCAATGCTCGGATTCGGAGATGGAGGTGTTGCTTGGCAGCAGGAAACCTTCCACCAGCTAAGTGGAAAAGGTTCTCGTGTGGGTGTGACCAGCATTGTACATTTCCACTTCAGACATATATACTACTCATCCCGGAACACCTACTACACCTGA
This sequence comes from Mauremys mutica, assembly GCF_020497125.1. Lineage (NCBI taxonomy): Eukaryota > Metazoa > Chordata > Testudines > Geoemydidae > Mauremys > Mauremys mutica. Next base: position 146,582,162 of record NC_059074.1, on the reverse strand, counting down.
AACAGCAAGGGTTGTCAGGATCATCCATCAGGATACACCTTGCGGCCATCTCGGTGTTTCACCCAGGAGAGTCAGGGCGCTTTGCATTCACCAACTCCATGGTGGACCATTTCCTAACGGGTTTGGAAAGACTATACCCACATCCTTGACCACCTGTACCTGCTTGGGATCTCAATCTGGTCCTCTCCAGACTAATGGGAGCCCCATTTGAAAGACAGAATGTAAGACGTCTGGGCAGCCAAACGCTGCGTCTTCTCTGTCTCTCGTGGAAGGTAGTGTTCCTGGTTGCCATCACTTCAGCCAGAAGGGTGTCCAAGTTAAAATCACTAACCTTCAACCTGCCCCCCCCCCAGTCTCCTATAAGGACAAGGTACAGCTCAGGCCTCACCCAGCCTTCCTGCATAAGGTGATATCACAATTCCACATTGGACAAGACATTTTTCTACCAGTCTTCTATCACAAGCCGCATGCCAATTCACTAGACGTCTGGAGAACGCAAGCGTTCTACACTGAGCACACAAAACTTCTCAGGAAATCGAACCAACTATTCATACCTGTGGCAGACTGGATGAAAGGGCTTCCGGTCTCCTCATAGCGCATTTCGTTATGGATCACGGACTGCAGCCATACTTGCTATGACCTCGCCAAGGTTCCAGCTCCGCCTATTATAGCGCACTTGATGCAGGCTCAAGCCTCATCCACCACTTTCCTAGCCCAGGTGCCCATCCAGGAGATCTGCAGAGCGGCGACCTGATTGCCCATGAACACATTTACTACCCACTATGTCATCACATAGCATGCCAGAAAAGACGCAGCATTTGGCAGGGCAGTTCTCCAATCAGTGGTTCCTTAACTCCGACCCCACCCCCAAGGGAGAGCTTGGGAGTCACCTGATCGGAATTGACATGAACAAGTACTCGAAGAAGGAAAAATGGTTACTCACCTTCTTGTAACTGTTGTTCTTTGAGATGTGTTGTACACGTCCATTCCAATGTCCACCCTCCTTCCCCTCTGTCATAGTAGCTGACAAGAAGGAACTGAAGGGAGGACGGGTCGGCAGGGTCATATATTGAGTGCCATGAGGGCGCCACTCCTGGGTGCTCCCTATCCGACCCGAGAGTAGCTGCTAATGAAAAAGTTTCCAATGACCGTGCATGCAGCACACGCACACCTGACTGGAATGGATGTGAACACCACATCTTGAAGAATAATAGTTACAGGAAGGTGAGGAACTGTTTTTTTTTTCCTGTTCGGGAAAATGACCTCAATCTCCTAAAATTCCTGCGTGCATCTTTTGATACCAATTATCCCGTTTCCTCTCCCCTCAACCTCTCTTCCCTCAAAGTGTTTCCTGGCAACTTCTTATGTCTATGGCATTGAAACCACTCATGGATGGCCCTTATGCCCACAGGCCAACACCATGTTCTAGGATCTATAGTTGACCCTTCCCTTTCCTCTTCCTTCCCTACCCATTCTTCTCCAATGAGTTCCATAGCTCACAACTGCTCTTTCTCTCTTTGTGCTTCTTTCCCTGTTCCATTGCATGGCACCACACCTGCAAGATGATGCCCTACATCTACTTCCTTTTCCTGCCCTTTTGTTCACCATTCCAAGGGCAACAGGATCCACTGTGAAAATTCCTTTTATGCACAGCCAACAAAAGACTTACCCTTTCAGATGCCCAAACTACCCATTTTGACCATGCAAAATTTTAGAAATTGAAGATAGCTAAATCAAAAAGCTTCCAACTTTCAACGTAAGTCACTGTATCTGTGTGTATTGTGCAAAATGAGAGGGAGGGAAGTTCTGTTTAGTTTCACTGACTATCACTGATAAAGCCAACAGCCGCCGCTCTCCAGCCGTCCAGCTCTGAAGGCAGCGCAGAAGTAAGGGTGACAATACTGCAACCTCTCCTAAAAAAACCTTGTGACCCCCCTGCAACTCCCTTTTGGGTAAGGACCCCCAATTTGAGAAACGTTGGTCTCTCCCATGAAATTTGTATAGTATAGGGTAAAAACACACAGAAGACCAGAATTTATGGAATTTCATATCCATGAATTTGATAAGGCCCTAAACATAACACAGGAATAACTCTATTAAAGTCAGTGGAGTTACAAATGTAAAACAGGTATAAATGAGATCAGACTCATGGACATTACTTGTCAACAGTATAATAGTACCAAGTTTTGGTTACCTACTAAGCACAAATTAAAAAACCTTCATATTGACAGCATGTAATTATTTGTCAGTGGACAGAAGAAACGTATACTATACTGTGACTTAAATAACAAATTCTTAGGCAAAAAATAAAGCTTGTTTAATCTGACGTTAAGGTTAAAAGAACCTCCAGGAAAGGATCAGGAAAAGCTCAAGAACAAAAATCCTGTATGAGAATGTTACAGTTTTCTCAGAAAAATGCAAATACTGGAAAACCTAGAAATCAAAGTGAAGATTCTATTAAAAATATCAAATTAGGAAATGGAAAACATCCATTTAAGGTTCAATTATTTAATAACTTTCCAATTTGAATGTACTTATCTGCCTTATTGAAGGCTTGATCATGAATCCCAGGGCATGGCTGAGCACATGGAGCCCTGCAGGAGTGTGCAAAGCTACCTGCAGAGTAGTGCTCAATTCAAAGCCTGTCCATGTGGCAGAGGAGAGGCCTCCATAGGGTGGTAGTTGACACACTACAGAGGAGTACATGGCTATACAGAAGTATAGGAAGGGAGCTTCTGTCTGAGGTCATGTCTCTGCCTGCTGTGGTGGTGACACCACTGGCTGAGCTGCCCAGTCTTAGCTCAGCAGAGCAGCCTGTGTTTGGGGGCCATTGTTCTTGTAGTAAAGCTTCTGGGTTTCTGTAGGGTCTTGCTTTGTGCCACTGTCAGGATTTAACTCAATGCCAATAATGGCTTTTAGAAAGCTATCCTGTGTTACCACTTTTGTCTAATTTGGTTTCTATTTATATTTTCTGTTCATTATGTTTGTGTGTACAGTATATACACAAACACTTAATAGCTGTTTGAATGATGGGGCCTGATTCTCCCCTCACATCAGTGTAAATCAGGAGTAACTAGGGAAAGGAATCCTTTGCCCTCCTCTTCCCCCATACTTTTCTACAGATGCTACTGCAGCCTCAGGAAAGGTAGACTTAACATCCTTCAGCAAAAGAAAAAGTCTGAGCCGGATACTTTTCATAAAAAAGCAACCAAAGTAAAATTTTATGAAACCATCTTTATGTGTCAGAAAAGACCAGTAAGGGTACAAATAGCGGTTTACTTTTCAGTAAGTTATGCTAGACAGCTGCCAATATTTTGGACTCAGTTACACTAGTTTCTCCCAAGCACAATCAATAAGCCAAATTAATCCACGTAACTCCACTGCAATCAATGGAACTAGGCCTGGGATTAATTTAGCCCAAAAGATTTACTCAAAACAAATGAAGTTAATTGTTGACAAATATCTTACCTTGACAAAAGGTAGCATTAATCCTCTTGTAACCTTGGGGGCATTCCACCATTTGGGTGTATCCAGGGTAAGCTGGGGGAAAAAAAGAAAACTATTGGTTAGTTATTACAATGTATGACACATTTATATGGAGAGCATCACAATCAAATTACTATATAATTGTATCAAAAAAATTTACATTTACATTTTTAAGGATTCATAGTTAAGCACTTAAAAGTCAGGAAATGCCAAAATTTAGGTTGTACATGCAATCTGAACACTGTCTCCTTCTGTGTTTGCATTACTACAATTTTTAATTAATCAAATACTGTTTTGCAGATAATACAACATAACATGGCAGGAATTCTTTGATATTATGGCTTGTCTACATGGGAAGTTACTGCAATAAAAAGACAAGGGTATAAATCTCGGTGCACCAGCTTGCTACACGGCAACGTCCCATAGGGACACTGCTATAGCATGCTAAGCCCCATGCCAGGACTTTCACACCCTGACTTGGCACAGTCCCTTAGGAAACTTTCTGATTCATTCTATTCATTTTAAAAAATGACTGAATCATCCTTGCTGAAAATAAAAATATCACTTTCAGGAAGTGGCCATGCAGGAAAATTTCAGCCTGGAAGACAACTGTTTTAGAAACGTTCAAGCTAGTGAAATCAGAGTTAGAATAGGAACCTGAATGCAACCTTAACTATGGCAGTTGTTGCTGCTCCCACTATAATAAATCTGAACATATCTGAAATCCATGGAAAAATATAGGCAGTCAAATATTTTATTTTTATAATAGTGCAACCACAATTATAAGAAAGGAAACAGACTTCTGCTTTATCTTTTTAATCTTTTTGAGTTTTAAAAGACTGTCATTTGTTGGCTATTAATTATAAATTATCTAATGTGAATTATAAAGGATAACACCACAAACTGAATTCACTTTAGCCAAACTAGAAAGTCGTCAGCTAATTAATAGTTTTGTTTCTATTTATTGTTTATTTCCTCCAAGATATATTGTGATGTTGATTTTCTAAGTCTCATCCTGAACAATAACATTATATTAATTGGTAACAATAATATTATCTTAATTGGCACTATGGCAATACCAATTAATAATAATAATAAGTCTCAGATGCAGCTTCTTTGGATATATTTTGAGCAGAAATAGATATGTTTCTTCATGGGTTACGGGTTTAAAACGTATACAGTTTTGCTCTTTAACTGGCTGCTATTATTCAAATTTAAATGAAAACAATTGGAAATGATATTTGTCACAGTTATGGGGCTAGCTACATCTCTTTCCCCTTCCTGGTCTCTCTGACTGCACCACTTCAGGTGCAAGTATCATGCCTTTATCTATTGCCTTTAAGTATGCTGGGATGAAATTATGTAATTCTCCCACTCTTAGACCAAGCCCTTGCTACTGTACGGTATATATCAACCGTGCTTACCCAGCAGGACCAAGCTAGTCTTGGCACCTGCAGTTATTTCCATTCAGGAGTCTGTGACCACTGGTATACATGGACAAAACAGCCTTCTTAAAACCAAATCATTATTTATTTTAACAGTACAGACTAAGCATTGAGAGAAAAAAGGATTTTCATAGATTCCAAGACCAGAAGGGATCACCTAATCTGACCTGTATAACATAGGCCACAGAATTTACCAAAAATAATTCCTAGAGTAGATCTTTTAGAAAAACGTCCAATCTTGATTTTAAAATGTCAGTGATGGAGAATTAACCATGACTCCTGGTAAATTATTCCAATGGTTAATTAACCTCACTGTCAACAATTTACACCTTATTTCCAGTTCGAATGTGTCTAGATTCAACTTCCACCTATTGGATCATATTATACCTTACTCTGCTAAACTGAAGAGCCCACGTATACTTACAGATTTAATGAAGCACCCCTTAACCTTCTTTATGTTAAGCTAAATAGATTGAGCTTCTTGAGTTTATCATTATAAATCATGTTTTCTAACCCTTTAATCATTCTCATCTCTCTTCTCAGAACCCTCTCCAATTTATCAACATCCTTACTGAATTGTGGGCATCAAAGCTGGACATAGTATTCCAGCAGTGGTTGCATAATATCAAATACAGAGGTAAAATAACCTCTTCTCGATTCCTACCTGAGATTCCCCTGTGTATGTATCCCAGGATTGTATTAGTTCTTTTGACCACAGCATCACATTGGGAACTCATGTTCAGCTGATTATTTACCACGAGCCCCAAAACTTTTTCAGCATTACTGCTTCCCGCAGATGAAGTGGAGTTTGGGGTATGTTGGGTTGGCTCACAGCTGAGCAATGTGGGAGAGGGATAAAGTCCTACATTTCTTTCTTACTCATTTAGCAAGTACTAATTACTGACAAGCATTCTGAATGGACATCAGCTTCCACTTGTAATATAACACTGTGAAGTTTGATTCAAAGGTTCTCTTGTTAAAAAAAACAAAAACCTTTGACATATAACCTGTTTCTATTTTCTGCTCATATTTTTCATTATTATTAAGCCTATGGGCATACAATCCACAAAAGCTGTTTCAAGCCAAAGTGTATGTACATTGTAGGGCTTTGCTGATTCAGCAAAGTACTTAAGTATGTGTTTAACTTCAGGTACATGCAAAAATCCATTAAAGTCAACAGGATTTAAGAATGTGTCTAAAATTAAGCACATGCTTTAGTGCTTTATTGAACAGGGAAAGAAAAGAGGATAACAATAGTGTGACTTAAACACATGCTTGAATGCTTTTACTGAATTGGGGTCTTGCAGACAACCAAATGCTAAATCCAACCTGCTCAAAAACTGGCCTTTATAAAAATATTTCAGTCTCAAGTAAAAATCATGAAGCACAAAACCATAAAAGAGAAAGCTATGGAAAGTCTATTTTCTTCCAAGATGACTACAGTATGGAGAGTAATACCAACTCAGCAAAGGAAAACTGTCAAAACGACATGGGAATAATCTGAGCCTGAATCTGTATCCTGTGAATGAGTCAACAGAAGAAATGGATACAATTTAAATGTCAAACTGTTAACAGTTTATTTGATTTTCTCCTAAACTGTATTGGCAGTTTTTAGGATAAGTCAGTTTGCTCAGCTTTATAAGAAACAAGTTAGCATTTTAATGCTTAAAAAAAAATCTACAGAAAGAGTGTAGGTAGATGTGGGTGTGTGAATGAAGAACATGAACACATCATATATTTACAAACTCCACACCCATTACTCACTTGGGTAATTTCTCCATGCTTACAAACATTGCCAAAATCACAACAGTGTGTGTATTCTTCTCTTCCAATATCTCTGTTAAAGAAACCAACCCTTTTGCATCATGATACCAATGAGAAGACTTAAATACTAGTATTTCATATCTGCTATTCTATTTTTACATATATGATCTGGTTGGTTTATCTTGGCTTTCAATGGTAAATTCTTTAATCCTATATACTACGTGGTTATGCCTATTCTTCTTAGCCATTGAAAAATTCTTATCTTCATCATCAAAATATAAGAATATCTGGTGCAATACAGATCTTCAGATATGTATAGTATAATTTTTTATAAAATCCCATTATAAACTGTTACATTTATTCTTTGGAAAAGTTTGTTCTACAGAAATTTAAGGTTTTGATGCAACTATGAAGCACAATTTGGCACATATGCCTGAAAGTAAATAAGGAAGTGTTATTTACTCCTTCTCATAACACAAAAAGTAGGGGTCACCAAATTAAATCAATAGGCAGCAGTTATAAAACAAACAAAAGGAAGTATTTTTTCACGCAACACACAGTCAACCTGTGGAACTCCTGGACAGAGGATGTTGTGAAGGCCATACTATAACAAGGTTCAAAACAGAACTAGGTAAGTTCATGGAGAATAGGTCCATCAACGGCTATTAGCCAGGATGGGCAGGGATGGTGTCCCTAGCCTCTGTTTGCCAGAATGGGTGACAGGGGATGGATCACTTGATGATTACCTGTTCTGTTCATTCCCTCTGGGGCACCTGGCATTGGCCACTGTCGGAAGACAGGATACTGGGCTAGATGGACCTTTGGACTGACCCAGTATGGCCGTTCTTATGTTCTTAAAGACACCCAATGAGTGCCCTATGTGGAAGCAAATCATAAGATTAGGGGACTCCAGGACACAAAATACACTACCTCATAAATCAGTGGAGCAGACTGAGTCAGTAATAACTTTTGCAGATTCCCCTCCTGGGCTGTAAAAGATTCCTGGCAAAACTGCTCCCTCAGCGCCCTTGTGCTGCCCGTGAAAGGGCCAATCACAATATGACACAAGGTTCTTTCCTTTGAGAATTTTTATATAAAAATGCATCCCTAAATTCATGGATAAAGATATGCTGCACCATACAAAACAATTAATACATTTCCTTGTGTTAAGTATCCCACATTGATAATTGGGAAAGGAGTGTGGCGTAGGGAATATAGTATTGGACTGGGACTCAAGAGACCAGCATTTTATTCCCTGCATTGCCACTGGCCAGCTGGATGACCTTGGGCAAGTCACTTTCGCCTTTCTTTGTGTCAGTTTCCACATCTGCAAAATGGGGATAAGGATACCTTCTTCGTAAAGTGCTTAGAGACAGGGATAAAATAAACTGCCATTGAGTTCAAGGGGGCCAGGATTTCACCCCAGGTCTTTCCTCCCCAAAGCCATTTAAGAACTAGGTATAATTATTTCTTATTGAAGTTATGAAATGTTTCAATAGATTAGGTCAGGGGTCCCCAATGCGGTGCCCGTGGGCGCCGGGGTATCTAAATGCGCCCGCATCCTGACCGGCGGTGGAGCATCCGCCAAAATGCCGCCGAATTTCTGCGGCGTTTCGGCGGCGGCGCCTCTCGATGACGCCACTTGCCGCCGACAAGCGACATCATCAAGAGGTGTCGCCACTGAAACGCTGCAGAAATTCGGCAGCATTTCGGCAGATGCTCCACCGCCGTCACGGTCCTTTGTTTGGCGCCTGCCAGACGAAAAGGTTGGGGACCACTGGATTAGGTTTACCTTTCATGAGAATCATTTAATAGCTATTTTTCAGAATTTTACATTATTATGTCAAGTTGTAGCAAAAATATTGGGAAAGTCTTCATGGTACTCTAATTGTATAGACAGCATTCGAACAACAGAGTTAAAAATGTAACGGATATTTTACAGCCTGGAAAGCTTTGGCATTAAAACTCAAAAGTTCATTCAAGGTCTCAAGATGTCATTGCATTTTCTCTAAGTAGGAACTGGTGCCTCTATAATTTAACATTTCTGTGCAAACCTTTAAAAAAAAAAAAGTCCAGCTAGGCGATGCAAGATGATTCAATATCATTATCTCCCTACATTGAGAAAACACAATGCCGCATCACTAGCTTAGGAAGAGAAGGAGAAAAATAAAAAATTTACTTTGTCGTCACTGAAGCTCAGAGTGCACCTTCTATCACCTTTCTTATATCAAATAATAGGGTTCTTCTGAAATATAGTGTTAGCATTTCTCTGAAAGAAAAGGTATTTAGAGCACAAACAAGTGAACTGATGCAGAAAACAATAATGAAATCACACTTACATGGCTTCTTGGGACATTTGTGACATTTGTTAAAGCCCCAGGAAGTTCCCACAGTTCCACAGCAGTCTTCTTGCTTTGATAGGCCAGGGAGTGCTTTACCACACTGGAATATTTAAGAATATTCAGGTTAGTGTTTCTGTAAGATGCTCACTTCTAGAATATTGCTATATTACATAATCATCTTGGGAAAAACTCACCCACCTGCAGAGGCCCACTGAAGACTCATTGAAGCCCTCAATGGAACTTAAATAGTGCACTGGCACTGAGCTAGCCCTCTTGGTGGGGGTGAGCAGATTCAGTTTTAAAACATTTTATATTGGTATTTTTTCCCCCTTTGACTTTTAGAACAAAAACCAGTCACTGAAAGAGTGAGTATATTTCCAAGCTAGTAATTCTTCATTGGCAGTAACGCCTTAAATTTTTCTTTATAAAAATCTGTCCCTGCAATTTTTCAAAAGGCATATAAATCATCTCAAATACCTTTCCCATTATTCTTTTAAAAAAAGGGACAAGAAAGTATTACCATGATTTTTAAATGTCATTTCCTATTTCATTTAAAAAATACAAATACCCCTACTACTACAAGTTGTACCAAATGTTTATGACCAGTTACTGAAACTGTCAAATTATATTGAAAGATTCTAGTATTTGTAAACTGAAAGAGAATTTAACATAAGATGACTGGGCAAAAAAGTAAGTGATGCCTATCTATTTTTATTTGTGACTCTTTAATTATGCAAGCAATTGGCCCAGTCTTGCAGTCCTTACTGAGGCAAAATTCTCATTTATTTCAAATGGTGTTTTGTCTTGAATAAGGAAAACCGGACCTATATTAGTACCCTTTATTAGTAAATATGTTAACACTTTAGCAGTTGCCAAGCATAAACCTCCTTGATTGTTCGTATTTTTCATTTTGGAAGGCAAAGGCAAGTAAAATGAATTTTCTGTCTAGAGAATGGATATAGAAAGTTGTGTACACCTGCTGTGTACCTGAAGAGTATCAATTAGGTGCAAAACAATTCTGCAACATGGAATCTGTGCCACCCTGAGTTATCTCTACAAGCGAAAATAGGTGAGTTACACACCAATATAACAGCCTAAAAGTTAAGAATTCTGGAGCTACGTGGAAATATGACTAGTAGAAAACTGGAGCTCTTCTCTTCTCAGTGCTTTCAGGATTAGTCTAGATGGGAGAACGGGGCCCTAGAACACCATAAGCTGCTAGAAGAATGCCTGGGGGAAATACTGCAGCCCTGGTCTTTTTAATGACTATTCTAGGTTGTGCATCTATTGAACTCAGAAACTAGATTACATTTGCCGCTTGAACATAGGCACGGGAAGTAGCGATGCAGGGGGTTCTGCAGCACCCCCAGGTTTTATGCGGGGCCGCTGGTCCCTCACCCGGGACTCCACTTCCCAACTTGGGTCCTGGGGGACAGCCCCGTGCCCCGCTCCCCAGCCGCTGGCTCCGCACATAAAGCCTGGTGGTGCTTCCCACGCCTATGCCCTGTTCCCGGCCCTCTGCCTGCACTCTGCTCCCCAACCCCTGACTTGGGGCTCGGGTCCCAGCCGCTGGCCCTACTCCCCGGCTGCTGGCCCCGCGCCCAGCCCCACGCGTGCTCTGCTCCTGGGGCCCCAGCTGCCTGCCCCGCTCCTCAGCCACTGGCCCAGTGCCCTGCCCAACCCCCTGCTCTCAGGCCTCGGCTCCCGGGGCCCTGCACTTGGCCCCCACAGCCAGGGTTCTGCTCTTGGACCCGCACGTGGGGTCCCGGCTGCTAGCACCTGCCCGGGGCTCCATTCCTTCCCCCACACTCGCCCCAGCTGTGGCCTCAGCCCCTTTACCCCTGTACAGGTTCCCCCTCCCGGAAACACATCCCTTCTCCCAGCCTCAGTTCGGGGAGTGGGGGGGCACAGACAGGGGTGAGGGGGCTGGCTTTCAGCACCCCACTAGTAAAAATGTTCCAGCGCCACTGCACTGGAGGAAAGAGACTTTAAAATCTGTCAGTTGAAAGACAGGGATAAAATAAATTCCCATTGACTTTAACAGGGCCAGGATTTCACCCCAGGTCTTTTCCCCCCAAAGCCACATGCAATCCTGGGGATATTAGACTTAACCTTACATGTTAAAAGGGTATAAAGCTTTTATTTAAATAGGGTCAGATTTTTTGAGACATATTAGGGGGATCAGTGTACCGGTATGGTGGGGGGTGGGAAAAATGCCATCTCTCCATAATGCCTCTCTGAGAGGATAAAATTATATATTGAAACTTGCTACCTCTTAGCCAGAAATTGCCCAAAGTCTTAGAGCTCACTCAACTAGACAGCTTTCATAATATTTCCTTCAAGTGCAGCCCTAAACGTTTACAAGGAGTTCTATTTGCACCTGTATACAGCATTACTCCCTTGACCTGACATCCCAGTCAGACACACTGTTTGGAAGGGCAGTGTTCCTGTTCAACTAGATTTGCTCAGCCTGCCTTCCTGGACACTGCATTAGTCTTGCAAAACTCAAAGAAGTTACTTACTAGAAACTGGAGTTCTTTGTGAATATTGCCAGTGCATATTTATACTCATATTCTTCTCCTCCTCCTCCTGCCCTTCTCTTCTTCCTCAGTTCTACTACTTTTTTGGTCTCTGAGCTTAAGTGGGAGGAATCAAGGTGGTTGAGACTGCACCTCCCCTTATGACCTCAGACACTGAGCATTTGGTGCCATGAGGGGCATTTATGTGGCACCTAATAGACACAGTTTTTCTAGAAGGATCCAACCTCCAGCAGCATCAAAATCCATCCCAACAGTGTGCATCGTGCAGAGGCAATACTCCAGAAACAGGTTTTGTTTTGTTTGTTTGTTGTTTTTTTCCCCAAAATATTAAATTTATCATTTAACCACATTAAACTGAAAAAAACCCCCAACAAACAAATCAACAAAACATAAGGATTAAAAAAAAAAAGGTAAAGCTCACTCTTAGTTTAGGTGTGGTGCTGTAGCATTTGTACTGTACTGAAGCTCATGATCTCTGTGGTCATAATAGTTTCAAATTTCCATATAAAAACCATGAGCAAGAATAAGGATTCCAAATTCTGAGTCATCTGGCAACTGAGGTTTACAGTCCTATCAAGAAATACTGGCAACGATTTAAGATCTTGCTCCCATCACATCTATGATGAATTGAAGCTTGAAGAATCAGTGGTAATTCAATTAGCATCCAGCCACTTTAGGAACTGACATCAAGGGAAGGCATCTGCCATGTGGGGCTCCTCAGCTCTATATAAATGGTGCTCCAGATCTGCATGGTTTAGGACAGGGGTGGGGAACCTACAGCCCAAGGGCTCAAGTATCAGAGGGGTAGCCGTGTTAGTCTGGTTCTGTAGAAGCAGCAAAGAATCCTGTGGCACCTTATAGACTAACAGACGTTTTGCAGCATGAGCTTTCGTGGGTGAATACATCCGAAGAAGTGGGATGACTTGCATCCGAAGAAGTGGGTATTCACCCACGAAAGCTCATGCTGCAAAACGTCTGTTAGTCTATAAGGTGCCACAGGATTCTTTGCAGCCCAAGGGCTGGATCCGGTCCATTGGTTAATTTCATCCAGCCTGCAGTGCCCCCCTGCGGGGGGAAGCCCCGAGCCTCCATGTCCTCCCACCCAGGTGAGTGAGTGGCCCACGATTGATTTTTTTCGGTGGGTCAATGGCCCATGACAGAAAGAAGGTTTAGGACATATGCAGCAGGGGAAGATGGTAGCCATGCAGAGCTTCTAAAGTATGCTGGCGTGTACTCTGACTTATGAGTTCTGATGTTCCTGTTTCCTCCAACATAGTGCTTCAGATCCTTCCAACACTCATGGCACCGCATGCCCTGTTTCCCAGCCAGCCACACTTTCCAGAAAGGCTCTCCTCTTTCACAGAGCCTGCCTCACACGAGTGAAGCTCCATTTCAGTGGGGCGAAAACTTGGATTGGAGCCTCCCCCTCCTTAAAAGCCTCCCCATGCTTCCCCACAGATCATTCTTTAACCCTTTCTATCTCACATTCTGAGACACAAACAACAGGTGGGTGGACTGCCCTGGGGAGATCCCCAGAAATTCCCCATTTGTCACTGCTTTCAGTGCAGCTCTGCCACATAAATCTAGCCCTAATTTAAGTGGCAAGCCTTTAATGTGCACATTGTGCTTTGAATAGATTCCATTAATGGGGCATCAACTTTCATTATGCTTTAAGACAGATACTTTTAAACATTTGTACATGTCTATCTTTAATTTTTTTATATCACTTATACTTTGCATAATCAACAAAAGTGCATAGTATTCCCAATGTTAGTTTAGATTGTGCTGGTGCACAGAGGCTGCAAGAGCACATTACTTTGTTACCCTGTGTGCATTTCAGCCACAATCCCAGTCTTTGCATAAATTGGGTGCTGCTGCCAGTGACAAAGAACTAGAGAGATGGCAAGACCACACCCACCTCTGCCTCCCAAGCACAGCTGAACCAGTACACCAAGGAATAAATAGAGCTCCTATTAAAGGGTGGCAGAGATCCCAATCTGGCAAGAAGTCCCACAACAATCACAATTATTCTGTCTGAAATCATCAGGATGCCTCCCAGGACTCTCACTGCCATGTGACCCCTTTGCAATGCCCTTTTGTGGGCTGTTAATAAAAACTCACTATATCACCATTAACAAAGTGATACTAACTGATTGATCTTGGCTGAAATCCATGGGCGCCCTGCCTGAGGAATAACTAATGATTTCAGGATTCCACTTAAAGACTTGTCTTCCACATACCGCAATAGCAAATACCGCGAAGTGAACACGTACACTGTCAAGCAAACTGAAAACACTGGGCTATTACATCTTTCTTTCTCCCAAATGAACATCAGACTAATAGACCCCAAATTTACTGAATCATATTACTGATATAATGACCAAACAACATACTGGATATCTGAATGACAGGTTGTTAAAAAGAATATCATCCAATAGAACACTGGCTCAGTAACAGGCATTGTCTCATAAGAAGAGTAGAGAAACTCTTAAATACTTCCAGACTTTCTAAAAGGACTTGTAAAGAATTTGTATTGGCTTAAGCAGAACATTCTTTATAGGCAAGTAAAAATTATCCAGCTTTCTTTTATTTGAGTAATTAAAACAGTGTTTGATGTTTCTGGTACCTGATACATCTTTAATCCTCTGATATTTCAGGGTATTGATTTTGCAAAGAATCTATTGTGGATGAAGCATCATATCCTGTAAATGGATCCACACTGATTTTCTGACAGTCTATTTGTTTAAAAGCTTCAGAAGCCAAACCATGAGCCTCAAGGAATTCCAGACAACTATTTTCTATTATGAGTTGGTATTTTTAAGACTACTTGCAAGAAAAAAAGTTTTTAAAAGTGCTCTGAAAAGAAAAAGTACTAATGTGTGAAACATCTGATTTTACTTTACCTTTTTTTTTTTTTAAGAATTTGTCAAATTACAATATGGCAGGTATTTGCTATAACTGTCGAGCAATGAAAATCTATATTCTTTCACTTTCATAGGAAATGTCTGTAAAATCTGAAGTACAGTATGGTCATTTATGTTGTTTAATAAGCAAGCTACTTTACTGTTTGACGAAATGGCACATTACTATGGCCATGTTTCCATACTAATCCCTGATACATCAACAACCATATCAAACATAATTTACATGAAAGCATTATAAATGGATTACTTTATTCACTAATAACTATCAATATACAGTAAAAGCTGTTTTATCCGGCACTTCACCGACTGGAAAGGAATATAAATTAAACCAGCACTTCTAATCTTCATTAAAAGTCTGGTTTATAATCCGGTTGGCGCGGGGCTGGCAGGAGGGTTGGAGCATGGGAGGGGATGTGGAGCGCGGGCTGTAGGAGGGAGATGGGGAGTGGAAGGGGGCATGGGGTGCGGGAGGGGCTGTGGAGTGCCAGATCTGTGGGCCACTCACCTCAGGCAGCTCCGTACAAGCGGCAACCTACACTGGCTGCTCCTAGGCAGAGGTGCGGCAGGCAGCTCAGCACACTGCCTCTGCCTGCAGGTGCCACCCTCGCACCTCCCACTGGCTACTGTTCCCAGCCAATGGGAGTTGCAGAGCCAGAGCTCAGGGTGGGGTGCGGGCAGCACGCAGAGCCGCCTGCCATGCCTCCACCTAGGAGCAGACAGGATAGGTCGCCACTTGTGGGGAAATGCCCAGAGTGAGCGCCCGCCCAGATCCAGCACCCCGCACCTCAAGCCTCCTCCCACACCCAAACTACCTCCCAGAGCCCGCGCCCCACAATCCCTCCCGCACCCCAATCCCCAGACCCGCATCCACTCTCACATCCAAACTCCCTCCCTCTTAATTAACTGGCAATTTTCATTTACCTGCCTCCGTCCCATTCTCCCAACATGCCCAATAAAACAGCTTTTACTGTACTTTGCTGCCCTGATCACAAACAGATCTGTTTTGTGCTTTATTTAATACTTGCAGGTGGAAAAAACATGTTAGTGACTCAAGCCCAGTTTCTACAAACACTTATGCATATGCTTTATTTTATGCCCAAGGTCAATGGGACTACTAATTTGAACAGAGTTAAGCATATGTATATGTTTTTGCAGGGACAGGGCCTGTCTCACAACCCATCCTCTGAACTTTGCCAACTTGTACATTTTTCCAACTGCCACAGTCTGTTTATTCTATACTTTTCTAAGTCCAATACTTAAAAGATGGGGGCCACCTCAATCTTAAATACATACATCTCGTATGAAATCACTTCTGAAAAAACATGGTTTATTAAAATGCTTCCAAAAAGTAATTTCTTTGGGATATTTATCAAGTACACGTGTACTTTCTTCAATCATCATAATAATTTAAAGTATTCAGTACTCCCTTGAGAAAACATTGGTCATGTTGAAAAATGGACGATAACTTACAATTCCCAATGAAGTCTTTAATAAGATTATTTTTTATTTATTTTCATTTTCTATATGCCTCGATTTTAAAAATGCAATGATCAAATAGATTAATACAGTAAGAACTCCAACTCAGGCACCCTTGCTGATCTCAACTATAGCAGATCCATGGGTCCCACACATGGTGGTATACCGCTTCCAGTGCACTAAATACCCCAATAGCAACTACATGGGTGAAACCAGACAATCACTCGTTCTTGAATGAATTCTCACAGGAAAATGATAAAAGACAAAACACCCCATCACCTGTGGGTGAACACTCTTCACAAAGTGACCACTCTCTATATCTGACCTATCAGTCCTCATCCTCAAAAGAAACTTGCACAACACTTTCAAACGATGAGCCTGGGAGCTTACATTCATAACTTTGCTAGACACTAAAACTCATGGACTGAATAGAAACACTGGACTTATGGTTTATTATAACAATTTAAAAACCCACTAACAACCCTCCCACTATCCGCTTTCCACCTCTCCTTACTTTTTCTCCCCTCCCTATGACGGGCCACTTCTACTTGAATGGTCCCTTGAAATATGTGTGAACTACTTATGCTAAACAATCTGTTCCATCTTGTATTTTGCTGTGACAGTCTGAGGGCTTGTATTCATGTACAGTGCTGCAGCTGCGTCACTGTAGTGCTATGATGAAAATCCTACTATGCCAATCTTTCGCTTATCAGCATAGTTAATCCTCATCCCCCAAAAGCAGAAGCTATGTCGACGGGAGAAGCTCTACATGGGTGGTTAAGTCAGTATAACTACATCAGTCAGGAGTGTGGATTTTTCAGACCTCTGAGCGATGTAGTTATACCAGCATAGGCCTGTAGTGTAGACCTGGTCTCCATAAGTTTCCCAGACCTGACGAAGAGCTCTGTGTAAACTCACACGCTTGTCTCTCTCACTTGCAGAAGTTTGTCCAATAAAAGATATTACCTCACCCACCTTGTCTCCCTAATATCCTGGGACTGACTCGTCTACAACAACACTGCATATAGCAGTATGGTATACAAACAGGGACAGACTTTCAGATAGGCAGCTGAAGGCTTTAGAGGTCAAAACCAACACTATAAATTTCACAGATTATGTCTTAACAGAACCAGTGCAGATCCAATAGCACTGTCAAGTGCCTGAATTTGGTGCAGAGTACATTCAGTCAGTTAAGTTGTTTCAACTACATATTTCTCTTTAAACAGGAAAACTGTTTGTTTTGTTGTTGTTGTAGTTTGGAGTGTGTGGGGAGGAATTTGTTGGTTTTTTTTAAGTCACAAAGCAGCCCACCAGAAACTGAATGGCTGTGATTATATAAAACCAACATTCAAAAAATCCTATTCAAGACGCTAGACTATAACTTATTAATCAGAGAAGATATGGGAATTCCCCTGGTTCAGTCAAATATGCAACAGCCAACTTCTCCTTCTTGCTTCTTAATATTGTTTTTTTTTTTATTTTTGTGAATAATAATTCTTCTTTATTTACATTTAACTGGAAAGAAATCAAATCAATTTTGGGAAAGCTTTTTTTTTTTAGACAAGAGCCTTAAAACTAGAACATACTTATTTAAATGTCAGCATCTGTAGCAATATTAGAAATATCTCTAATAAAGATTTAAAGTGGCATATGACAGAAATCTATACATAAATCTTGATACATTACCTATGTGAATATACATTCCATCTACACTGAAATGTTCCATAACAATTTAAATGCACATTAATCATATGTAAAATTAATAGGACTCAAATTAGCAATACAAACTTTGTGTGCATCACTGACACAATAAAAGTATTTAGAAAAATAACACGATGTTCTGTGTCACAGTAAAGACATATTATTAGAATTAAAATGAAAAGCAGTAGAGGCAGTGGGAAGGAGTCAAAGAAATGAAACATATTACTACTTGTTTGCTTGGTTTATACATAGGGCTGAATGGACCAATGCTCTAAGCTGACAGATTCTTGGCTTCCAAAAAGATTCAAATACAGATATTGATTTGACCAATATTTTTTATGACATGGAAATATCAGCGTATGGACCACAGATTAATTGCAACAATCTTTCTGATGCTGATAAAGTATTTGGCAACAAGAAAAGTTTCTTTCTGAGATAGCACTAAGGACCTCTAATGGAATGAATACTATGAAATCTTCCAGAAAAAACACTGACTCAGGGTTCCATTCTGAAAAAACTAAAGGCAGTGGGGATGGGTGAACTGACTTTGGAAATATAAGAGCCAACCAGAACATAAACTCTTTCTCTATACCCAAGTTTTAAAATATTATAATAATAATCCTATTTCTACAGGTGCCCATCAGCCCACCTTTGTCTCCTCTTCCCAATGATCAGGACAAAAATACACAATAAAACAATATATACCTAAAAATATATATCACACTGAATCCTGGGAACTGTCAATTTTTTATTCTCTCCTGCACCTGCTCATCTTCTTTTCTCTGACCCCTGTGAGGGCCCCTGCCTTTGCTTATAGTCCTTTTGTAGGATCTAGGTGGTTAGGCACCAGGTGGGTTTGGCAGTCTGGGCTAGGGTTTGGCCAACTGCTTGTTCTAATATTGCATGCTCTGGGCTGACGTGTGTAAAATACATTCTGGGTATCTGACCTGGGTAAGGCCAGAATAATTGGGATTTGACTACGGTAGCCAGCCCAGGCCTAGTGAAGACTTCTACTTGTAACTGAGATCCATGAAAGAAATACCAAAAAAGGTAAGGTGGGCAGGAATGTGTTAAGGAGAGGGGAGAACCATGGAAGGGGTGGGGAAAAAAACAGAGTGACAAGAATCACTGGCCTATGCTTGGGAGATCAGCTAATTATGTTCAACGAGGAAGGAGGGAAGATCAGGATCAGTTTAGACACAATCAGAAGGAAAGAAGGAAAGAGAAGTTGTTAAAAGGTTTGGACAAATTCATTTAACTTTGAATAAATTCTATCCAAAATGAGACTCTTATGTTGCACAGTTAGGCTCGGACAGTCAGGAAGTGTCTGAATTAAGGTTGCACATATGTATATGCTGCATAACTACACACACAAGACAAGTCCCCCAAGTACATCTCTGAGATTCAAGACAGTTTACTTATAAATTGTAATTTTATAAATCAGAACAATAGAACACTTTCACCCATGCTAAAAGCAGAGAATAGAAATGGGAAGATAAGCAAGATCCTACACTAGCTTGGTAGATTTGCCTAGAAGGGACCACACACACATTTCTTCAGTCTCTTTTGCAGACAGTAAAATCACCCCTGATCTCAGAATAATTAATAAAAGGTTTTTAGAGTACTAAAGCCAACTATGCAAAGCCACTGTGCAAGAAAATACATAAACACTGACAATTGTTAAGCAAAGTAAGAATACAGAAATTATCCAGAGCAGACTCAAGTATTTTAACTGAGGACATATTACATACTAGTATTAATAAAGAAAACGCAGCAAATATTGAATAAATAAAAAATAAACGGCTCCTTTTAGATTACAAACCTGTTTGAACCTAACAAATTTATGGTAGGTCCAAGTGCCTGCTTTTGGCTCCTTTGAAAGTTGGGCTCTATAATTCCAGCTATAAATTAAATTCCTTGAAACAAAACGATTCTCTCAGACTGCACTAGGCTTTTTCCCAAGGTTGGCACTAAAAGGATGAATAAAGTTTGAGAGAAATAGGAACATATCTCAGTCTAAATTGGCAGGCACTGCCCACGTGCAGAGGTAGTGCAGAGAGGTACTGCTCCAGAACAGAGACAGTACTGAGAAGAATATGTCTCACACAAGCAGAATGCCTTGGGGAGCCCGCAGTCATGCAGGGTGAGTGTGCAAGTAGCTACACCAATCTAAGAGCTATCCTCCATTGGCTGGGAGATAAGACCATAGCACTGGTATGTACCATCTCTTCCCCCATTGTACACCACTAAAAGAATAGGGAGGAACAAATTCCTGTGCTCTGTTGCCTGTAATTCTACCTGGCCCTTATGCAGGCCTCAAGTAGATTCTTTATGCCTTCCACTCCAACTACGACAGACAGAACGTCGCCCTAATTTGTAAACATAAAATATGCAATGATGGCAAACAAAAAACACATACCCCAGTACAAACATAGCATTTCTACAAGGATAGCATGCCTGTAAACTATCTGGGAAGTATCGCGTATGCTCCAGGCCTGCTCTTCCTAGCATATTTCTGGCACTTGGTAATAAACCATGTTAACAGAGGAGTAAATCTGATAATCAGACAATAATGTAGGGCATGTTTGTCCTCCTTATACTGTATATCATGACACTGTGAATAAATACAAAATGAATTTGGTTCATATGCCCTTCTCTAAGCTAAACTTAGAGTGGTCCTTAAATGAGTAGTGCTTAATAGGCCCAAACAAATGGCACTCATTTTTCTTCAAATCTTTTTCTACCTCAGCTTCTACAGTGTCTACATTTTCCATTTCTTTGCCCAGAAGTAAGTAAAAAACTGTATTTTGTCCCTTTCCCCCCATTCTTTTGTTGGAGAAGCATTCACTGCAAAGGCTTCTGCCAAGGCATATTCCAATTTAGTTGCCCACAGTGGCAAGCAGAAAAGTCTGCTAAATACAAAGTCAGACATGGATCGGTCTGAGATCTGGAGTGGCAGATACAGCATGGATGTACTGCAAATGGATGACTTGTTCCACCAAGATAAGCAAATTTCTTTCTTGCATTTGACACTTTCTTATCAACACACTTTGTGAAATATTTCCAATCATCTGAGTGCATGGCCCCGTGATGTAAACTACACAGCTCTCATACTTTAAATCTTACTGCACCTTACAAACTAAATATCAAGTAAAGTTAAGCTCAAACACTTACTGCTGGCTGAACTACAGGACTAGTTGGAAGAAGGGGGAGAAGTAAGGTTATATTAACAAGAAACAAGCTTATAAATTGCTTAATAATAGCCTGCTATTGAACAGGTGACAAATAGGTGTACCACACAGGAAGTAATAGTGTACAAAGTTTATTTGAAAGCTGATATATTTTTATGTTAAAAATTTCTTTGTATGTACTGTTTGAAATTTAAACAGAGAGAAGTGAAGAGATACATAGAAAAGATTAACTGTTTTTCCTAAAGCTTCCCCAAAAAATTTCAACCTGAAGCAGACAACAGCATAGAAAATTTGACCCCAAGCAATTAAAGTTCATCAAAGTTAAAAGCAACTGAAAACAGGGTCTTATAAGGAAAGCGTCAGGCAACCTTAAATAAAGATGCTGCTACCATCTTTTCCCATAACATTGTTTCTCACCCTTTTCAGGATGGCAAACCCTTCTCCGAAGTAAAAAATTATAATTTTTTTTCACTATTTTCATTTCCATTTTTCAAATTAATATAAAAGTAGGCATAAAAATTAGGGCTTTCAAGCGATAAAAAAATTAATTGTGATTAATCACGCGATTAATCGTGCTGTTAAACTACTACAGAATAACATTTATTTTAAATATTTTTGGATGTTTACTACATTTTCAAATATATTAATTTTTCAGTGTTGTATAATACTGCTTTAAAGCTTCCCATCTCAA
Source organism: Mauremys mutica (assembly GCF_020497125.1). Classification (NCBI taxonomy): domain Eukaryota; kingdom Metazoa; phylum Chordata; order Testudines; family Geoemydidae; genus Mauremys; species Mauremys mutica. The sequence goes on along the minus strand of NC_059074.1, from coordinate 146,560,602 downwards.
AAAATATTTGCAAATATTTCTTACCTGTGTCCCAATAGTCTCCTGGAAGCAGCGCCCAAGCTGAGTTTTAGCAGAAACAGGAAACACATGAGGAATGGGTTGCTGATGTGGGTAAGTAGAATATCCTTTCTGGGTCTTGTGATATGGAACACCTTGATAAGAGACCTGGGGATGTCCTGGCTGGGGTACTTTCACTTTCTGTCCTGCTGATGTGCTGTCAATTCTTGAAACTTGATGGAACTGTACTGAGGCCTCAGGGGGATGTTTCACATGGATATTCACTACATTAGGGGGGAACTTCACTAAAATAATTGGAAGAATAAACAAACAAAAAATAGCGAGAACAGATGTTAAACGGAAATACCCGTCTTCAACAGTTCTTTAGTATTAATGTTTACATTAAAATTTATATATTACAGCCTAAAAAATGAAAAAAATATACATAAAGCACAAATATAGAAAAAAGTTAAAATGTATAGAGTGTGGTTTAGAATGGAAGAGATTTCAAACTCTTTGTACAGAAAAGTAAGACTCTACAGAAAACAATGTTAAAGACTACAGTGTAAGGTAGGTATCCAGCTGGCTGGTGTGACATTAATACTTGTGGTCAGACTGTGTAAAAAAAATTCCCATTCTAAGTCCCAGAATTCAAACTCTACCATGTTATTTTTGGATATACAGTAAATTTTGTTCTATTTTTCAAATCCATCCTCTCTCTTTGGAACATAGAGAAAGATTCAGAGTTTATCATTTCACCTTGGTAAACCAGCCAAGTCCTGAATTTGCCCAGGGAACCACTGATGACCTCCCAACCATCTGAAAAAAAACACTCCCTTCATTGAACTTTGAATTAAGGATTTGTCAAATAAGGAGGGACTGCTTTTCAAATACTTGGTTTTTGAATGGAGTTGTAGTTTTAAGTCTGTGCACATAGGTTCAGAACTTCCACTCACTTATTCCAATGTGAATCAGGAGTAATTCTGTTAAAACCAATGGAATTTCATGGATATTATACCAGTCTCATAATCCAAACCCTTTATTGATTTGGGTTCTTAACCTTTTTTAAATATTATTTTTATAAAATCTTGGTGTATCTTTAAATCTATTCTTAAATCCACTTTAAGAATTCACAGTTAGAGTAACTCTCTAAGAATAGACTCATCTCCTTACATTTTACAAGTTAAAAATCAAAGAAGGTGAATACTCTTATAGACAGTTACTTAGGAACTTCAAAGAGGAGAGGGATTCTCTCTCCTGCAAAACTCTAAAGCTTTCCAAGGGGAAGAGAAGGAGAACAAGAAATAACCATCCCTTGTGCCACCCACAGGGTCGTCTTTAGGATTTATGGGGCCCTATGCAGTATTATTAAACTGGTGCCCCTATGCCCGACAGCAGCCCAGGCTTGCACGTGTATTTTAGATAAGGGTGGTTTTTTTAAGGATTTATTAAAAAAATTATATGTCTGAAAATCCAAGCATATAAGACTAAAGATGAATACACAGATTGTGCATCTAAAAACCTATGCAAGGATTATTTTTTTTTAGAGATGTCATTTTATAATCTTCAGCAACACACTAATGAAATATTTTTAAAGCAAGTTTTAAATTAAGGTCCTGTAGAATAACATGTTGTGAGTAAACATTACAGTAACGCATAACTGTTTTTGTATATAAATTCAGAAACTGACAGTATATACCTGGGGGTTGGCAAATGCCTGTTAAATGGCTTCATTACCACTTGAATGTTAGAATTCAATATTTAGTCTTTGTATCTGGGATATTTTCAGCATCTGTTAAATGTACTTTCCTCTAATGCACTTCTAAGACCAGTCAGACAAGTGGATATAACTCCCCTATCAAACTATCATAAGCAGTTAAGAACACACAAAAGTCTTGTCACACTGCTATCTCTATAAAGGATGTTAGCTAATCCTGCTTAGCTGTTTTCCTGTCTCCAGCAGACGCAGCAACTCTTCTTTGTGGTTAAATGTTTCTTTGCTAAAACTCTTTAATTCCCACAAGGCTTAGTTAGTTTAGTCTGGGGTGGGTTTTTTGGTAATGAAATTATGTTTGCTTTTCCACCTCTTTTTCTCTAGAGTACCCTGTGACAGGCATTTTCAGTGTATCCAGTCTATCTTGCTTAAAAGAAGCAGCCTTGTAGTATAAGTTATTGCACTGCTTTCTTTTTAAGTCTGAGAAGCCACAGCTTTAGGCTAGGCAGAGTTCCCAGGAAATAGCTGATGGGAACCCAGAAAGTATGCCTCCACAGCTTTGCTGGTTTTTAATTCCCCACTCGGTATCAGAAACTCAGAACTTCTTAATACTGTAAGAGGTCTGTTGTAGTCAAGGCACACAGGGAAAGGGGAAAATATTGCCAGAAGAAAAAAGGTAAGCCCTCTCTCAGAAAAATCTTTTGACTAGGAATTGATACAATTATTTTAATGTCATTTTGCACTACATAAGGAAGACAACAGAACATGGCTATTCCTGGCAAACAAAACTGGTTCACTTACATGAATACATTGCGAGTGGACACTCCTTTCAGGCTAGTATTGTGGCTTCTTTCTGACTCAACAGTTCTCAGCAGGCTGATGTTGACTTAGGTGCCTTGCCAGCTTCTATAAGTCCATCTAGCTCTGCTAGGGATTTCAGCCAATTCAAGACTGTAGGGTGACCAGACAGCAAGTGTGAAAAATCGGGGCAGAGAGTGGGGGGTAATAGGAGCCTATATAAGAAAAAGACCCAAAAATCGGGACTGTCCCTATAAAATCGGGACATCTGGTCACCCTATCAAGACTGTGACAAATCAAGATGTAAGTGCTTCCTCCCAGGTAATGTTTATCCCCAAGACCCTCTTTCTTCAGGTCTTCGATTCCTGTTTAGCTGCACTCAAACTTTGCTTTCTGCCAGTCTCTTACGGATGATATATTTCTTCCTCTTATCCAGAAAAGGAGCATTCCTCTTCCAGTTGGTCGATGTCCTCACTTGGAGATGGAAATGGCAGGCAAAGGCAATGAGACAGGTGATGACCTTGATGGGGAGCTTCCTTCCAAAGGGGTAGGAAAATTCCTCACATGAGTAAGAAATTTGCTGTACTTTTCAAGCTAGTTACCTGTACATTCAATCTGAAGGATGACTATGGCCAAACATAAAAAGAACTATTCTTTATGGGTCACCATTTCATACAGGATATCTTAACCTTTTGTGCAATGCTCACAGTAATAAGCCTTGGTCACATTAAGTATATGGCAGTTTGATCCTCTTGTTTAAAAGAAAAGTTCAAAGTAATTTTCGTAGCCCAAGATAAGGTTTAGTATTTCCACACTGGTAAAATAACCTGTTTTCCAATGGATTGGGTAGCAGTCCTGCAGAGTCTGGATTTACTGAAGAATGGAAGGGAGCTTAAGAGAACCTTCTCATTCTAATGTTTCCAAGTAGATGACTACTTGTATCTCTTACACAGCTGTTGCCTCTTTTGATAATAGTTATTAAGTTAGATTATACCTGCCATAAAGATACAATTAAGTTCGGTTTGTTTTTAGCAAAGTGATTCAGAAAGTAAATGTGAACGTTTAATCCCAACAGAAAATTATTTTTAAAATTTATTAATTCAGTTGCAACAACATGGAAAAGTTGGCTGTACGTTACCAACTACAGTCAAAATCAGGTTGGTTATTCAAACAAACAAAAAATTAGTGTTAAATTACTGAACTGTGGAATTTAACTGTGGGACTCTCCACAAAAACAGAAATAAACATGGAAGAAACAGACTGATAAATAATCCTCTGAGTTCATTTTTTATCAAACAATGTCAAGAATCATCAACACGTCAGTTGCAGCTAGCAGGCTGAAAGTGACTCTGATCTCTTAGTTTGGGCAAGATTACTGGTTTTCTTCTCAGATTCATCTTGTTTTTAAATAAATACTTTTCAGTGTTTAGACAGCAGTAGCACCTTATCTGTGATTTCATCAACCTTACTGGAAATATTGTTGTATTTAACTGAAATTCTCTCAAACTCCTGAAGTGATATTTATGATCCATATCCTGGCCTCTGTAAGTTAAAAGGATCACAAACAAAAAACAAACAACCTAGGCATACAACAGTTCACTGAGAGTGAGAGGTAAATTGTAAGGGTAAACATGGATTCTGTTTTCATTTTAACATCAAGTTAATTATGTTGGAAGGCAACCACTCTCTGTCTCATACTAGTGAGAACTTAATAACTAGCCACTTTAACAGTCACAGGTAAATTACAGACTGCATACTGGAACAATGTCTTCAGTCCTTTCCCATGTGAAATCGGGCTATGCACCTGACAGGCGAGAATTTTGTTATACCAAAGAACGTGGCACCCTTTTTAATTCTGTGATCTGGACTAAATTCTACCATGAATTAAAGTAAAATTACCTTATCAAACTCATTTCAATAACACTGTGTTTCTTATTATTCCAACCATCTAAGGAAAATAACTTCCAATCATTCGGGTAGGCTCTGGAGTCAAGCTGTGGTATCTAGATTCAAACTGTGTAGACAGATGTCGTTATCATTACTGGTCTGACAGCCACAATTCGAAAGTAAAACTAGCTCCAAAGGGACAAGCATCCACGAGAGAAAAAAAAGTTACCTTTTACTCCTTGCTGTCCGGGCATAGTCAGTGGTAAAGTATGTGTAGAGTGGATGACATGTGATCCAATGGTCTTGCTTGCCTGCTGTGGTTGATGGTAAAGTTTTGGAGTATTGGCATTTTTCGCTGGGATTTGACAGAGTTTACCAGTATAATTAGGAGGGCACTGGCATTTATCTCTAGAACTGCACTGGCCACCATTCATGCACGGAAGGTGACAAATAACTGAAAGACAAAAACACAGAAAAATACAGAGATGTTGTTAATTTCTCTTCACCTGTGATTATTTTTAGCACTATCTGATGATACATAATGGTGCTACTGATAGGAGTAGAGAAGGGAGATATCTGGGCCTTCCTTTTTCTGACATTTGTGGAATTGCTGTCCATTTGAGACAGGTTTTTACTTGCTTAGTAGCAGGGCCAAGCACTCTGCTTATTACCTCTGTGTGGTTCATGTGTTTGGCTCTCTTCACATCAAGTACAGTGTGTGTATTTCTTCCTTAGGAACCTAATTGATTATATTTCACCATATGACAAAAAAAAATGCTAGGTTTAGAAGCATCCCTTGTGTAAACCCGTGTGTGGGTACCACTTCCTGGAAAACATAGCTCTTTCTGAAAACTGTGAGGCCTGTGCCCCCTCTGGAGAGAGGGATAAAACCCTGCCAGATCAGACAATGCTGGGGGTGAATTTCCCATTTCCCTCATGTGATCTGGTTGTTCTTTGAAAATCTGTCTCCTATTCAGGGTAGCTTTATATATTTTTTTTTCTGACATGAGCCAATATTTATAACCATCCATTAGGATAATTAAAATGCCAATTCGTTTTATTCCAATAATCTAAGAAACATAAGTTCCAAGTTATAAAAATATTTTAGCACCTACATAAACACCTACCTATGGCTGATTATTTCTGTGCCAACTTGTACTTTCGTGTCTATATAATTTATCAGATCAAACATAGAAAATATTAATATTAAGTGCAAGATTAAGTCCCCAAGCCATAAGCGAATATTTAACAATAAGTGGTCTTTTATATCTGAGGTTCATTCCATTCTAAAAATATAGCACAGTGTTTTAGAATCTACTATAATTTAGCTGTATTGTAAAAACTTTCAGAAACTAAACCATGCAGAAAATACAAAATGATGTTGCTGAGGATAAGCTAAAGCCATTTGTGTTATTCTTTTTACATAACTATAAGATTCTTGGAGAGATAATATAGCATTCACTTGTAAGCCATAATTTTTCTTTTTACGTCTTGATATTTTGCTAGATTTCAACTGTTTGATTGTATTGAATTACAAAGTAACTTGAAAGCCACAGAGTGTGGCAGGTTGTATGTGTACATTGTCCGTACTAATCCAAGTGGTGTAATCTTTTGACAACCACTGCATATTGCTATCTTAGAGCTACTATAAAAGGTCAGTACTGGAAAAAGAATGTGCATGTTGTGTGTTGTAACAAGATAAACTAGGAGATTTAGAAGTCTCAGGAGTTCCAACTGAGCTGCGTAATTCATTTGGAGTATAAAATGAATTGGAAAAATAAGCAATTGGATTGGCTCTTAGCAGAAGTATAACCACATTATATTAACAGGATTTGGAACTTGTTTGCCTAATCACTGGATAGATATTACTATATCTACATACAAATGTAAACAATCTAAAATGTTTTTCCATTCTATTATACAAATATATATTTAATAATTGTTGTCTGCTTATCTCATTTTCATTTTATAGGAACGGATTATAAAAGGACTACAAACTGTAGCACTATAAATGAGCATAAAAAGATCTAGCAGCTTTCAGAATACTGACTGCTTTAACCCATGCCTTATGGTGTGTACCAGCAATCTGTTGTTGTGGCTTAGCTGGAAAAAACAGCAGTCTTTACAGAAAAGTAGCCATTTCAGAGAAAGGAGAAATGTTTCTGATTTGAGCAGGGACTGAAACACACAAAACTGCTTTTCCTCTTAAAGGTTTTTGGCATTTCTTAAAAAATCAGCTTCTCTGTGAGCAGACAAAAATTAACACTTCTAGTGCAATAGCATGACATCAGAGGGACCCCAGGTTTCTGTATGTTCTGATCCCTTTGCAGGATTGGGGCCTAAAATAGATTCATGTTTGAGTTCTTGCACAAGTAATAACTCTTCTGAAAATATTTTGCAACAATGAGGCAGTGTGTGAAATGTTAATGTGATATTGGTTTTAGATCACAAGGGAGTACAGTGAAAAATTCCAAATACAATTCTCTGTAAGGCTGCATCAGCAGAGAGGCAGTCTAGGAAACCAGAAAATGGGAACCAGTATTCTCTCTGAGGCGCTCCTAAACCATAAGAAACCTGTCATTCTTGTCAGTTCTGTCTCTTTAGGTAATGAAATAATGGGGCAAATTCATCTCTCAGTTAAACCAGAGTACATCTATAGTAACTCCTCTGAAGTCAACTGAGCTATTCTAGATTGAGACTAGTCTAACAGAGTAGATTCTGGACTCTCATCTTAAATTGTTGGTTAATTAATTATTTTTTTTGTGACTAGGCTGCCCAGTTCTGCTGCTGTAATTTCTGCAGAGTTGGAATGACAGGATTATCATATGGATAAAGTGGACTCAAAAGTGGACTCCTGGGCTCATTGCTATAATTGTATTTGAAGGAAAGGAAAACCTTCACTGTAATGATGGAATCACCTAGCTATTTATAGTCTAACAACAACAATGTGGAGGAATAGGAGTATAAAATAACATATCTGTCTGCTGACAGATAACCCACAAGCAAGGGGGAAAAGAAGAGCGAAAGAGAGACTAATTTGCAAAATAAACTACCTGTTTCAAAATATACACATACCAAGTTAGGTGCCAAAACTGTCCAACATCTATTAATGATCCATCACTATGGGATGGAGCAAATCAAGATTTGTGCTAGATTCATAAATGAATCTATCATTTTAAAAGGTACCAGGTTTCATTTAAAACTGGGTTGGGGAATGGGCAAAAATAAAAAATACTCTCCTGATCCTCCAGTGGTTAATTAGTAATTGGCTTTGATTTCTGTGAGTGCTACTAAGTGCTCTGGCTGGGCAATCACAGTTCAAAATCAGCCAGTCATAGAAGATTTGATGAGTCAGGACAAGTGGTAGAAAGAGAAACCTGGCCCGGGAGATCTTTAGTATTTGCAAGACAAATCCTGGTAAAGTTGCTGTGGGCATAACTTGCAAAGCAAAGGGGCTGGAATCGGGAGCATGGAAGGTATGAAACAATTGAGACCTAGTTTGTCACTGCAATTACATCATATAATTTGTTTTCATGGCGCTAAACTCCTCTAAAGAGTTCCAAGTAAACTTAATACTGTAGTCAAGTTTGAAATTTTTAATCCAATCAAAATAATGTGCAACAAACCACATTCCTGGGACCTAATTCCTCTTAATCCTCAGAAAATAGCCCATACTTATCTAATCAAGCCCTAAACATGGATGGAAACTCCTTGCCTGTAACAAAGAATCAGCTGAAGATGGCTGTCAAAAAAGTTTCCCATCCCCTCGTGTCCCTCTCCAAATACACATATAAGCTAATGCCCTGCACTTCCCCATTAATCTTTGCCTTTTCTTTTTACAAGTTAACAACCACTCAAATTTAGTCACCTATAGAAGTACTTAATCCCAGATCCTTTGCATAAAATGCACAGGGCAGGCTCTCTCAAGAAAACTGCAATACTTTTAATTAAAAATAGTATTTCCACTGGATGTATCAGAAACTAGCAGATTTTTTTCTGAGGGTTCCAAATTGTCCAGCACTAATATATATGCAGAGATGGAGGCCTGTAATTCTTTCTCCTGTATTAGGAAAATTTGCTAAGCACTTAAAAAGCACAGGGAGTAGTACAGAAATACAATGAATGCAATTTGTCATAGACTGGAAGAGACACTTGTTTTAACAGAAGTGACAAATCAGTGCACACTAAGTTCCTCTAACTCAAATTCTTTACATACCAGACATTTTTAGACAAAAGACCAAAGTCAGAGGTGATGTGTATGGTGGTCCAATGTTCCTTTATATTCAAGGCCTATTCCCATTTTCTGATTACAAGATAGTCTAACTAGGTGTAATTTATACCTTCTGGCTCCTTGGTGTTTAAATTAAAGTAGGTGGTGTTATACTTCAAATTGCATATTCTTGTACTCCCCTGTTTATTGTTTTTCTTGCTACAGTCCTCTCTTCTGACCCCTCAAAAGGCTGAATTACGCCATATTAGATTCCTTTATACTTAGGGCATGGCTACACTTGCAGGTGTAGAGCACTTTGAGTTAAACCAGCCTTCGTGGAGCGCAGTAGGAAAAGCACTGCAGTCTGTCCACACTGACAGCTTCAAGCGCACTGGCGTTGCCACATTTGTGGCACTTGCAGCAGCAGCATTGGGAGAGGTGCGTTATGGGCAGCTATCCCGGCATGCAAATGACTGCTACGTGCTTTTCAAATGCGGGGGGGAGAGGGGAGTGGAGTGTGACAGGGAGTGTGTTGTGTGTATGTGGGGGGAGAGAGAGTGGGTTTTTGGGGTGGATGCTGTCTTGTAAGTTCAGACAGCAGCAGACCTCCCCTTTCCCCCCGCCTCTCTCTCTCACACATAGCATTCCACACTAATGGTTGCTTTGTCTCGGAGCAGATAAGCAGCCGGCTGTCAGAAATGGAGCTGTCAAAGGGCATATCTGCATTCCTACAGTGATTTAAAACAATGATAAGAGTGGCCACTTGACTTAAGGAGATTATGGGACATTTCCAGAGGCTGATCAGAGCGCAGTAATGCAACACCTCGTCCACACTGACACCCAGGAGTTGTAGCCAATGCACAGCAAACGTTATTCCTCTCGCTGAATTGGAGCAGCGGGAGCGCTCTAGCTGCGGAGTCAGAGAGCTCTACGTGCCTTGCCAGTGTGGACGGGGAGTGAGCTAGTGCACCCGGGGCTGTTTTAATGTGCACTAACTCGCAAGTGTAGCCAAGCCCTTAGACTAATGGCTCAAATTCAGAAATGATGGGTATGGAGATGGAGGTTGTTACAGGTTGGTGAGTAGAAATGAATTTATGTAAGTCTAACAGAGTCTAAGCATGTCTCGTTACAAACACTGATCATGGAGATGGAGAGGGGAAGAACAGAAGGAATAGTAAATTGCACCAATTTAATGGTACATTAATCTCTAGACTCACCAATGTATTTATCCCCAAATCCATACAAATGGTATGTCTATGCAGCAACCAGAGGTGTGACTGCAGCACGTGTAGATATACTCAATCTAGCTTTGATCTAGCTAGATCAAACAACAATAGCAGTGAAGTCATGGCAGCAGGAACTTCAGCATAGTCTGTACAAGCTTGCCTGGAATCCTAGGCATGTATTCAACAGCAGCTAGCCTGTGCTGAAGTCTGTGCTGCTGAGGCTTCTCTGCTTTTGTTACTTGAGCTAGTTCGGGTATGTTTACATGTGCTGCAACTGTGCTTCTGATTACTGTGAAAACATACCCATAGACAAAACTCTTTTTCTGAGAGATGTTTTAATGCAGTACCTAGATGATTATTTTTAAAGGTGAATATATAACAAAAATATTAGTATTGGAAGTAAACATTTTTTCCTAATATAAGCCCAATGGCCAGAAGCACCAGAGGGGGAAAAAGCTCTGTATCCCAACTATTGGCGAAAAGGGGAAAGTGCTACAATAGAGAGCTTTGTTTGCATAGGCTATCTACCTACAATTCTGACTACTGCTACTCGCTGATCCAAACAGTGAGTGGGGTTTGGTGGATGGGGGAAGTGGGGCAGCCAATGGACTATTTCTTGTGGGACATTCTCACTGGCAGTGGGAAGGGAATGAGATGGACTACTGCCAAAGTTACTGGAAAGGAGCATTTTACTCTTTATTCACATATATATTCTGTTTCTGTATTTTCTCAAGTTAATGACTATGTTCCCTTTCCACTAATAAAGATTTCCTTACTTGTCTAGTCTCAGAGTGCTTGCGAGTGGGGAAGTTCTGTTTGTACCCCAAGAGGGTTCATTTAATTTTCTCTGGTTTCTAGGTTGGCGGCTCAAACCAGTTACATTATTGGTGAAGAGGGACCCTACATTTACTGAAACCAGCCCTTTTTGCTTCCATTAACCACCTGACAGAAGGATTACACAAATTATAACAAGAAGCTGTTCAAAAGAAAATATAAACATTGAACACCATGATTTGCTATTAGAGATATATCCTTAAAACTAGGAGAGTGTTCATGAAGGTACTTTAGATGTTTCCAGTAGGGACAAAGACAAAGTCTATCACAACATTTTCTTGGGCAGCAGACTAAACTCAGACAAGGAATTTACTTTAAATCTGCTGATATGGTAAGCACAAGAGGATAGATATTGGGCCAGATTCTCAGCTATTGTAAATCAGCATATCTTGACTGGAGCTTTGCTGATTTATATCAGCTGATGATCCGTTTCATCATATTTAAGTGATGTTTATTACCAGTGGGCTGACAAAGTAATAATCCCAGTCTCAAATGGGTAAACACTGATGTCACAGTATTGTGTTTTATCCAGCTAAGGGAAACACATTATTGTCAAATACAACAAGCTTTGTGATGCTAGTCCTGTAATGATTATGCTTGTTTTAAGAGAGAAAACAGCAGAGCAAAGCAAGAAAATTAACCACAAAGAGCAGTGCTGAAACAAGTTTATCATTTTTTTAAAATATAAAGACCTTTTTTGGGCATTTGAAAGTTATTATTTTAAATAGATAAAATAATTATTTTCTAAATTTTGCACTGGAAATAGGAGAAAAGAAAGATGATTACATCAATCAGGAGTGGTGTCCCTTATTAGTTCCCCCCCCACACACCCCCACACCCCCCTCTAAAGGTGAAGATAAAGCTGCAGACATTATACTTCAAGACTGTTAGTGTTAAAAAAAAGCAACAAAATGTTAGGCCTGGTCTACACTAGGCGTTTAAACCGGTTTTAGGAGCGTAAAACCGATTTAACGCCACACCCGTCCACACTAAGAGGCCCTTTATATCGGTATAAAGGGCTCTTTAAACCGGTTTCTGTACTCCTCCCTAACGAGAGGAGTAGCGCTAATATCGGTATTACCATATCGGATTGGGGTTAGTGTGGCTGCAGATCGACGGTATTGGCCTCCGGGCGGTATCCCACAGTGCACCACTGACCGCTCTGGACAGCAATCTGAACTCGGATGCAGTGGCCAGGTAGACAGGAAAAGCCCTGCGAACTTTTGAATATTTCCTGTTTGCCCAGCGTGGAGCTCCGATCAGCACGTGTGGTGATGCAGTTAAAAATCAAAATAAAGAAAGAGCTCCCGCATGGACGATGTGGACATGATCGCTGTAAGGGCAGGCAAATCTGTTCTATAAGCGCTCCGTTACAGAAGACGAAATTCAAAATCATTTTTAAAAAATCTCCAGACAGATGCCATAGCAGGGACTCAGCGCACTGGTGCGTGACAAGCGTAACGGAAAACCAAAGAATCAAATGGACGCTCATGGACTGGAGGACTCAAGCTATCCCACAGTTCCTGCACTCTGAAAAGCATTTGCATTCTTGGCTGAGCTCCAAATGCTTCTAGGGTCAAAAACAGTGTCCGCGGTGGGTCAGGGCATAGCTAGGCAATTTACGCACCCCCCCACCCACCCCCAGAAGTGAAAGGGAAAACAATCCTCTCTTGACTCTTTTACATGTCACCCTATCTTTACTGAATGCTGCAGATAGACGCGATGGTGCAGCACTCAACACCAACATCCTTGCTCCCCCCACGCCATGGATGGCTGATGGTACAATATGACTGGTATCCGTCCTCATCATCAGCCTATTGGCACATGGGGCAGTGCAAAAGGACTGGTAACCATGCTGACTAGCATCGGTAAGGTCAATCAAGGGCGCCTGGTCCTAATTTTTCGTGGTAGATGGTACAGTATGGCTGATAACCATTGTCATCATAGCAACAGGGGGCTGAGCTCCATCAGCCCCCACCCTTCATGTGTAAAGAAAAGATTCAATTGCCCCTGGATTAGCAGAGGGATGTTGGGCTCCTCTCCTCCACACTCCTTACTGTCCTGTCTGGACTATCATAGCAGCTGGAGGCTGCCTTCCACTCATATCTCACGAACAAGTCACTGTGTCTTATTCCTGCATTCTTTATTACTTCATCACACAAGTGGGGGGACAATGCTACGGTAGCCCAGGAAGGCTGGGGGAAGAACGGAATCAACAGGTGGGGTTGTTGCAGGAGCACCCCCTGTGAATAGCATACAGCTCATAATTTCTGCAGGATCTGACACAGAGCAGCTGTGCTCTCTGGTTCTCTGATACAGTGGTTCTCTAGTACACTTGCCCATATTCTAGGCAGGACTGATTCTATTTTTAGATACCAAAAAGGAGGGATTGACTCAGGGAGTCATTCCAATTTTGGCTTTTGCGCCCCTGGCTGATCTCAGCCAGGGGCACTTATGACAGCAGCAAATGGTGCAGTGCAAAAGGACTGGTAGCCATGATCATCTTATTACCAATTTATGGCATGGTAGATGGTACAATATGGCTGGTAACCATCTCTGCTATCATGCAAAAGCAAAAGCATGCTGCTGTGTAGCGCTGCTGAATCGCCTCTGTGAGCGGCATCTAGTACACATAAGGTGAGAGTCACAAAAGGCTAAACAGGCTCCATGATTGCCATGCTATGGCATCTGCCAGGGCAATCCAGAGAAAAAAGGCACGAAATGCTTGTCTGCCGTTGCTTTCCCAGCGGAAGGAGTGACTGACGACATTTACCCAGAACCACCAGCGACAATGATTTTTGCCGCATCAGGCACTGGGATCTCAACCCGGAAATTCCAAGGGGCGGGGGAGGCTGCGGGAACTATGGGATAGCTACAGAATAGCTACCCACAGTGCAATGCTCCAGAAATCGACGCTAGCCTCGGACCGTGGACGCACACCACCGATTTAATGTGTTTAGTGTGGCCGCGCACACTCGATTTTATACAATCTGTTTTGTTAAACCGGTTTATGTAAATTCGGAATAATCCCGTAGTGTAGACATACCCTTAGATATGCATGATATGCAGCAGTAAGACTAAATTTCCCAAACAAGATAGTGACTCATATTTAAACAACCATCATAACCTTAACTCTGCCTTATTACAATTGCAACCATGTGTATTTTCAGAATGTATTGCACTATTTTCATTTCTATACCTGGGCTCAAGGACTCTGTTGGGGAGAATTTAGGAGGGCTACCTCTTTCCCTTTCCCCGCACCTTCAAAGACCTGAAACTTCAGCACTGAGGGAACGGGAAAATATGCCACAGATGCAGAACTCCCCCTTATACAAGCATGTTTCTGTTAATGACTGAGAGGTGAACATGGAGCCCAAAGAGTGGAACCTGCTATTTTGCCCCAAAGATCACCTTGAACTTTACAATTTGACAGGGATTTTGGGCTTCAGTGAAAGGATTATTTTAAGGAGATGGTAAATTGCTTCTCTCCTCATGTCATATTGTGGTGGTTGAGGCCAGCTGAGGCACATGAACTAATAGTTCCCAGCTTTAAATGTGAGGAGGGTAAGGACAGCAAGTTATCAGAAAGGGTCCGAGGCTTTGGCATTTTAACCCACTGATGGTACAGCAGAGTCTCAGTTTGCCGACTCTCCGAACAAACTAAGAATTATTTTCCCAGGCTCTCTCTAACAGGTGTGCTGAATGGTGTTGGGTGGATTGAGGGGAAAGTTTTGGGCCACTAAATTGGAAAAGATAATTAATGTAGTCAGAAAGTCAACTAGAAATTTTGTATGTATTTTAAAATTAATTTGAACATGTACCTCAAGCTTTGAGAGCTACATTTTAAAAATCTAAATCAATGACATTTGGTTGAATTTTCATAGATTCATAGAGTTTAAGGCCAGAAGAAAACATTAAGTCATCTAATCTGACCTTCTGTATATCACAAGCCATTAAATTTCACCCAGATACCCCTACAGCAAGCCCAATAACTTGTGTTTGACTAAAGTATATCTTCCAGAAAAGCATCCAATCTTGATTTGAAGACGTCAAGTGATGGAGAATCCATCACTTCCTTTGGCAGTTTGTTCCATGAGTATTCACCCTCATTGTTAAAAATGTTTGCCTTCTTTCTAATTTGAATTTGGCTTTATCTTCTTGTAGTCACTGGTTCTTGTCATGCCTCTCTCCACTAAATTAAAGAGCCCTTTTGTACTTGGGAATTTCCCCGTGAAGGTACTTAGACACTGTAATCAAATCACCTCTCAATCTTCTTTTTGATAAGATAAACAGATTGAGGTTGTCACTGTGAGGCATCTACTCCAGCTCACAAATAAATGTTTTGGCTCTTTTCTGCCCCCTCTCCAATTTTTCAACTTCTTTTTTAAAATGTGCACACCAGAACTGTATGCCATATTCCAGTATTGGTCAATGCCATAGACAGAGGTAAAATCTCCTCCCGACTTTTACTCACCACATCCCTATTTATACATCCAAGTATTACGTTAGCCTTTTTTGCCACTGCATCACACTGGGAGCTACTGTTGAGTTGCTTGTCCACTATGACCCCTAAACCCTTTTCAGTCACTGCTTCCCAGGATACAGTCCCTCATTCTGTAGCTATGCCCTGAGTTCCTTGTTCCTAGGGATAGAACTTTGTGTGTGGCTGTATTCAATGCATTTTGTTTGAATGGGCTCAGCTTTCCCAGCATATGTACTGTAACTAGGGGTGCGGAGGGGATGGGGGTGCTGCTGGACCCCCTGGCTTGAAGTGGTTTCCATCATATACAGAGTTTACAGTTTGGTTTAATGGGTCTCAACACCCTCATTATACAAATTGTTCCCCAGTGACCCAAATCATCCTGTATGACTGCCCTGTCCTCATCATTATTTACCATTCCACCAAATTTTGTGTCATCTGCACACATAAAATCAGTGCTGAAAACATGTAACTCCACATCATTGATGTAAAGGTTGAATAGTATCAGGTCTAGTAATAATACATGCAGAACCCCACTCGGAACATGGGAATAATGAAGTACTTTCCAGTCCATCAGTCCCTAGCTGATGATGATTCCTCATTGACAACTACTATTTGTGATCCATCAGTTAGCCAGTTCTTAACCCATTTAACATGTGCTCCATTGATAATTTTTGAATCAGAATGTTGTGTGGTACTAAGAAAAAAGCTTTACAAAAATGTAAGTATATTACATCTATGCAATTACCCTTGTCAACTAAACTTCTAATCTCATCAAAGAATGAAATCAGAGTTGTTTGAAAAGACCTATTTTCCCTAAAACTGTGTTGAATGACATTAATTTTATTCCTATTTATTAGTTCTTTATCAGTTGAATCTCGTATCAGCTTTTTCATTATTTAGCCTGGGGCTCATTTCAGACTGACTAGCCTATAGTTATCCAAGTCATTCCACTTGCCCTTTCTGAATATTGGCATAACATTACCTCTCTTCCAGGCTTTTGGAATTTACCTGATATGCCAACATTTATTAAAAATTAACCTCAGCAGACCAGAGGTCTCCACAGCCAACTCTTTTAGGCGTTTGTGTGCAGATTATCCAGGTCTACATTAAAACGTTTATCACTAGCAGATACTGTTTAACTTACTCCTTAGTTACTAATGGACTGGAAAGTATGGCATCGTCCTCATGCAATACAAATACATCATCCTGCTTCATTCAAATACAGAACAGAAATAATTATTGACTACTACTGCTTTTTCTGCATTCTTAACTATTTTACCATCTCCATCTCATAATAGGTCAACACCATTGCTAGGATTTCTTTTGTTCCTTTAAAAAAACTCCTTCTTGTTGTCTTTAGCCCTGCCAGATGTGGATTTATTCCTAATGTCTTTAGCTTCCCTTATCAATATTCTGCATATTATAACTTCCAATTTATATTGAATTCTATTTCCCTTTTTTCCATTTATATATTATATAGTCCTTTATGTCATGTCTAATTGCTGCCTGCACCTCACCACCACTGAATCAGGATGGGCTTTGAGCCAAAGTTGTCCTCTTTTCTGATTATGTTATCATAGCTTTTTGGCCATCTAATAAACTCTTCTTAAAGAATTCTGAATTTTCATTTACATTTTTATATCTAAATTTTTCTCCCAATCAATTTCACTCATTACTTTCCTGAGCTGAGGAAACTTTAATAAAGAATGATCATGTGAGGTGATTTAGGAAAAGAATGGCGTAGCTTTGAGGGTAGGATTTCGAAAACCACTGTATGCTAACCTAGCTCTATTCCCACTGAAGCCTCTGTGCGGCATGGATTTGTAAATAATTTCATGTGGGAATTACACTGAAACTATCTGTATGACTGGGATTTAAGTCTAAAAAATGGCTGTAAGTAATCCTGAGACTTTGCATGTAGCTTTAGTGGAATTCTTCTCAAACAAACAAGACTTCTCTTTCTGTCACTTTTTTCTTCCTTCACAAACACTAAGTGACACATGACACACAAACACTGTGGCACTCAAGAGGGAGTTGAATAAATGCTGAGGCACCTACAAAAAAAATCAGTATTTGTGTCTATGTGCTGATCAATTAATTTAAATACTTTTAAAAGGGGTGGATTAATGTATTAATGCAATAAAATCGGAAGATATTTCCCTATTATAATGATCACTATTTGTAAACAATAATTACATTATTTTGTAAAATTAAATGAATTTAAAACATATTTCCTACATTTAAAAATATCTCCCTATTTGCTTTTTCAGAGACAGAGATATAGTTTCTCTCCACTATAGTTTCCTGGCACTATACATTTTTGAGAATATTCTTTCAAAAAGTAAAGTGGTATTTTAATTCTAGATCAAATCTTGAAAAAAATACATTTAATCAAGCAAAAACAAAAAGCAACTTATCCAATCTCCTGAAATGTCCAATGTTCCCCTTTTTATTATTGATATTTCCATTTGAAAATGAACATTCTTCTTCATTACTCCTTTCCAAGTTTCTCTATCAGCCGTATTCAACATTCAACGTATAACACGGCATTTATTACATTAAAATCAGATGAAACATTGACTATGATGTGACTTAATGTAGTATTATATCTGCACTGCATGGTAGTGAGTGAGATAGCCTCTGTTCAAATAATCTGTAGAAGCAGCAAAAACAAAAAAATAAAATACAAAAATAACCCAAAATGTATCTTCAAGCATGTTATATCCCAGTTTCCCTCCTGCCCCCTTTAATATAAAATTCTCCATTTAAAACACATTCTCTAACTTCAGTAGAGAGCCATGGGATTAAGATCAACTTCTGGGATAATCATGATCTCCGTGAATAATTAAGCTATCTGTGAGCTGTTGAAAAGTAGACCAGTGATCAAAGTCACCTGAGAATAGTGTCATTTTACTGTAAACAATGTGTGTATGTGCAACAAATTAGGTGTAAACTAGAAAATAGAAGCCATCTACTTTTGAATAATGATATATGATCTGTGTCTTAATCATAGGCAGAAAGCTGATAGGGTTTGGGCCGTATGAAAGACAAAATAAACTAGTACACATTGGCTCAGGTCCTTTTATCCTTACTCATGTAAGAAGTTTAACTAAACTTTTGGGGCTATTCAGGTGAGTAGGGCATATAGGGTTTGGCTCAGAGACAGAATTTTCCAAGAGAGGGCCCCAAACTTGCAATCTGATCCATAAGCAAGAACTGTATTGCCTTCGTCGAGTCCCACTGGAAATCAATGGGATTCTGCTAGAGTGCAGGACACCCAGAAGGATCAGACTGCAGGATTGGAACCTACGTCTCATGATCTTTTATATCAGGTATAAGAAGAGTCACTAGTGCACATACAGGAGAAAAAGTAAAGTTACCAGAAATTCAATCCTGATTTTTTCCAAGCACCAGTTCCTTGTCCCCACCGGCATGATTCCACTCCCATCAGGAAGTGGAATCATGCCAACTTCAAAAACAGACTCCAAAGAGAAACTGCTGAACTTGAATTAATATGCAAACTAGATACTATTAACTGTGGTCTAAACAAAGACTGGGAATGGTTGGGTCATTACACCAATTGAATCTATTTCCCTATGTTAAGTTCTCCTCACACCTTCTATGGGTCATCTTAATTATCACTTCAAAAAGTTTTTTTTCCTCCTGCTAACGATAGCTCATCTCAATTGATTAGACTCTGCCTGTTGGTATGCATACTTCCACCTTTTCATGTTCTCTGTATGTATAAATATCTCCTGTCTGTGTGTTCCATTCTATGCATCCGAAGAAGTGAGCTTTAGCTCACGAAAGCTCATGCTAAAATAAATTTGTTAGTCTTTAAGGTGCCACAAGTACTCCTGTTTTTTTTGCGGATACAGACTAACACGGCTGCTACTCTGAAACTCCCATCAGGATGACCTTGAATGCACCATGTATGTGAGGTGCATAGGTGGAGGACGCTGTTTTGTTTCTGTATACGTGCCAAACATATACAGAGCCACTGGGCCCAGACAGAGAAGTGTTTCCACTTGACAAAGTAAGAGTTTCACGTAGAGCCCTTTCTACTATTCGTAAGGACAGCTTGCACATTGTGGGAGCAGGAACATTCTCAATCTAATGCCCATCCAAATACCAAGCTGTGTGGTAAAAAGTTTCTGGGTTGGGATATCTGATCTTGCCATTCTCTTGAGTCACAAGATCTGGAAGGAAAGGAATGCTGATTGGCAGTTGAGCTGACATGTGCATGGGGAACTGGAAACCAGAACTGCCTTGGCCATCTAGGCATGATGAGAATGACTCATACTGTCATGTCAAATCTTCCACAGTATTTAAGCAAGCAGTGGGATAAGAGGAAAGGCATAGTTTAGGCGGTCTGTCCAAGGAAGTAGGAGAGCATCACCTGGAGAACTGGTCCTGAACTCCCCTGGACCAGTATGTGTTGCATTTCCTGTTTGTCTGAGAGAGGAAAAGATCCCAGGTAGGGGTTCACCACTGAACTGTGTAATTCCCATTCATGGTTGGTGATAATATACCTGCTGAGGCTGTCTGCCAGTAAATTATGGGTTCCTAGGAGGTACACTGATGATAGGGTGATCTGGTTCTTGATATACCAGTTCCACAGATTGACCACTTCCTCATACATAGGATTGGATCTTCCCTCTCCCTGTCTATGTAGAATATGGTTGCCATATTGTCTGACATTATGAGAATGTAGTGAGATTGGATTAATGGTAAGAATGGCTCTGTATGCTTCTCAGACTGCTCTGAGTTCCGGGTTTATATGCATCATGGTTTCCCAGGGTGTTGAAGTGCCCAGTGCTGTGTGACCACCCATGTGAGCCTCCTACCCTAACAAAGAAGCATCTGTGATTATTGTCCTGTTGGGAGGACGATACAGGAAAGGAATGCCCACACACACTTATGTTGGATCCTCACACAAGGTCAGAGAGGTCCTTATGTTGATGGAGATTGTCACTACAATGTTCAGTCTGTGTTTGCTCGGTACATATCCTGTTTGAAAGCAAGCCAGTAGGCAGCAGAGGCGGTGTCTGACAAATGGCTTTAGGTAAGTACATGACACCACATGACTCAAGAGTGCAAGGCCCACCTAGCCCTATGTCTGAAGGTTGTGTATCTACCAGTCTGCCCATGGCTTGGAATCTGTCCATAGGGAGATCAGTCTTTGCCTTGACTGAGTCTAAGGTCACGCCTATGAATTTATTGTCTGGGTCAGAGTCAGGGTGGACTTCTCTATTTTCACAGAGCCTCCTAGGGATGTTAGGAGATGGGGCAGTGATGCTATGATTTCTGGATGTGCCTTGCCTGTGAGAAGCCAGTCATCCCGATACAGGAAGATAGTGGAACCATCCTGTCTGAGATGTGCTGCTACTAGAGACAACACTTTCATGACAACTCTGGGTGCATTTGGAAGGCTGAATGGGAATACCCTGTAGTGACAGAGGTTGTGGCCCACCACAAATCTGAAGAGCGAGCAGTGATGTGAAAGTAAGCATCTCTCATATCAAGAATTATCAACACAGGTAGTGACAGTACAAGACTTCTGTATTGAAATGAAATGAATTTTAAGCCCTTTTCTGGAGGGGATACCTCTCATTCATACCAATTTAATCACTGGTCTCTATGATGAGACTACCAATAAAGGTACCAATTAATGTCAATTGTGAGGTGGCCACCTGCACTCTTGGAACCAGGCCAAAACAGCCTACATATTTCATATAGGACACTGAACATAAGGTTACACTACTAATATGGAGCTGGAATCAAATTGGTAACCTAAAGGGGAAACAGTTCTGTCTCTCTAGACCAATCTCTATGACTATCCAGTTCTCTTTAGAATGATGATTTTGGTTCCTCTACATGCATTACTCTGCAGGGGGGGAAAACTCTCTTCACCAGCAGTGGTAAAACCCAAGACTACAATGAGATTATTTTTACTTTAAAAATAAAAATATATTATTTTTAAATTTGTCATTTGCTGTAAATATACTCACATGTGGTAGCAATATTCATATAATAAATTGTGAAAACATTCATCATACAACTCTGACCACATCACATTCAGTTTGCCCACTAATCCATCTTTTCTAAGTATACTTGTAACATTCCAAACATCTGAGCAGCTTCAAACCACCAGAGTTTGAAGTGCAAAGAGGGGAGGGGAGACAAAACATGCTTTGGGATTCCTCTGTTCAGTTACATTGGTTTTAAACCATTGCAACTCCATTGACTTCAGTGGAGTTAATCCTGACTTATGAGAGGAGAGTCGGTCTGAAATTTCTGCACTAATACAAAGTTGGGAATGTCCCCACAACACCTCCACTATTGAAGGATATAAGGCGTGTGCTTTTGCCCTACTAAACTGCAGGATGTCAGACCTTAAATACTATCAACATGTACAGAAAATCTACGCTATTCATTTTTAGGGATTTCTTAAATGCATCTGTCACAGTTCAGAGTAACTGCATCTGTATTCCCCCCTCATCCACAAGGGCACCCACTCTGGGCTCCGAGCTCCTCACCCATCAACTCTCTTGGGTGGAGACCCACATTTCTCCCTCCTGACCAAGAAATCTTCCAGGCTGCACAGTTCCCTAGGCACACTGTGCTATCTCCAGAAAACCAGACTGCCTAAAAGGCGAGCATCTGCACTTTGCTTTCTCTCCAGAGCTATGAATGGCGTAATTGCCAGCAGTTACAAGTTGCCATACAACTCTTTCTAAGCAAGCACAAAAGCTGACCAGAGGTTACTCTGACTCCAGCCTTGGGATCTGGTAGGTGTCAGCCTTTTCAACCCTTCCATGAGGCTTGCTCCCCTATTCCTTTGGACAGAAATTCCTGTCCATTTGATGGGTCAGAAAGAAGGCCCTGAGTCAGTTTCAACTCAGGATATTTATCCAATAGCCCTTTCTTTCTCTGCTGATCTCTGGAGAATTCAGTTTGAACTAGTCTTTGCAAGCCTTCCCAGCAAGGGACATCTCTCTCGGGGGTTGCAACCTGGCTGATTTCCCTTAATTACCACCCACTAGCTTTAATTCCTGGAGGAGCTGTGATAACCCTCCCCCATGGAGTAGAACATAATCATACATAAACAATTCATTTAAACAATGGACCCCGAAGATACTTAAACTTAATTCAATAAGGTCTCCCAAGAATATGCAGGAAATTGCCATATCTGTCACCACATCAGTAATCATTTCCTCTCCCTGCAAAACATGTGCAGTTGGACTCATAGTTCTTAGGAAGCCTGGGTGTGGAAGGATATGAAGAGAGTACCAATAAATACTAAAACTCTTTCAAACGTTCTTAAAATAGTGGGTTTTTTTGCAAAATAAGTGTCAAACAGAATACATGTGTGTTGTGGTATAAAGGTTTTATAGGTATTACTTTGGGAGGTCCTGCATAATTTATTAATTGCTTTGCCAATTTCAAGAATTATTGTCATCCCAAACCTATGCCATTCAAACCTTGGTACCACAACACACCATTATGTGTTCCCTACATGTATCATGATAGCACAGGTTTATTACCAACCCTTAAGTTCACTATATGATCATTCTAAAAATTTCCCTATAGCAAAAAGTAAAAATAAATGTATATAGGGATGATAGACTTTTGAAGAGTAAAAATTATGTCAAATAATCCCAAGAAATACATTAATTTTGATCTTACTAAAAGTTTCTTTTAATATAAACACGAAAATAATACTATATATATCAAAATATAAAAGTAGAGATGTTGCCGTTAAATAATATGAAAGTACAAGATGTGTTACTTTTACCCTATTGTCACATTCAGATCTTAAAACAATCTTTAAATATTAGGGATTAGGATGAGATTTTTGGCAGATTTTCCCACATCTGTTTATTGTGGGGTTTCTTGTGCCTTCCTCTGAAGAATCAGGTGCTGGCCATTGTCAGAGAAAGGATACTAGACTAAATGAACAGTGGGTCTCATCCAGGATGACAATTTCTATGTTCCTAACACTTTAAAGTCCCTCCCTACCCTATACAGAATACCCATACACTGTTCATTAATATTAATAATTCTCTCTGTTTATTAACACTCAAAATAAGAGTCCAAAACATAAATCCGTACTTCAACTGATAGCAAACATTTTGAATGTTAAATGGGCATACCTGGTACACATGCATTATTGTATCCGCTCTTGCCACTATAGAAAAAGCCCCCTTCCATGTTTTGACATCAGGGCAACACACATACACAGTACTCTCCTCCTTCCAAGTTCTGAGTCCACATGTTTCAGTGGATACACACAGCTGGGAGGGCAGGAGTCCCACACGTATTGGCTATCTGGTTATTTAATAGCATGACTGTAGTGGCACTAGCTCTTTAAAGGCTCCACATCATTATGCTCTGAGAGCTGGCGGAAGCAGTTGTACCATTAATGCAACTGCTCCCCTGCCATTATAACATTCTCCTGCCAGAATGGAGTTCCCCTGCCTGAAAGTTTCTAGAAGGCCTGTTGGAAGCTTTGTATAGAGTAAAAAAGTAACAACGTAGAGTGGTTTGAAGCAGAGATCAATGCAGCTGTGCAACACAAAGCCACACAGGCACCCTGAGGGAGGATCTTGAAATATCATCAGGAGCAGTAACTACACTATGGAGTCATGTTACAAACCCAGCACAGTGCACCTGCTCTCCCCAGTATCTGAAACATGAGGAGGGTTCCCTCCAATTATGTCAATGAGTAACGCTACCACAATACAAACTTTTCTGGAGAAAGTTTGCGCAAATAATAAAGTGAGGATGATCCCTTTCAAGTGAATTCCCTTTGGCATATAAAGAAGGATCCATGAACCAAACTCTCCCGGGCCAGTTCAGAATCACGAGTAATAGCATGAAGGGAATTTGAAATTTCCTGACATGGATTATGTTGAGAAAAAACAGAAAGTTTTGCTGGGGGATGGCTTTAGGAACTGATGGGACATGAGGTCCTGAGAGACATTAGAGTTTGAGTAGTGAATTAGGTCATGGGGAATAGGTGACATGCAAGAGAAGGGAGGGAAAGACTGAAATCCAGGAGTCTAGGGGAAAGGAACCAAGGGATTGGTGATGGGTGGGAAGGGAAAATATACTATGCATGGAAATAATCAGAAATGTACTAAAAACATGCACATCTGCAACAGGGTTATCATCCATTCAAAACACTTTAATCAATGTTTACACTTGCACTCATATTTCCGAATGTACAGCAGCCATTCAAATCTATCCTGTACTATTCCAAAAGTATGAATGAATAAAAAAGAGCACACAAGGCTTTCTTGAGCAGTTCAAGAGCATGGTCATGAGGCTGCACCCATGGTCATGAGGCTGCACCCATACTACTGCACTTCTTCAGCAAGTTGCAAATATTAATACTCCCTTTGAACAAATTATTGTAAGAAAACAACTTTTAAGACAAATTTGATTTAAAAACAGATTTCAGCCAGTCTGAAAAAATAAACATCTGCATTCATTCACTGCCGCTGTCAAGAAAAATGTAGCTGTAATAAATGCTTGGGATTGTTTTTGACTCTTTCGCAAAGGATTGATTAGCATGCACAGTAACAAAAACTGTGTTTATTATTATGGCTGATCCCATCAGAGACTTTAGGCCTTTGCTATCTATTGGCCTAATCCCAATCACTTTGCTGGTGCAAGATCAGGATCTCATTGTGCCAGATGCCATACAAAGACATTTGTGTCACAGTCCTTACCTCAAAGAGTTTACAAACTGAGATAAGACACAAGTGAGTGTGACAAGCAAAAGGAGGGAAAAGGAAAGGGCAAGGAGTGACAAAAATAAGATGAAGCAATTACATAGGTTAACTATTGCACAGCTTGAAGTTTCCTGAAGGCTCCAAGTGGTGAGTACAGATGTTTCCTTGCTTAAAATGGCAAGAGAAGGTCTTGTGTACTGTATTTTTTAAAAAGTGCATAGAAAGATGTCTGGAATGACCCAGCCTTTCAAATAATTATTTTTTTTAATTAATTTAGCCGTAAATGTAACCCTTGTATCTGTACTGGACACTTGATAATGATAAAATACTAGCTCCATGAATGGAAATGGAACACTAAGAATCTGAGGTTGCTGAAGCAGTGGATGGGGGGGAAATCGAACGGCAATAAATAACATTCTGTGTAAATCCATGGCGTATGAATAATAAGCAATAATAATAGAATATGAAAGGTGATGTGAGTGCCTCAAAAACTATAAAATTTGAATTACATCCATTATAAAATATTACATTACAGTGCAGCTTAATATTTCTAAACTAAATGGAAGGTGTTACAAATACAGCAAAGATACAAGTACTTTGTCAAATATAATGAAGGTAAGAAATGTTTACTAATGGCAAAATTTAAAAAACTGATGCACATGGCAAAACTCCCAAGGTGAAATCACCCTCCCACCCTGCTTTGCAGGAGGCCAGCACAAAACCTATGCAGTACTTAAGACACACTCAAGCCTTTAAAGTAGGACTCAAATGAGACACTTCAGTGGTGTATAGACCTTATTCTGTTTTTGTGCCACAAGGGTGCATTTGCTGCCCCATGTAGAGCTCCCTCAGCGATGCACTGTTCTTTTTGCTGGTCCTCCACAAAGGGTGAATTTCATCTTCAGTGGGCACACACAAGTTGTATATTTGCACAAGCACTTTCCATATACATGCAACTTTGACATGCCTTCATTAGAACCATGATTTTGCCCCTCTTGTTTAACTTGCGCAATTTGTACAATTCATGCACATTCACTTTTGCATGCCAAGTTTTTTAAATTTGGACCTACATTTTCTAAAATTATCAAGAAATTCATTGAAATCCATATACCTTCTGTTCCATAAAAGGCAATTCCTAGGACTTTATAAAGGGTCTATTAAAACTGTCAAAAATTTCAAGGCTTAATTTTGACAACTGACAAACAATGGGATAAATTCAGCCCTAGTATAAGCTGATGCAACTCCATTTAAGTCAATGGAGTTGCACTTGATTAAACTAAGGCTGAATTTGGCCCAGGATCTAGACACTAGATATCTCTCAATCTGATTTCACGAGGGAAAGGGGCTGAGATTACTTGCCTGTTTGCCAATGTGTTTTTTTCTTATTATTCAACATATATTAGGTTTTATTCACGTATTTCAGTTCAGAACCCAAGCCAGACAAGCAGCCATGGCAAATCAACAGCTTGTGGTTTTAACATCATTTTTCAGTTCTGATCAGAAACAGCCTAGTGAAACCTAAGGATTCAGGTTCAGTTGGCTTTCCTCAAAGCTGATGTGAAGAAAATACATTGCTACCTTTTAAAAAATCAGTGGGGAATTTTTCCAAGTGAAATGGAGCTTTTTTCTAGCATAGCACAACCCAATCACAACCTCCCCCAACCATGTCATTTTCACGTAACCGTTACATAAATAGCCTAGGTGAAATCTTGGCCCCATTTAAGTCAATGGCAAAACTCACACTGGCCTCAGAAAGGTCAGGATTTCACCCCCTAAATCTGGAACTTGTTGATTTTGCTCATTTCCCAGTCCATTTTTTAAAGCACGAGTGTAAATTTTCTCAAAGAATTCGTAAACAAACAAGAAAACATACCATTCAGATTTCAAACACAAGGAGATAGTGTGGTGCGAAGAGCTTTTCGTGTCCATCGTCCAAAGACAGAGCACTTAATTACAGGGGTTTGACATCCAAGAGCCAATGATAGATTATAATGGGTGGGGAAAAGGTATATGGATGGGTGGAGGTAGTAAGGGACTTGGAGCAGAATAAACCAAAAAAGCATAAATGGTGGGGGCTGGAATCAGGGGAGACTGTTATTGGTAGGGCAATGATAGCTGCTTGTTTCCTTGTGATTGTCCTCAGTTCAGAGGTGACTGTTTGAGATAAATCCATTTGACTGTCTAAGTTATCCGGCCATGACAAAAGGTGTGTTTTCACCAGTTAAGGAATTTGTCAGACTCTTTTTTGCACTTGGATAATCCAAAGGCAGCTTTTTGTTTCATCCAATCTTGGCATGTACTTGAGATTCAAACGAGGTGTGTGCAAAGACATTTGGTTTAGCAATAACAAAATTATAGCTGTTCAAGGTAATGTGTTTATTTGAATATGCAATGGTGTATTCCTTGTAAGATAAATTCACTCATCATTCTCGTTGTCAGTAATCATAGCTCAGATATATTGCACATATATTTATGCATAAGAGTGAAAGCTGCATTCAGGAAAACAAAGTATTACATTCACATTTAACTTTTTTTTGTTCTGTATTAACTTTAAGGATGGATGTTTGATGTGTTTTCTGAATGACTGCAGGTGAAGATTTTGTAAAATTTCCGCTTGTGGTTTTTAATATGAATGCACATCCAAAAAACTGTGTAATGTATAATACAATTTGATGCGTGCTATAAAAACAGATGTGTTTTGTCTCTGTAGAGATGGCCTACAGTCCTGAAGCTGAGCAGGGGATGGAAACGAGTCACTCTTAATCTTGTCTCAAGCCAGCCCTAGTAGCGTCATCTCGTGACCGGTTAAGGAACTGCAGCACAATGTAATTTTTTAAACTAGCATATCACTTCTATTAGAGCCACAAGGTAATATGGCAAATTTGGCTAATTAGTCTAAGAATTACTATATATGTGCCAATGGGACACAGGTTCCATAACCTGAGGCTTCCCAGGACCAGAACTGTCTTTGGCTTATGAATATGAAGACAGGAAATAAGTGAGCAATTAAAGTATTGCTTTATTTACACAGGGAAAATCAAACCAGACCCATTGAGGAACGAGACCATTGAATGAACTCCGTAGGAACGAAGTCCCATCACAAACCTCACCACCTTCCACTCTAAGTGGCAGGGACAATTCTTTGACCTTGCTTTTTCTAAACCAAATGCAACACGACATGTACATTAAAAAAAAAAACCCTTACCAAAACAGGACACCCCACTGCTCACACTTCTCCCCCTACAGAGAGGATGACAGAACAAGGGCACTCAGCTACTATAGTGATGAGTGTAGTATAAGAACCTATATAGAACAGAGCAGAATAGTTAGTTTTCTATTGGACATGTGTGTCTCCTTTTAATAGTTTGAACAGAGGAGGCAAAAAAAATGAATATGCCGGCAGACTGAACCACGCTCTTACGTCAGGATTAGGATTGAGGCCCACTTGTGGGTCATTGTGGGAAAGTTTACACTGCTGTGGATAAACAAAGAACTTCATTCTCCGGTGCACTAAAATTCACTTTATAGAAGGAAATACAACAGAGAAAATTAATAATCTTCTGTTGATACCAGCAGTAAATGGTCCCCTTCAAAATCAATCTAGCTAACATTTTTCATTGGTTCTTTCAGATTAGGTCACACCATTTTTAAAATTTTGTTTTAATATTGGTCTTTTTTGTGGGAATGGAAGCAAAAGTTGTTACTATGAAGTATTCATACACTAGGATCTTTAAATGTAGAAAGAACTCACAAACTGGCTCTACATTCATTAGTTTTCCTTTCCTATTTATCCACACAGTCCAACATCTCAAGAAAAGTACTATGCCTGGCCATGGTTTCGCTACTGCTGTTATAGTGTTGCTGCATGACTAAATATTTCAAGTATGGTCATCATTTGTACAGATTAAATTTCAAATTACCAGCTAAAACAGAGAATAAACTTCTGTATGCTGAGCCTTGAACCTTGTTCTAAAGCAGACTGACAGGAAACTGAACTTGCTTAATCACTGCTGCAATATATTTAACAATTAATCTTCTAAACAAGCTGTTGAGAATTTTAAAATTTTCAAGGGTCTACCAGGTAAAAAAGAAAAAAAAATCATCTGGTAGCAAACAAAGCAAAAGATAATAAAGTTCAACAAAAGGGAAATGGTAATTACTGCATGAACAGTAGAATCAAATCTTTTACCAAATAAGGCTATGTGCAGTTATGATTTTTGCAGTCAGTGTAATTCAAAAGAAGCCAACATCATGGGCAAGATCCACACCATAATGGGTCAGATCCTCTCCTGGCATAAATCAGTGCACCACCACTGACTTCCAACAGAGCTATGCCAATTTTCACAAGCTGAGAATCTGGCCTGTAGAACTTATGACATAAGAGAAAGTAAGCAATGTTTGAGCAAAACTCCATCTATTTGTTGCGTACACAACTTCAGCTTGTCATAACTTTTTCATTTCCCCAGTATTTTGACAGACACAGTTCTTTGAGTACTTTACAAGATTCTCATATGCTTCTAAATACCCACTGTATACAATCAATAAAAAGTCTGACCCAATACATTATTAATACTACAAGGAGAATCAAAAGGCTTCTACATCATCATTTCATTAAAGACAATAATAATGAAATATTGTGCCTGAACTAAATAATTACTTCAGAAACAGCCTACTCATTGATTAGAACATTTAAAGGGATACCATTAACTTGAAAATCAATTTTTTCTTAAAATCACTGTTCCCTTAGCTATGTCAGTAATAAGAACTTTAAAAAAAATCTAGTGGAAAGATGTTTTCAAATCAGATTTGTAATTCTCCAGTTTTACAACTTGTTTTCTTATGCTAATTCCTATACAGGCAGGGTAAAGCTCACCCATGAGCAAAAAATGCACACAAAACCTTTGCACCAGCTAAGTCCCACTTGTAGACCTCAAAACAATGCTTTACTCAAATGTAAGTGGTGCATGGGCCTTGTGTAGGTCCTCTGTCCAGGGGTAAATTTCACATTTACAAAGTACTGGAGATCAGAGTGTAATCATGAGGAAGATGAAAATACATTAAATAGTGTGTTGCACTTTTGGTATTCTCACTGGACCTTTTGCAGCAGAGTGGCCAAGTGAATAAAAATACAATTATAATAGGTAGAAAACTAAATACTGAGTGTCTGACACAAGCAGCCAGAAAAGTTTTTAAGCCCTTTTCCACTTCTATCCAAACAGTTCTACAAGCCGTTTGTCTGACTTTATGCTTCCTTCTAATCTGCCTTCCCTGGCACACTGTCCTTATATATGTCATCAGTCTTTTCACTACACTTTTATATGAAATATATGCCTGACTGGTTGTGCTATTTATGTATTAGCATTAACCAAACTATCCTTGAGAAGTTTCCTCAGTTATCATAGCTTTACGGTATCTCTCGAATCCTGTGGGATTCCTCATATAAAATGGAGCAATGAAAGCGAACTTGGGCACCGTATTAAAAAGCAAATGGCAGCAACACACGGAAAGAAAAAAGGTATGATTTAGCATCCTGTTTCTTAGTAATGAAATCTGGTGTTCATTTTCTTTCCTCTATGCCTACACTGACTTTTTAAAAGCAATTTCCTTAAAAACATTTAACTGCAACTCAATGCTATTGGAGCTCTTGTCATACAAAGACTACAGTTAAAAATTGGCTTCCTTACAAGTCACATTTGTGTTTTAACTAAGAGTTTTCTACAGTACTTTCCAGAACTGTTTTAATAAAAAATAAAATAAAATTAACCTTTAAACTAAAGAGGCAACATAAATTAATGAACAGTACAACTCTGAAAAAACATGACTTTATTTGTGATAAAGTATTAACACTTACCATTTATATACTGCTTTATATTTTCACAGAATTTAGTAATTATCTAGAAAGCCAATTAAAACAATGATAATTACGTAGTAACTCATGTTGCCACGACTATGTTCCATCCTAAGAGCTCATTGCTTCATAATGTAGTGCCCAAATGTCTTTTCACTGCTCTACAACATGTACTGAATCACAGTGGGTTCAAAATATATCTTCAGGGATAATACATAGTGCCTGCTTAGGCATTGCAAATACATCCATCACCATAGTATCTAGGGACCAGATTGTATGGCTTTACAAATCTGTTTTCTGACATTTAAGCTGTGCAAAATAATTTTGTAGTTTTGAGCAAAACTACGTGCATTATCTTTTCTCAGGGGCATGAGGAAGATTGCATATCTGTCATAAAATACAGGATAAACACAAAAGAGGGTAAAATTTGAGCAAAATACCTTGTGCTTCTGCTTGGAGGTTTCTGTCTATAAATCATGGAGGAAGGCTCTGATGTTGTTCAAAAACACACCTAACCTACACAGTAAACATATTACTGTAGGGTTGTCAATGTGATAACACTTTTTAATAATATAAGCATATAAATGTGCTACACCATCATTCAGTACTGTTCATTATGTAAAGCATACAAGTTGTTTCTACGACATCACTTATTGATAATATAAGTATTTGAACATTATTGCAGTGGGTATATAAGTATATACCGATTTTTGTGGTCTGTGCTGATATTTCTGACCCCTATTTGATTGATATGCCTGTGGGTCACTGAGAAGGATGAGATTCATTTCCAGGGGCGGCTCTATGTTTTTTGCCGCCCCAAGCACGGCAGTCAGGCAACCTTTGACAGTGTTTCTGTGGGAGGTCCGTCGGTCACACGGATTCGGCAGTGGTTCTACGGGTGATCTACCAGTCCTGCACCTTCGGCATACCCGCCGCCGAATTGCCACCGAAACCACGGGACTGGCGGACCTCCTACAGAAACGCCGCCGAAGGCTCCCTGACTGCCGCCCTCACGATGACCGGCACGCCGTCCCCCCCCCCCGGCTTGCCGCCCCAGGCACACGCTTGCTGCGCTGGTGCCTGGAGCCGCCCTTGCTCATTTCTAACCTGTGACATTACAAAACCATATTAACAGAGGATCCCTGGGTGCTCCTTAGTAACCTCTCAGTGTAGGGGAGAAGACTGAGAAAACATTCACAGGGACCAAGAGAGAAAAAGAAGCAGAATGGACTAGCAGCTTCTGATTTCCAGTTCCATGATATCATAGATGAGAACAGTTCACCTGCACCAAAAGCTCTAAGGAACAGAGTCTGGCACCCTAATCACTTTCCCTGGGAGCAAAGCATCAGTCCCAGAGAAAGTGAGTGTTAACTTCACAGTCTGGGGAAGCTGCAGGAGAGCTCTCAGTATTCACTGGATTGCCCTGTGCAATACAGGAGAAGGGAAAGAGCCATTAAGAACCTCCCCTTTCCCCCAAGGGAGAGCACATTGAAAAAAATCTTCTCCAATCCCCCGGCACAGACTAGATGAAAGAAGAGACGACTAAAGGGGGATATGATTGAGGTCTATAAAATCATGACTGGTGCGGAGAAAATAAATAAGGAAGTGTTATTTAATCCTTCTCATAACACAAGAACTAGGGGTCACCAAATGAAATTAATAAGCAGCAGGTTTGAAACAAACAAAAAGATGCTGTGAAGGCCAAGACTATAACCAGCTTCAAAAAAGAACTAGATAAATTCATGGAGGATAGGTCCATGAATGGCTATTAGCCATGATGGGCAGGGATGGTGTCCCTAGCCTCTGTTTGCCAGAAGCTGGGAATGAGTGACAGAGAATAGATCACTTGATGATTACCTGTTCTGTTCATTCCCTCTGGAGCACCTGGCATTGGATACTGGACTAGATGGACCTTTGGTCTGACCCAGTATGGCTGTTCTTATGTTCTTAAGGGAACGTGTTTGTGGGTGTAAGTAAGGGGAGGACAGAATAGAGAAAGAGTGAGACAAAAGGAGGGGGGAGAAAGAAGAGAGAGAATTTGAAATGGAAGTGAAGAAGTGGAGAGAGAGATCGAGGAGTTGTGAAGTATGACATAAAAGGGAATGGGAGAACAAGGATTCTATCCTTGCCTCTGCCACAGTCTTCCTATGTGACCTTTGGCAAGTCATTTAATCTCTCTCTGAGTTTGCCATCTGTAAGATAGGGATAGTATTACTTCCCTACCTCACAGGAGTATTGTGAAGAAAAATTCATGAATGTTTGTGAGGTGCTCAGATACAAAGATGATAACCACAGAAACCCTATAAATAAATAAAAAAATACTCATTCAGAGCAGGGCTTGAAAGGGGTGCAGTATGTGAGGCACAGGGCCACACACTAAACAGTGAAGTTAAAAATAAAATACTGAATGGTTGCCTCTTTTACAGAGCTCAATTCAGGTAATGGTCCTGTAGAAAAAATAGCATGTGATCATATAATTAAAGGTTGTATCATAAGCACAATGGGGCAGAATTAAGATTGCATAGACGACCTTAATTTCTGCATTTCCTAACTTTTGATGTTTCACTTTACAGATGTAATTGTCTTTTAGTGAAGTTTTTTTATATGGATTTTCCTACTTGTTTTTTAAAAATGCTATAATGTGCAACTATTTGCTAGATGTAATAGACTGTGTAAAGTGTCTAATGAATGAGGCAGGCGCCCTTGCTGTATTCTGTATGCACGCTTCCATACCCACCTACACAGACCATATAATGCAAGCCCCTATAAATATGTAAGAACTGAAATTCCACTCAATTTTCTTATGCATAAATGGGCATATCCAATGAAATACTGACAGATAATCTCTTCAGCAGAAAATTTCCATTCACATTATATATTAACACATGCTTCATGCCAATGAAACATTGGCAGTTTATTAGTCTCATTGTGTAATGAAATCCATGTGCAAGGTAATTTTTTTTAAACCAAATTTCACTGTCTCATGAAAAGACACAGCTACGATCTAGGGACTATCTCCCTTAAAAATATCAGGTTTTCATAATTTCCAGACAAAGTGCTACAGCTCTTCAGAAAGGTTGCAATTTTTTTTAGTTAGCTGAAAATTCATGTTTTTCCCCATCTGTATATTCTTGAAAACCAGTCACCCATTTCTGGGGAAAAAAAACTTTCAGAAAAATTTTGCTCCCTGCCTAAGAGCTAGCATAACGAGTTTCATTTGAAAAGATAAAACACTGAGCAAATTTTAGGAAACTGAAAATGAGCCATTAAAATGGAAATGCTTGGGAAACATTATTATAGGTATGCGTTCTGCCTAAAATCCTAACTGCAGCAATACAGTATTTGCAAAGCTAAGGTTGAAAATGAATATAAAACTAAAGTTTGTTCATCATGAGAAATAAAAACTCATCCACAATGTAACAGAACAACTGCTAATTTCAAGCTCCCAGCAAACAATTTAAACTTGCACATATGTACACATTTTTTGCTGCTGTCTCTAAGGCGATTACACTTAGCCTCAATAACAACCTAAAACAGCATTCTGATTTTTCCTTGCAATAGGTGCCTATTATTAGGAGTAAGAGTTAATTGTTCAAATAGGGCATGTGGAATTATGCTTTTCACTTATGGGAGAGATGTTTCTTAAAAACGTATGGAAAATTTGGTTTTAAAAAATAGAAAGGTAAAACATATTTTCTCTGACCTAAACATGCTGTTTTCATAGCTGCACATCTTCAAGAGAAAATGATCCCACAAAGGCACCTGCATGTATCATTCTGTAACTTTGCATTGTGCAGCATTAAGCAATATCAGAACAGGGTCTTTTCAGCCAACAGCACAAATAAAATATACTACAATTTTTAAAAAACAGGAGAATCTGACAAGGCTCAGATAATCACTAGTTTGTATGTTAGGAGAATGTCTTGATCAGGACAGGCTTAATTGAATATGAGACACCTGCCAATTATCAGAACTGGGATGTTTGTACCACACAGATCATCATTAAAACATGTGCTTTAAGCCCTGAATCAGTCAAGAGGGCCCTGAAAATTAGGGACCACTGAAGTAACTGAGTCTACAGATGCACTATTTCACCCTGGTCTTGTTCTTAAGAAATATTTTAAATTCATAGGCTAATTATATTTGTATCTGGAGAGCCCAAAAATCTTTGCTTAGATCCTAGTCTTAATTTTTATGAAGATAACTATCCTGAGAGCAACTAAGCATGCTTCTGGTTTGTTTCTAACAAACACGGACTATAACATAAGTGTATGAAGTAGAGAAATGCCTTATGATGAATACAACTAAATTAATAAATATCTATACATGTGCAATCACTTATTAGTATGCATTTCCAAACATAATGTTCTCCTTCCTTTCCACTGAATATTATAATACACTGCTTTTTCTGAGTACTTTTAAGAAACTACTGTACATGCTGAATCAAAAAATATCTGGCCTCAGGCCAGGAAGGAAGGTGTGTTACATGTTTTAACAGGTCGATTTCCACTCTCTCTCAAAGTTTTCAAATATTTGTGAAGAAATCAGATTACAGAACATCTTTACACAGCAAATAAACTAGGTAAGTGCCCATCCTCAATGTTTCCTTTCTATCAAAAATAAAGTCAAATAAGGAAATTGCTTAGCTGTGGCAATTGCCAAGAATTAATAAATACCCACATCAACTGTAAATGTCAATTACAAGTAATTAATTTAGCATTCATTAGTAAAATCCTTTTTTTTTTAAAAAAAGTCTCAGAATATCCACACTTCACAATGACATCAGTGCTGTATTCCTCTTTTTATAAAGAATGTTTTTACAGCAAAAGAAAACATATGTTATACTAAGGTGCATGTTATACCAAAGTGCATTGTCAAGGAGTGTGCTTAGATTTCAAAAGAGTTTGCATCCACAGCAAGGTAATCTAGTAACAGTCTTAGAATGACTGCTCTGTACTTTGCATCTTCTGTCTGGATGTATGAGAATAATTGGATTCCCCCCCCCCTCAGAAACTGAAATATAGTGCACTTTTAAAAGGGCAACATTGGCCACCATCAATGCTGCCTGACATTTTGTTTATACTAGCAAGAAACTAAAATTATAATGTGCATATCTATGATTCCTTGAGTGCACATTGGCAAAATAACTGATAAAAAAGGTGTGGAGATAAAAATACTATGGTATTTTCATAACAAAAAACCTGCTCTCAACAGCAGCAAGAAAGGTTTTTTGAAATAAAGAATTTAAAGTCAATATGCCATACCTGTCGCTACATATCAAGATTTCTCTTAATTTATAGAAAAAAATATATGTGCACAAGAGATACTACCATCATTATATTATATAGTGCAGTTAAACTATGTAAACTCATTATCCCACATATTATTTAGGATTTGTTTCACCATAACTTATTAGTTTTAGGTTATAGACTAGTATACTGTAGATACTCATTCAACAAGTATGGAAGTATGAGCATTAATAGTAACATGACTACTTCCCACAGAGAAATTACAATATGTCAGAATTCTTAATTATATTTCTAAAATGTCAATCTTCTGTTAAGATATTAGATACATAATAAATCTGCTTTATTCACAGCACAAAAAGGGCAAGAGTTGTAAGCTGGCAACTCTACTGTAATAGGAATGCAGAGTCAAGCAACTCTCAGACGGAGCTTTTCAGGATAGTTTCACTAACTCAAACTAGTTTTCACCTTCATTTACTACAGTTTAAATAAATAGGGGAATAAACAAAAACTTTTTTTTAGTATCTGACAAATCTTTCAGAATGTATTAATCCAAGCTTTGAGTTATGGGGTTTTCAGCAGAAGCTGTAGTTCAGTACACTGTAATTCTGCAACTGAAACTTTAGATTATAAATGCAGTTCTATTCTCTTCAGGACATCCGGGAAATGATCAAGAACATTTCAAAAGGAAACCAAAAACCTTGACTGACATACAATTGCTTTTACTTAAGCACAGCCTCTCCACACAAAGAGTAACAGATGCGCAACTGGTACTAATCATTAAAAATCTTCCTCTCTCTGTTAGCCAAGAAAGCTAAGGATAAGTATGGTTTGAGGATACTTACCTACTCGGAAATTAGTGGCTGTCAGGGTGTCAGCTGCATGGCCGTTTTCACTAATGAGGGTGGTGGTATTTCCCTTCTCACAGTTGTTCTGACAATTGCCCTTGGTACAAGTCACTTTACAGATGCTGGGTGTAAAGACCACCTTGATGCGGCCAGTGTGATTTCCCACTGTGAGCGGAGGCAAAGAAAAAAAGAAAAACAAACAGATCACTTTGGTATCCATTGATTTCCTTCAAACGATAAAAAGAAAAAAGCGACAGGTCTATAGGAGGAGGCAGCCTGCAGTGCTCTCTCTCATTGATCTCCAGTGGTGTCTCTGGAACAGGAGTAGGAAGCTTAGCAAACAGAACTCCGGGATGCACTCCAAAACCACATTTAAAGTCAAGTCACTGGAGTAGGATTAGTAATCACAATGCTGCACTTTATTCACAGTCAGACAAAGAGCAATACCAAGGGCATGACAGCTTAAATAGCCAACTCTGACAAGCAGATGTAACATAAAGAGGCTGACTGTGCACCTAGGGGTGAATAAACTCTTGTGTCCTCCTGCATACTTTTCCTGTTTCTGCACTTATTAAGTCACTATTTGTAGCTCAACCCCTGGAAATGTTTTAGGCATGCGGCATGTCTGAAAACATCTGTCTCAAATCTCCTGGCACCCCAGCCTGAAGTGATCAAACCCTGTGACGCAGCTGCCTGGACCCTTTCCCCCCACCCCTTCACAGTTTCTTGGCACTATTACTCCACATGGATTTACATATTATAGATTGAGTTTTGCAATCAACTGTTTATACTTAAACAAAGGAGAAGCAGGGGAAATGCCTAATAAGTATCAATAGTTTAAAGTACTACTTTAGAGCTCTTATAAATATTATAGGAGAAAATCTGTCATTTTCCCCTTTTGTTTATATGGGGGGCTTTTTTTGGTTGTTTTTTTTTTAAGGTAACAAAGATTGACCATATACTAATTTGAATTTAAACTCCTCAGGCCAAATTCATCCCTCATGTAAACTATTTGACTCAAGTAGGTTTTATATTATGGATATATTTGGATGTTAAAGCCAACAGCTAAAGCTAAAGAAAAAGAAAAAAGCAAAGAAGTGATTCTGTTTTGAAATTATTTTCAAATAAAATTGTTGTTTTATTTTTAGTTATTACTATTTTATCAAGTACTTGTAAATATATTAGGATACATTTGTGAAAATTGTCCATTTCAAAATTTAAATTTAAAAAACAATTTTAGCTCCACAAAATGAGAGACATACAGAGAAAGAACATCTCTTTTCTTATACTGCCCCAGCAGCAAGAGCAGTCGGGTTACCCACAAGCGGTCCAATCTACTTTATGAAATACCCTCTAGGTAAGTATTTTTTTTATAAAGCTCAGAAAGATGAAGAAAATCTTCCCACTTCAAAAGAACATAAATTTATAGTGTTTCTTGCTCTTTATGAAATAAATTAAAACAATTGTGCCAACTGTCTTTTCTGCAACCAAGGGCATTACTCTATTACACAGCTAATAATTTATGTGAAAACATCTGTGACAGGAACGTGTTGGGGGATTGGTGGGCCTGACTCTTAGGATTAGACCCAACATTCAGTTAGCTCTCACTTCTCCGATTATAAATTTGCAGTCTACTACTGCTGTGTGTCTCTCTCAGGGTATGTCTGGGGATCGATTTCTCATGTCTAGTGTAGATGCGATAAAATCGATCCCCGATCGCTCTGCCATCGACTCTGGAACTCCACTGTGCGCAAGAGGCAGAAGCGGAGTTGACGGGGGAGCGGCAGCGGTCGACTCACTGCCGTCCTCACGGCCAGGTAAATCGACCTAAGATACGCCAACTTCAGCTACGCTATTCGCGTAGCTGAAGCTGGCGTATCTTAGGTCGACTCCTCTCCCCTCCCCCGTCCCCGTGTAGACCTAGCCTCAGAGAGAGGGAGGATTTTGGCAAGTAAGTTTAGGTGCCTAAATATGAATTTAGGAGTCTAACATTAGATAACCAGGTTTTAAAATGTTGGCCAATGTCTATAAGAATGAAGAGCCTCCCTAAAATCTTTACAGGTGGCCTTCCAGGTGAGTAAGGTATTCAGACAGCCATGTAATCAAAGCCATAGAGAATTAAAGACAGAGGATGTAAAGTGACAAATGGTGATTGGAATAGTTGTACAATCTTTTTGATAGATCACCAATTCACTTTTTCAGGGCATTCCTGGAACTAGCATTCTTCTTTTCCCTGCCTGGCTGGCAAGTACCTTAGCTTCTACTCCCTCAGCCAAACACATGGATAGGGTGCAAAGATGGAGAAAGCACCCCTGTAGGGTGTGTGTTGAGCATCTGTCTGGGGAAAAGAGGGGTCTCATGGACCACAGGGGGAAAAAAAGAAAGACAAGAGATACTCTTATAATTATGGACCTTACTTTCCCTGCATATCCTCAGGTTCAGATACAATACTCATGAGCATGATATATATCCCTAAATAGAAGAAAGGGGGGAAAAAAGAGAAACCACAAACTTTTATTCTGAAAGAAAGCATTTGGCAGAAACTCTGCCAGGTGAGCTCAGAGTTTTCTGCAGCCTCTTCCCTTCTTCTGTGGGTTTTTCACAGGAGGGTATGACTTAGTCCTATCTGAGAAACAGTATCCTCCAATGCTTTCTTAGTAGATTTGGCAGAGTTGATGTTAAAAACAATAATTATTTCAGGCTTGACAAAGTACAGAACAGCTACGGCCTTGACACCTTCCTCAAGTTTGCTTAATTTATGGTGTGGGAGGACAATGTAATTTAAGGTAACGCACCCACTATACTTCATCTTTACCTAATGAACTTCAGAAGATAATGCCATTGTGCTAT
Source organism: Mauremys mutica (assembly GCF_020497125.1). NCBI lineage: Eukaryota > Metazoa > Chordata > Testudines > Geoemydidae > Mauremys > Mauremys mutica. Next base: position 146,520,921 of record NC_059074.1, on the reverse strand, counting down.
TGACAGAAACAAAACTGGAGCTTCTACTTTTTCAAACAAATTTATGATAGTGTATGGTGGCGACATCAGCACCACAGCTTAGCTCATGTTCTTTATTTATAGACAGAAGTATAGTGTAGGCACCTCATGATCCATTTGAAAGGAAGAGATGGAAATGGAAAACCTTGCTGTACAACTGGCTTTCCATTTGATGTGCTCATGATAATATAATAGCAAAATAATGGCAAAATAGGATAAGCAAATGAGCCTACACAAGAAAGAAAAGAGGCTCCAGGAGCAGATAGAGACACGGCAAAGCTATCGAGAAAATTAACAATAGAACTAGAGATGATTTAAAAGTCTTGATTTCCCCAAGAAGCAGGTGTAAACTATATCTTCGGTCAATGGCAGAGTTATAAGGGGACGGGGAGCAACTCCCCCCCCCCCCGTAGCCTTTAGGAGTCCTTGTGGTGCCTCTTCAAGGGTATAATGCACAGAGGCTGCTCTAGGTATAAGCAAGGTAGGCAGCTGCCTAGCGCAACCAATTCATGGCAAGCTCAGGTGTGATCTGTAGTGGACTAGCCTGCTGCTGCACAGACTCACTGTCCACATACACCCTGACATGCATTAACAGTTCCTTATTGCACTTAGGGCTTGGCTACACTTACAAGTGAGAGCGCATTAAAACAGCCCTCGGCACCCTAACTCCTGAGGTGTCCACACTGGCAAGGCAAGTAGAGTGCCTGGACTCTGCAGCAGGAGCATCCTGGTAATCCACCTCTACAAGAAGCATAAAGCTTGCTGTGCCCTGGCTGAAACGCCCGGACGTCAGCGTGGTCGAGGTGTTGCATTACTGAGCTGTGATTGGCCTCTGGAAATGTCCCATAATCCCCTGATTGGCCACTCTTCTCATTGTTTTGAAATCGGCTGCAGGCATGCAGATATCCCCTTTCAAAGCTCCATTTCTGACAACCGGCACGCTTATCTGCTCCAGGACAAAGCAAACCATTAGTGTGGAATTGTGCTGTTGTCAGGGGGGGGGGGAGGGAGAAAGGGAGTCTGCTGCTGTCTGAACTTGCAAAACAGCATGCTGACACACTCTCAGCCCCCCCAAAACACTCTCTCTCCCCGCACATACACACAATACACTCCCTGTCACATTCCACCCCCTCCTCCATTTGAAAAGCAAGTTGCAGCCATTTGCACACTGGGATAACTACCACAATGCACTTGTCTTTGTGGCGTTGCAAGAGTTGCTAATGTGGCCATGCCAGTGCGCTGGCAGCTGACAGTGTAAACACACAGCAGCGTTTTCCCTGCTGCGGTCTCCGAAGGCTGGTCTCCCAGCGCTCTACATCTGCAAGTGTTGCCAAGCCCTTCGATCTAGTCCTCTCTGAAACAGGACTAAATCAAGGTGCAACAACCACCTGTTAATGTGTGTCACGTGCAGAGGCCTCAGCACAGATCATGCAGCTGAAGAGCTTAGCCGGGTGGGGGCAGCCTGGGGGAGCCCACAGCCTTGCACAGCCCTCTGGGGCACATCTCTGCACTAGTAGTCCTGCCCCTCTCTGTGCCCCCTGTCCTACCCCCATCCCACCTGCTCCCCTGGGGTCCTGCCCTCTATTTTCCCCCATGCCCTAATGGTCTCATCCTAGCCTTCCTGATTCCTGTCTTTTCCCCCTTGTCCTAGCTCATTTGCCACCTGGGATACTGTCCCCTATCTATGTCCTACCTCATCTGCCCCCTGATCATCTAGGGTCTGTCCCCTTCTCCTATCCTCCTACCCTTTAGAGTCCTGCCCCCCATGTCATCAGTCTCCTTCTCTAGCTTTCTGCCCCATCTGTGCCCATCCAGACCCCACTGCCCCATGATCTGCTCCCTGCCCCTGTGTTAGCTTTCCCACCCATCTGCCTCCATGTCCTAGTTCCACTCACCCCATTTATGTCCCACAGCATCCTGAACCTCACCCCATCACTCGTCTCTCCTGGGACCTTGCCCCCATCCATACCCCACGTCCAGAAGCCAGTCCCCCGGTATTATCCCGCCATTGTTCCAGCCATATATTGCATGCTGCCCCTTCCCCTGCCTCATATTGGGCCCCCATCCCCAGTCTGGTGCAGCTTCCCCTGCAGCTAAGGGTTTCCTTCAGATTGACATCCAGAGGAGTTTGCTTGGGACGGGAGGGCCAGAGGCCAATTAGGGGTGAGGCAGATGGAGCCCCATGCCGTGAGTCCCAGCATATGGTGCGCTTGAGGCTAGACTGCTGGCTCCCTGGGGTGGGGGACCCCAGTGGGGATCCTTCCAGGGCAGTCTGTGCATGGAGAAGCATGCTGCTATATTTGCCACTCTGTCACCCTGAAAGAGGACCTGACCTGGGGGGAGGTGGTGACAGGAGGCCACAAAGGGTCGCTTCTGTCTGCATGGGGTATCCCTTTTGAAATGGGGGTGCAGTTTTAAAGGATTCCCAAATACGTTTCTTACCAGATTGGGGAAGGGGTCATAATACACAGGCATGGGTGAAATTAGCAAGCTAAAAGGTATACTTGAAGGTGGCACCACCACTGAACCATTGCCATGCCCCCCCTCCTCCCCGCCCAATCCTCACCCTCTGGTTGCAAAACCTGGCTCCACCCTTGTCTTTAGTGCATAAGCTGAGGGATAGACTTACCTTAAGGGCACTCAGCCAACATTACTACCACTTCCTTCGATATTTCTGCTATACAGAGCTAGTTTCAGTTACTTCTGCATGTCCACAAGACCACTGCCTACAGTGACTGCTGTGCTAAATGGGTATTGTTTGTTAAGTTATCTTGGGCCAAATTCCCAATGGAGTTGCAAAGGTGCAACTAAGAACAAAGTTTCGTCTCAAACTGGTATCACATATTCATGCATTCTTAACTTTGTCTTCCTTCTCCTCGGGAAGGTGCTGAGACAGAGTGGTGATGAGCCTGTCAGATGTTTAAGATATATTAATTGTTTAGTATATAGAACTCAAAATGTACTCACAGTGCTGTACCATGAACAACAATAAAGACAGTCTCTACACCCTGAAGACCTGACAATCTAGTAGCATCAGAAATGGAGAATAAAAGCCAAACAAAGATTTTCCCCCTCCCACTCCATTGTGAACAGTGGGGGTTTGGTTTGTTATATTTTAGCAGGAAGAATGAATGCACTGAGGAGTGAGGCAGTTAGTGGAGTCTAGAACCAGATAGTCCTGACGGCTGCTTTGGCCATAACTGGCATAGGGTTATAGAAGGTATACGAATCCCTCAGGTTAACCTACTGGGTCACTTTGTCTATAATTCTAATCTGTCCAGATCTCTTTCTGGAAGAATTATTATACCTTTTTTTTATTGCTTTTATGAATATGTAGAATTTTTTTTTTATTTACTTGAACTACACACATCCCTCTGAAGTTCACAGGGCTATCCTCACAGCTACAGTATGCTGCAGGCTTCCTAATCATGATGACATTCTATAGTTTAAATGGACCTCAGAACATTTGGTGCATGAACCTACTCTAAAGGAAGTCAGTGAGAGTTTTGCTATTGATGTCAGAAAGAGCAGGATCAGGCTCTTAAAAACGTAAGAATGACCATACTGGGTCAGACTAAAGGTCAATCTAGCCCAGTATCCTGTCTTCCAACAGTGGTCAATGTCAGGTGCCCCAGAGGGAATGAACAGAACAGATAATCATCAAGTGATCCATGCTCTGTCGCCCAATCCCAGCTCTTGTTATGAAGAAGACTGTATCATCCCATATGTGAAGTTGAGTGACAAGTGGGAAGGAGCAAATTATTCACAAAATTTAATTTAAAAAGTCTCCACTCGCAACTTTTGTTCCTTGATTACATATTAGTACTAATTTTTTTGTGATTTGGAAGGTACCTTTAAATAACCAGTCATTCCATAGGACCGTAGACATTATGATGGGGATGCTAAAGGCAACTTCAAACAGTCTTAACAAGGAAAATGTCTGTGCAAAACACAGTAGATGAACTTGAAAGAATTCGGAGACCTCAAGAATGCAACTCTATGTTTTCTCTCTCCCTCTCTTATTAAAAGTACTCCCACTTAAGCTACAAATTCAATTTTTTTTAATTCTTTAGTTGACCAACTTTTTTTTAATTGCTGACAAAAAAAAAAAAAACCTTAGAAGGAAATTACTTATTTCCTAAAGCTAGTCTCTCTCAGTTATTGTACCACCCCACCTGGTTTAATTCTTCCCAACAGATTTGTTTTTTCAGCCAAAAGGAAAGCTGACATTGTATAAAAATCTACCATTGAAGTAAAAAGTTTATTTATACTTTTTGTTTAATAATGACCTATTTAACCTTTAACAATATACAGGGAAAGCAGCACTGAGTCATCAACAACAAATCATCCTGATCATTAACAAATCAACAAATTTCGCCAGTGATTAGAACAATTTTAAACCATGGCTTTAAAAACTCCCAGAAGATTTTGCCCAGTTCCTCTATCAGTCAGGGTGTGTGGAAGATCAATTTACATTAGGAGCAAAGGAATTTAGACAAAACACATTTCAATGTATGCCCAATGCATAGCCCAGAGTAAGGGTTCCCTGAATCTGCTAATGTGCAGGGTGAGCATACACTAGGGGGTCCAGGGAACCCTTACTCTGAGCTATGCATTATCTAGTCCTAAACACTACAAGATTCACCTTATTCTCACAGCTGCGCAGCCCCACTCTGCAGGTCAATATAGGTGAGCATAGCCTTCCCGCCCTCGCATTCCTTTTAGGGTGCCAAGCACCCCTGGGGAAATAGGAATGGAGCAGTATCTGCACACTTCTGAGCACAAAGACTGAAGTTCTATGTGGCCCTTATGCATTCCAATCATGGAAAGAAAATCTCTGCCACTCAAACCTTATCTGTATAAAGACCAGTCTTTTTAATGATAGTCTTTTTAATGATAGCCATGAGTGCAGAGCAAAGACTAGAACATTCATGGATTCAAAATGATTTTCCATAGTTGCATACTAATACTTTAACAGCACTGATTTAGGGTACTGTTTGCAAAGATAAAATTTTTTCTCTCTTTTTAGATACTCAGTTTGACTGCATTTGCATACCCCACATTCAATCCTATTTCCACTAGCTTAGTAGGAATATTTCCAGGAAGCTGTGAGGGTGTGGGGAGGAACAAGGCTGATCACGGAAACTAGACATAGCACCACAGTTTTAGGTCATCCAAGATCTAGATGGCCTTATACTAGACTGTATTATATAAAAAGTACCCACTGGCCTACTATATTATGTAAAGTGGGTATGTGTACAATGATCATATATACACAAATATTATGAAGAAGAGGGAATAGGGATTTGGGAAACTCTCAGTGAGTTATGGCCGAACCTCTACAATTACACTGTTGCCACCAACTACTGCAGGGGTCCCCGCCATGGCGCCCGCCGGGGCATCTAAGTGCACCCACGTTCTGTCTGGCGGATGAGCATCCACCGAAATGCTGCTGACAAGCTGCGTCATCCAGAGGCATCGCAGTCGAAATGCTGCCGATTTTTGGCGGTGACACCTTTGGATGATGATGCTTGTCGGCGGCATTTCAGTGGCAACACCTATTGACGTTGCCGCTTGTTGGTGGAATTTCGGTGGATGCTCGTCTGCCGCCATGGTCCTCCGAGGCTCGTCGTCTGGTGCCCGCCAGACGAAAAAGGTTGGGGACCACTGAACTACTGGCTGCCTTTTTCCTACCATTTTTTAAAACTCTGCCCCTCAATTATTTTTGCCACAATTCTATTGTCTCATTGTTGCCTTCTTCATTAAGTACTGCCAGACCTCTGATATATTTGTTATTATCCAAAGGCCCAGTTCTGTCATCCTTACGCAAGCCAACGGGACTACTCACAGAGCAAGGTACTATCTAACACAAGGGGGACAGAACTGAGGCCTTAATCGCTTCCTTCTCACGGTGTCATTCTTAAGTTCAGTGCTGCCATTATTACCTGTGCTCCTGTATTTGTCCAATATTTGCTCATAGTCACCGTTATGACAACTCAGGCTACACCTCCACATATAATTCCTTCCACCTCCAGTCATGCCTCCTGTACTCATCTCCATTAACCTCCCTCTTTTTCCTCACGTGCTTCTTCTCTCCACATCTTTACGTCTCCCTTCATTATTCTGTTCTCACAAGCTCCACTGCCTTCTTTATTTAAATCTCCCCAGCGCCACATATGGTCTCCCCTTTTCACTCTCACAAATTCTCTTCTCAGCTCCACTTCTCCCACTGGGTATGCTGTGGAGCAAGGCTACAAGCAGAAACCAGGCAGGCAGCATGCTAAAGCTGCAGATGCTCCTGTCTGGGGAGCCCATTCTCTTCTGATCAAGCTAATCCAACATCCTTCTGACAGTGTGACAGAATGGCTGGCCTGCGCTATATAATTTGGTCATAGTACTGGGTGCTCTGCCTTTCATTTTTCCCCTCCAGTATGAAGCAGAGCTCTCAGACTTCGTACTTCTGCCCTTGCTCTTTTCTTTATTTTTATTTATTTGATGGTGTCTCTTTCTTCCTTAGTATCCCTGTAATACAAAAGAAAGAGAGGGGAGAGAGTAGGAGAGTTGAGGAGGAGGCTCTGTACTTTTGAGGGGGAGAGAAGATGATCTTTGGAAAGAGGTTCTCTTCAGACTCTCATAATCAGAGCTGGGGATTCACAACTCTTTGTCTTCTTGATTCCCATTGGGTAACACCACAACAATCCGTACCTCATTCCACTGCCATAGGATAGGAGAAGAGAGAGGGGTATACAACAAACAACTTGTGTTGATTGCATTAAACAAGCAATCTTACACACGGCATGGCAACATGTCTGGCCCATTTATAAAAAAAGTCTGCACTTCAGTTCTTGTAGTTAATATTGAATTAAGATAAAATAGAAAGTATACAACATATCTTGGTTAAATAATTCACCATAGCAAAAGTTGTTCTTTCCAAGCATCTTTTTTCATTAACCCAGACAGATTCTGAAAAAGTTTCTTCATTCCACAATGTTAAAGGTTTGATCCTGCCTTTCCCTCCTACATAATGATGAGCATCACTCCTTATACCATAAAAGTAGCTGCTACACATGCAGGCACAAGTGCAGTAGTGGTTTTTCAAGAAATTCGTAACTATATTATACACCTCTGCATCAGAGATCTTTTGTGGATAAAGCATTCCCTCTGACACCGCTTTTTTGTCTGAGTCAGAGGAGCGCACAATAATTATAACTGATTTTGTTCATTTGCAAAAGCGTGTAGCATATGAATGATCATGACTGGGTTAGGAAACTGGGGTCTCTGTCAAAAGGTTTTTATGAATCACCTTTCTTCTTCCTTGTATATTTTACTACCATCAAGTCTCTGTGCAGTATCCTCAGACAGAGGATTTTGGACTATGGCCATTTTTCCATGTTTAAAACAATGTAAAAACATGCCTAATAGCAGTGTGAGCAATACTGTTATTGTTTCCTGGCAACCAGCTTCGGGGCATTCCAGCAAAAAAGAGTGGCCTAAATAATGAACAGAAGCAATAATGTGGTTTGTGGTGCCTAACAAAATGGTTTCAATTCTGCTTTGTCATGTTTATCTTGGTTTTTTTTTTAAATAATCAAATTATACCATAACTCCTCAGGTTAATGTTTGTAGGGGACCCAAATCAGTAAATCCACACTTGAGACCAGATTATCTTTCAAAGCTACAGGACAGAAACCAGCATTATTTATTGGTCATCACAGATGCAGAGTGGCATTGCTGGTTTTACCCAACATCCCAAATAGGGATTTTCATGAGGGTTTTTTTGAACATTCAAATTGGCAATACATTTTCTTTTTGTGTATGTGTGCAAGTTTTCATTTGCTGACTGAGCCTCAACATTCCCACAAATCTGTGAAAATAGTTTGGTAAGGGTAGTAACGAAATTCTAGCAATTCCAGTACATTAAGAGAAGCTCTCAAACTGTGTCTGCAGTGCTTGTATGCTGACTCTGTCCTTATATCCCATTTCTCTTTTTGAGTTAATTCTACCTGACACATACGCTAAGTTTAGAGAATCTGGTAAATATATTTTCCCTATATCACATACCATTATAGATGTTTTTCATTTTTGTAATAAAAGATTTAGTATTGTTATTAAAATAATAATTTGCACTTGTACAGATGCATTTATATAATGCTCCAAGGATTTCAAAGAACTTTACAAACATTACTCTTGTATTGTTGAATACTTTAGTAAATTTAAATTAATTTTAATAGTATCTGTAGCCAAAGCAACTATTTTTTTTAAATAAAAAAGCAAATGATTATTTGCTTAGTTACTGCATAGTCAAACTGATGTTTCCGCAGCCCGGCCTAAAATCTTTGAGGAGAGTTTCTTTAGAAAAGACATTAAGATGTAGCCCTATGTGTCTTTTGAAGGAAATGTCTCACTGGTTAAGCCAAGCAAATGGAAGAATTATTTTGTTATTTATGCAATGTTGTTTTAAAGTGAAACATCAAAAGAGAAGGAAAAAAAGGATATTCAGTCCACTGAGACTTGCTTCTGTTTGAGATTTTCCCCAAAGTCAACACATATTGAATAGCTAAAATAGAATTGCACTATGTTTCATCACATAGACATATTTCAGATGTTAAATATCATATCTGTGAAAGCCTTTTTTCATTATTAGAACACCTCATGTACCCACAACTGTTTTCCCACACTTATTGACAGGGAATGGTGTCATTAGGCTGTGTCATGCAATGGAGACAGTGATCCAGTTTCACCTTCTCCCCACCCCCAAAACAACCTATGAAGTCTTCAGTGAAACAGCATGCACAAATATAGCATAAGGCCTGAGGTTTAAAGAAGAACTTATCCAAATTAAAATTTCATAGGCATTAAATATATTGTTATGGCAAAATTTTAACTAAAAGTCTTCTACACTTAACAGAATTCCAAGTCTTGCTATATTTTTCTCACAATAATAAATAGTCTTTATATCTTAAAAACACAATGCAAATAGGTGCCTTAAACACGGAACAATTATGTGCAGCATTAATAAAGATTGATTGTTTTATGATTTTCACATTAATATTCTGATGCACGTGCAAACTCCATACAAAGCTACAGGAGAGATCTATGCATATTTGAGGGATAACCATAAAATTAAATCAATTTGTGTTTTTCTATTTAATGAATCATTGTAGTATTTCAAAGATAAATGCAAAAGCCTGTCTAAACTTCAGTTACATAGAATCTAGAACAGTAGCCAGACTGTAACTATTGTTTTGCACTATTGATCAAAGGTTTCCAACTGCTATCCCAGAAGTAGTTTCATTTTAATGATGGCTGAAGTAATAGCACGGTGCTTATACAGCACAGTGATTGGCATGAAAATAGATTAGATAAGCAAGATGCTGATTCCTGATTACATATACACCTCTACCCTAGTATAACACTGTCCTTGGGAGCCAAAAAAAATCTTACTGCATTATAGGTGAAACCGCATTATATTGAACTTGCTTTGATCCGCCCGAGTGCGCAGCCCCGCCCCCCCGGAGCACTGCATTACCGCGTTATATCCGAATTCATGTTATATCGGGTCACATTATATTGGGGTAGAGGTGTAGTTTGCAATTTTAATTAAAAGACAAAAAAGTGACATTAGGAACGATATTCTGAATGTGAAGATAAGTTCTCAAAAGTTAGGAAATGCCAGAATAAAGCTTGTCCATGCTCCCTCATACACTGACACAGTCTTTAATTATATGATCCCATAGTATTTTTTCCACAGAACCCTTGCCTCAATGAGTTCACAGAATGGACAGGACTTAATTACTCAGGCAGCTGTTCCATATTTATTTTTATCCTCCTCATTCATCGTGTGGCTCCCAAGCCTTGGTTACTCTACATCCTGAACTAAATAAGGATTTTTTTTTATTTCTTCATGTGTTTTCCCTATTGAGCTCATCATCATAGTGCAGCACCTCAAACAAACAAACTAATTTATCTTCAGAACACCCTTTTTAAGTAGGGAAGTATTAGTATCTCTATTTTACAGATGAGCAACTCTGGCAAACAAAGATTAAGGCAAAAATCTGCAAAAGTATCCACTAACTCTGGAAGTCACAATGACTGCATGCCTATTTTGAGAGCAAAGGACTGATATTTCGGAGGCGCTGACCATCCACCACTCCCCTTGATTTCAGCTGAAGACGTGAATGCTCAACCCTTCTGAGAATCTGGTCCGAGCAGTCTCAAATCAGGACCCAGATAATGGGTCATACAATTGAAGGCCATTCCTGGAAAGACTGGGTTATGTACCTGTAACTGGAGGTTCTTCAAGATGGGTGTTCTCTATCTATATTCCATACATGGGCGCTATGCACCTGAGTCCGTCCATAAGTGTTTCTTAGCAGTGTTCATTGACCCACATGTGTTGTGCGTTTCCTTCTGCTCTCAGCCAAGGGTGTAAGAGGTAGTGCGGGTCAACGCCTCTCCAGTTTCCCTCTTACCATTATAGAATCAAGTCCAAAGCAGAGGGGATGTTGGGGTAGTGGGGTCCACACATCTCAAAGAACCTCCAATTATAGGTAAAAAACCTCCTCCTCTTCTTCTTCAAGCGATGGGCCCTATTGCACACACAGATGACTCGCGAACAGTGATCAGCACAGACAGTGCAGGTGAGGATGCCAATGGAAGTGCAGTCTGCAGTAGAGCCTGGTCCATGGCTGCAACTGTAGCTGCTGCTTGTGCGATGGCATAGAGTGTCGTGAATGTGTGGACAGATCGCCACACCACTGCTCAACATATATCCTGCCAGGATACATCGGACAGTGAGGCTGAGGTGGCGGCCTGCACCCATACAGAGTGCTTTGTGACACTGTCAGGCGGGAGTATGTTGGATCATTTGTAGCATTCACAGATGCACCCTAAGACCCATTTGGAGATTCAGTGGGACAAGAGGGCTTTGCCCTGTCAGTGATGGTCATAAATAGTTTTGGCAATTTGCAAGACAGTCAAGTCCTGTGGAGGTAGAATGCTAGTGTGACAGATGTCGAGGGAGTGCAAGGCCTTGTCAGTGGAAGTGGTGCGTGGCTTGGGGTGGAAAACCAGATGGTGGATAGACTGATTGAGGTGGAACTCAGACACCACTTTTGGAAGGAATTTAGGGTGCAGCCATAAGGACACCTTGTCCTTGTGGAATATCATGTGTGTTGGGGGGGGGGGGAGGGGTCCGCCATCATGGCTGTGAGTTCACTGACTCATCGGGCCGAAGTAACGGCTACTAAGAACTCCACTTTCATCGAGAGGTGGGAGAGGGAGCATGTTGCTAGTGGTTCAAAGGGTGGCTTTGAGATTAAGGTCCCAAGGGACCATAGGCTTCAGCACTGGTGGAAACATGTTGAGTAAAGTTTTCAATATTTCACAGAAATTATCTTTGTATCTCTCCACTTGTTAAGATTGGTGCCTTAGTTACCATGGGTCATATCCTGGCCCACTGAAGTCAATGGCAAAATCCCACTGACTTTAGTGTGGCCATAAATCCAACTGGAAAGGACTCAAATGGAACCTAAAACCTCTAAATATAGCCTAAAAGAGCTTTTCCTTCCAGGAAAGTGTGGGACTCTAAAGTATATCATCTTGGGTCCATTCAGAGCTAGGAGTGAGTATTATGTGCATTCCTATGGAAAGCTGGGAACATCCTTTTCCTTCTTAGGCTCAGTTCTCCCCTGTCTCTGAGTTCTGCTCAGTGCAGCACAGGAAGGACAATCAAGCAATTGGTTATGCTCCCTGATTCTGCACTGGCCCAGTCCCAACAAAAGATTTTGCAACTTTATCAAAAGAATCAAACGGAAAAAAAAAATACCTGTGGAAATCTGCCTTGCTTATCTCCTTTTTTTGTACCTTCTAATTTGCCAACAGCATGAATTTGAAGACTGACTATTACTGGCAGATGGTATGTCTAGTAAGTAATTATCACAATCATTTTGCTGACAGTAATGCCAGGAGCAGAGTACATTTTGTTCAGGAGTTACTTCATTATCATTTAAACATTCATGGATTTAAAAGACAGCACAGAGTCCCTCTAGCCTATACGTCTCTGTAGCATTTAATTTATAGAAGCCATCAACCCAGCACTAATATTTACAGAATTCAAGTTCAAACTCAAGCTGGCTAGTGTATATTTATTTAATAGCTGTTTTAAAAGAGTAAAGTTCAATGGATTTTTTTTTGCAGTAAGTCCTATCTGAATTTCTATAAGTTTTATTTGCTTGCTGGTTTATAAATGGGGAATTTCACAGGTGAGTTTTCTAAGTTGGTGCTAATGTTACCATTGGAATCTCTGAGAATTTTTTATCCCTGGGGATTTCTATGTTCAATGTGCTCTCTGGATATTACCTATTGGCTTGCAGAGAGCTCCCATAAAGCAGGCCATAGACATGGCCTCTCCTCTGGGTCTGATCTTAATATTTTTGGTGTATAGTTCACCCATGCTGGGTGGGCTATGTAACCATCCATTTCAGCTTGGAAGCTATTTCCCCTCACTAGCTATATTAAAACCCATGCTGATGTATTTCAATCCAGCCTCCAAAGATTGTAGAAATCCACTGGATTTTATCAGTCTCTCTATTGGTTTCTTTAAAGGGGAAAGGGTATAAACAAATTCTGCTATGTGCAACTGTAATAACCATTCCATCACACATCATCAATAGGGTTTGAACCATGAACTTTTAGCATCTAGTGCCACTATTTGAGCTACAGGACTAAGTGCATTGGTTAGCAGCAGCAGAAGGGTTTTATCTCAGAAGGATGGAGCACGGCTCGGTCCAGATCCCGGGTCCTGGAGGGGTCAGTAGAGGGGAACTCAGCATTTCATGTCTCACTAAAGTTTAACATATAAGCAGCATAATCTTGAGAGCTCACTGAATTTTCAAGCTCCATTGGCATGGCATTCATATAACTCTTCAGGAGAATTTAGAGGGTTTTTTTAAAAAGTTTTAGCATGTTTCAAAATGCAGCAATAACTACTCAAAAGTCACCTGTTTCATTCTTTGCAGTCTTTAGTAAATCTAGAACACTGAAGGCTCTGGAAGTGGGAAGACAAACCAAACACCTCCATCTCAGAGATATTAAGGGGTAATGTTCCACCAGGAAATGCTCCAACTTTTGTGAAAAATTATTCAATATGGCTCATTTTACATCTATGTGTATCTTAACTATTTTATTGATGTTTGTCACACACAACTGGGCAGATCTGGCCCAAAGGTCAAAATCCAACAACAATGCCCCCGCTTCACTCGCTTCTTTAAAGAAGGTAGAGCCTCAAGGCAGCTGAAGGTGCCCCTGTCGGCAAACCTGGGGGAGATGTCACAGGTGCTATACTTGCCCCACAACCCATTCTGCCTATTGGCTTCAGAGTATGTCTTTCCCCTATCTACTCCTAGTAGTGTTTGTCTGACAGAACAGAAGTCTCTGCCAACGAATTTCAGGTTTGCCAACAGGGGCTGCTGCCTCAGGAAAAGAGTTGACAGTTCTACTCCTTAGACACCCTCAGGGTCTATATCGACCCCCTCCTTGCCCCCTCTCAAGCTAACAATGGCCAAAGGCAGATCTGTCTTTGAAGGTGTGTCTTATACTGCAATTACTTAGGACTTATAAAATATTATACCAACTTAACCTCAGATGTTAACCATGTTGGAATGGAACTACCTAAGGAGTTAACAGAAATCAGGAATATGGCATTTTAAAACAATTAAGTCTTTCTTGTATATAAGGATCAGATGGATTTTGCTTACTTTTAATGTAAGAGTCCATGAGCTAGCTATGTGGCACTTCTTAGGCTTTCACAACTGCAAAATTGATGCAATTCTAGCTTCTGAAGATGAAAAGATTAAAATATGCCACAAAAGAAAATAAATATTTAAAAACTGGATAATCTCAGAAAAGCACTTTTATACCAAACAAATGCAAGTAAAACAACTGTCATTTTCTTTCAATCAGTGATGCAAGGTGTAAAAGGAAAAAATATTTTGAGCCAAAAAATGTGTCTGAAATGGAATCTAAAATAAACTATCACGTGAAATAAAATGTTTGGCTTCTCTCATTATTCTTTGATTTGACAATTATCAAGATCTTACATGGTTTGTTTTTGTATACTATTATCAGCAGAAGTTTCCAATGTAAGATTTCAGAAAAGAAACCGATGCTTAAATTTCATGAAATTATGTAACGAAATTTACATGGTACAAGTTGGTTGAGCAGACAGGGTTAGTACTGGATGCAGTTCAGTCAGAATGTCAAACAATTCCTGGGTGAACCTGTAACCTGGCAGTAGAATTTATCAAGATCAAAAGTAGACCTGCTTCCTGGTGTCAAACTCTAACTTGGAAAGAACAATTTATACCACACAAGAAGGAGATAAGTAATCAATAGACTAAATCACAGCCAATAGATTTACCCTCCTCTCCCACATTTATTGGCTTTCAACCAAAGCAGCAGCCATCTGTGCTTTAAAAATGAATGCAGAAATTATGAGAATTAGTTTTAACTCACAGCATCATTTGTTTGGCACTCTATTTATTGTTATCTTTGAATTCCTGGTTAGCCCCAGAATATATTTATCTGGCTGTTATTTTATCTTATCTTTTTCAAAAGTTATTTAAAGATAGATAGGATTTAAAAGAAAACCTCTATCTACCAGTAGATTTTTAAAATTTAGGTTGAGAGAAAAGCTTGGGTATTTTTATAGTTACTAATCAGACCTCACCTTTCCTTTCTCGCTCAATTGAATGCCACCATATTGCCATCATCATTACTCCTCCTAGAGGTTTAATTAAGCAGAACTCTTATGAAACATAGCTACTTAACTAAATTGCAGCAGTCATTTATTTTGTATTAAAATATCACATTTTGAAAGACGTAGCAGTTTTCTGAGCTCAGAATCCACTGTAATGCCTCTAGAAATTAGAAGCCAAACTAAATCCACAACTCATACAGTTGGTCACATTCTGGATCTGGTGTTGGGATTGGAGAATAGGCAATTGGAAATTATAATTACTTCATGACCCGTCTTGTCAGGCCATGAAACCTCTTTTAATTATCAGGCTCCAGAAGTTAATAGAAACAGAGGGTTTCCAGTGGCCTCTGAGAGAGAATGTTGTTCTCGAAATAGCCACTCTCTCAGAGATTTGATAGGCCTTTATAATACTCTTTTGTCCTTCACCATCAATGAGGTGGCTATTAGGCATCCTCTTTCCTAACACTGCTCTCACAGGTCACTCTACTTTATGGAAAACCTGCAACAAATGAAGTGAGAGGGAAGACAGCTAGAGTATTGGCAGGGGATTTGCTATTTGCTAGGGTTGCCAGTTGATATTAAGAGGAGATGTAAAGTGTTGCACAGATGAAGTCATTTGCAGAGCACAACGAAAAGTTGTACTGGTCCTATAAAATCCAGGAATTATGCTCCATGTTCTTGAATGCCATCTAATAGCACCTTATCTATTAGCCATTTACATAGATACAAACACAGAGCATTCGTGTGGCCCAGTGGTTCTCAAACTTTTGTACTGGTGACCCCTTTCACAGAGCAAGCCTCTGTGTGCAACCCCCCCTTATAAATTAAAAAAAACTTTTTTACATAATTAACACCATTATTAATGCTGGAGGCAAAGCAGGGTTTGGGGTGGAGGCTGACAGCTTGCGACACCCCACCCCTCCCATGTAATAACTTTGCGACCCCCTGAGGGGTCCCAACCCCCCAGTTTGAGAACCCCTGGTGTAGCCGTTGCAGAATAATTTTGTTATTTTTATGCTGTGGCTGCAAAGGAGTCAAACAAACAGTTATTTTCCTACACATCACAGCATCTGAAAAATCTAAGATTTGTTTGGTGCTAATCTGAGTTCCTTCCATATTGGTAAAGACCAGCAAGGAAAGACTGGGTCCATTATTGCTGGAGATTATTAACACCTCTCTTAGAGAGGGCAGACTGCCAACTGCCTTGAAGTTCAGCCTTTGCTCTAAGAACCATCACTTGATATTGCCAATCTGACTGACAATCATACGAGAAAAGGTTAGGGTTCTGTGGGTAGTTTATTTTGTTGCTTTGAATTATTATCTGGTTATGTTAATTTCATTGTTGTTTATTATGTTGCTGGATGGTTACTCTTGTGTGGCTTGAGATTTTAATTAATTGTCAGTGCACCCAAAACTGTGGATACGCTTTTTGTTTGCATCTAAATAGAAATATCTAAACAAACTAAAATGGATTTACAGAGTAATGAAATAAACAGAAAACTGCATATGGAAGCTATATTCACAGCTTTTCAACTACTCTCACTATTGTGAGTCTCCTTCTTTCTAAATTCACAGCAGAAACTGTTTCCCTCTACTACAATACATAGCCATTAACATATAATGAAATCAAGTTTAAGCAGAAAAAGTTTGTTGGGAATAGAAGATAAGCACCTTACTTCCTCAAATTGACTGCATGACCTTTTAATGCGCAGAACATTTCTTCGGATCAAGCCAGCAGTCACTTTGTAATGCCTAACTCATAATTCATCATAGTCTCCACCTTTTAAGACAGAGCTTGTCCTTGAGCTGTCCACATGATGGGACATGAGCCAAGGCAACAAGCTGGGCACCTATACAACCATTCTTTACAAATACGAACTAAAAGCTCTCCTTACTGTGCAAAAGTACATAAATACACAAATTAAACATTAAAAAAAAGTCAATGATCAGAATGCCAGCTTCTCAAGAAGTGTGTTCTGGATATAAGATTGTAGGAAGGGATCTGTCAGTTTATACTGGCTTTACTCTCTGTTATATCTAAATCTAGCAGAGTTCACAGAGCATTTTTTATCTGAAAAGAAGCCATGATGTGGAAATAGCATTACATAATTCTAAAGGTGAGTCAGGTTCAATGTTTTTATAAACAGGAAACCATACTTAATGACCATCTTGTTGCTGTGAAAATTATCTTGTTTTTTATTATTTTGACTTATCTGTTTTGACGTGTTAGAGCCATCCAGACATCATACAAAATATTACCGAGATTTGAAACTATGTTTTCTCTATGCTATTTGTTTACAATTTTACTTACAACGGAAAGGTGATGCAAGTTGATCCTGGCCCATTCTTAGAGGCAACGAATCCTCAGCGGATTGTTCTCCTGAAATCACTTTCTTTGCGGAATAATATTTGGGTTTGATCACATATTCTTGTGTCTGGCCATGATGAAGATTCATCATCAAAGTCTGAGATGAAAGGGGTATCATTCTGTTTAAGGGAAACAAAGAGGTGAAATTAATAAATTAACCTGGAAGCAAACACACACACAGACACACACAAAACTATTGATAATGCATCTGTACTCATTTTAAGGTCTCAAAATAAAGTTTGGAAAACTTACTGGATAAAAGTCTTTGGCTTTGAAACATAGCAACTGAGTTTCAATTCATTCTACCTAGTCATGCCTCTAGCATTCTCCTGGCCTTGTCAGTCCATAGCTCATCATACAAAGGGGAGCTATTAAACTTGCTAAGATTGTCTGATGATATTCCTACTAAGTACTGACATCGTTTAACAGATTACCAAAAAATATATACAGCTGAGGGAGGACTCTCTCCTCAGAAGTCCAAGTCAGAACTCAATTTTGTTAGAACATAGGAATTTCCAGATTGGCTCAGACAAGTAGCAATGCATCTAGGCCATTCTCTCGTTTCCTACAATGGCTTGTACCAAGTACTTCAGCTGAAGATACAAGAAATAATTATATAACTTGCTCATTAGGGAAGTTTCTTCCTTGGTCAGTTAGTGGTTGGCTTATGAGCTGAAGCATTTAGGTTTACAATCACTTTACATGTTTTTATCCTCTTTAATGGACCTCTCTACTTAAACCATGTCTAAATTTGGACCAGGGTGACTAGTCCACTGGCAAAATGAAAGAATTTTAAAGACGTATTCAGTGAGCCCTCCTTTTTTATATGGATTAACAGTGAAAATCTTTACCATTTGTGTGTGTTTTAAAGGAGGTATTTTTATTGTAATTATTATTACCCCTTTTTTGACCTGAGCAACTAGTCAAAGTTCAGGGCCCTAGGGATGTCCCAATTGGGAGTAGAAATTGATGATGAAGTCTGGTAAATTCTTTGATGCAATCTTATTTATTTGCAAGGAATGTACAAAGACCTGCCCCTCTGAAGGCAGCAGGAACCAAAAAACGGTCCCAACTCATTTTAGCCAGCACCAGAGCCAGAATCTTACTCTAGGCTTCATCAGGGTCACACCATGCTTACAGGTTGCTACTTGGCTTTCTTCCTGCCTCTGATGAAGTGTTTTCACCTTGTATGTCCGTTTTCACTTCATTTGTTTCTCCCAAGTTGTCAAATGGTTACAATCCCTTTAGAAGATTTTGCCTTCATCTGTGATCACTGAGTATCAGAGAGGTACACTTCTTTGATCATTGTACCTTTGACTGACCAGTGCCGTCCAAATTCTCACCAAGTCTTTGTTTTTTAACTGCACAAGGGATCTTGCTCCCTTATTGACTGTACTTTCCCACTCATTTCCTCACTATTACTCATCTCTTCTTTTTGTCCCATATCTGGTACTCAAGTATTTATACATCTGTTGTAAAGTTCAGCAGATGAATTTCCACATTTCAGCAATGTAGCTCTATAAATTGAGTAGTGCTAAAGATGGAGCTTTATCTTGTATCCAATGCTTTTTTGAGCAAGTTCTTCACTATACATCAGTGGTCGGCAACCTACGGCACACTTGCCAAACACGGCACGCAAGCCAATTTTGAGTGGCACGCAGCTGCCTGCTGCGGTCCCAGCCCCCGGCACCCCCCCTCAGCCCCTCTGCCCACTGCTCTCCCCTGTGGGGGCAGGAGGCAGAAGCTTGGTCTTGCAGCAGCCAAGCTTCCCCCCTCCCCTGCTTCTTCCCCCAGCGTGGTGCTTTCCTGCCCCTCCTCCTCTCCTTCCCTGCGCCAATCAGCTGATGGCCCTTGCGAAGGGGAAAGGGAGGAGTGACCGCGTGCACGCAGCTCCATAGAGGATGCAGAGAAAGGTAGGGATGGAGCCTGGGGGAAGGAGATGGAACAGGGCACATCCCTTCCAGCCCCCTGCCATGAGCCGCTCAGGCACCCTGAACACCCCCACACACCCAGTCTTCTGCCCTACACCCCCACCCCTCTCCTCTGACCCTTGAACCCCCCCACACACCCAGCCTTCTGTCCTGCACCCCCAACACACACCCAGCCCTCTGCCCTGACCCCTGAAGCCCCCCACCCCACCCCGGTCTGGGGGCCCGGCCTCAGGCCCTGCTCAGCCCGCTGCCGGCCTAGGTGAACAGAACCCCAGACCAGCGGCGGGCTGAGCAGGCTGGCGGCATAAGAGCAGCATTTTAATTCAATTTTAAATGACGCTTTTTAAACATTTTGAAAACCTTGTTTACTTTACATACAACAATAGTTTAGTTATATAATATAGACTTATAGAAAGAGACCTTCTAAAAATGTTAAAATGTATTACCGGTACGTGAAACCTTAAATTAGAGTGAATAAATGAAGACTCAACACACCACTTCTGAAAGGCTGCCGACCCCTGTTATACATACTCCACATTCAGTTAATCCATTGGCTTGAAGATATGTCAGATTAGATGAATGTCCAGAAATTCCCTATTTTTGAACTGTGGTCTGTTGTCCATTATTACTGTTTTTCAAATTCCATGACATGCAAATACAGATTTAATGTGCCTGTGCAACTGTTGCTGCTGTGGTATCTTCAAGCATGACTATTTCTAGGAAAGTGGTCAAGTAGGTCCATTATAACCAGGTGATGATGTCTTCAAGGTTAAACATGTCAATTCCTACTTTTTCCCATTGAGCTGCAAGATTTTTATGGAATATAACTAGTTCTTTCTGCTGAGAATCTCTGTACTTCTGACATTCTAACCGCCATTTCTTCAATGTCAATATTTATCTGTGGTCTGAACACAACTTCTCTAGCTCTCCTTTTTTTATTTGGTCATTCCTAGGCCCCCTTCATGTATTCGTTCCAATGTTTTCCTTCACATCACTGTGGGAACCACAGTCTGGGTCCCCTTCAAGAGGGCTCCTGAGATCACCGAAAGCTCATTTTTATAGTGGGAACAGGAAGTTGGGAAGTATTGATTTTGTCTCCACCTTTACTTATCACTTGTACCACTGCTTGCAGCATTTCATCTTTAGCTGCTTCTGTCTCCAATTCATGTCATATACCTGGAGATACAGCGTGACACTTATCATATTTAGGGCCGGCTCTACAGTTTTCGCCGCCCCAAGCAGCGGCCAAATTGCCGCCAGACAGCGGGGGCAGTCCCTGTGCCCTTAGGGCGGCAGGCGCGTTTCCGCGGCAGGGGCAATTCGGCGGCAGCTTCTATGTTTAGCTGAAGCCGCCTCGGACAGCTTAACATAGAAGCTGCTGGCGAATTGCCGCCACCGCGGAAACGCGCCTGCCACCCAAAAGGTGCACGGACTCTCCCCGCTGTCCCCAGCGGCAATTCGGCGCGCTGCTTTGGGGCGAAAACACAGGGACTGCCGCCCCTTGCAGAATGCCGCCCCAAGCACCAGCTTGGAATGCTGGTGCCTGGAGCCGGCCCTGATCATATTCACATGCATGTTCACTGATTGATCCAGATATCAGGTTGTGTATTGTCAGATGGAGCACATGCTCTTGAGGGTGTGTTTAACCATTACTAAGTGGCATCCAGGGAGGAACTCCAGGCTGACATCATACTTCTGTATTTATAAAAGTAGTTACTGCATCCTTGGTGCTGCTTCTCCAAGTCCCTTTTTCTGTATTGCAATCAGTGGTTTATGATCAGTTTCTGCATTGAACCTACAACCAGAGAGAAAGTTGTGAAATCTTGTACAACCATATCCCAGACCTAGTGTCACTTTTTCAATTAGTGTATACATTTTCTCTGTGGCTGTCACAACCCTACATGCATGTGACACTGACAGCTAATCAGTTCCATTGCACTGTAATAGTACTGTTCCCAACGCTCCGTTGAAGGCAGCTGTGGAGAATTTGATGTCTTTCAGTGGCTCAAAACTTGCAGCACTGGAGCTAATGACAGAATGTCCTCAAAATTACTGAACTCTCTTTCAAGACTTGGCATCCATGCCCATTCGATGCCCTTGTGAAGCAGCTGTCTTAGGTGAGTTGTGAGAACTGTATAATTAGGTATGAATTTGCTGACACAATTCAACATGCCTACAGCCTTTTAATTCCCTTTTTATCTTCAGGTCTCCACATGTTCAGTTTTGCATGACTCTTTGATTCATCAGGTAAGGAGTCCTTTGGAGGTCATTCTTTATGCCAACTATTATTTTGAAACTGACGTTTCACTTTTTCATTTTAAGGTTACCACCTCTTGCAATCTCTCTTCAGTCATCCCAGATGTTCAATGTTTGCAGTGTTGTTGTAGCCATGCTGGACCCAGGATATTAGTGAGAGAAGGTGGGGGCAGTAATATCTTTTATTGGACCAACTTCTGCTGGTGAAAGAGACAAGCTTTTGAACTGAACAGAGCTTTTAAGAAGTTGGTCCAATAAAAGAAATTAGCTAACCCACCTTGTCTCTCCCAAATGTCCAATGGCAGTATTGCCCCAAATTAGGTCATCATCAATGTACACTTTCACACCTGTTAGACTGTCCAGCATCTGGATCATTGTACAGTGAAATACTTCTGGAGTCTTAGAAGTTATTGAGAGGCACCCATTTCCTGTGATTACATCTTCATAAGATGCCATTAATACTTTCATATCTGGTTCTGTGTTGTCTGACTCACTCTGGTATACATCCTCTTAACAAGACTAAGCACCTCAAGCATGTGTAAACCCAAGACTGGTTGCTTGCCTCTGTGTACCACCACAAATTCTTGTTTTATCAATTTCCCTTTAACTGTTGATATGAACTCTCCCAATACTGGAATTGTTGCTCCATTATAGTCTTTCACAGACACTTTTGCCTCTTCCGCTTTTATGTGCTCCTTACGTCTCTCTATTTCAGTTTCTGTTATTACGTTTAACTTGTGTCCCAGTGTCTATCTCGTATGTCATATATGTGCCATTTGTTCACATTTTAATTAGTCCATCTTTTGCATTTTCAGCCTCCTCTGTTGTGCTTAAAAATAACTCTTGCTCTTCACTTGAGGAAACCTTTCTGCAATTAATACATATACTTTTTTGCTTTCTCTGCGCCTTTCAGTATAATGGTTGGGTTTATAACTATTTCTACATATTTGCCAGAATGCAGGGCATTTCCTATACTCATGATGGTTGCCACATTCCTGGAATTGTTTCCCACTTTCCAGGTTTTGGTGTTTGGCCAATTTAATTTCTGTTAGCTAAACCAGGAAGGGAAAAGTTATCGTACTCACAATCAAATGCTCTATGCCTTTCTCTATGCTTTTTATTTGTGTTTTTTTGCTGCTTGGAAAATACATATTGCTCTTTCTAGTGTCAAATCCATCTCCCTTAGTAACCATTCACAGACACTTGTATTGTTATACCCTAGGACAATCTGGTCTTTAATCAGAGAGTTTTAATATTCCATATTCACACAACTGACTTTTTAGTTTTAAGTCTGTAACAAACTTCTCTGTTGCTTTTCTTTCATTCTGTGTGCTCATCCGGAACAGCTCTCTCTCTCAGGTAACATTTTACTAGGAACGTCATGATCCTCAAAACATTTTCATTATTTCTGCAAAGCTTTCCTCTCTTTCCCCACCACCTCTGTATGGAATGCACTGTGTACATTTAGGGATTCTGTACCTCTCACAATTAAGGGAAGAGCAATCTTTTGCTCATCCTCCAGTTTATTTGCCCCTATGGCCTTCATATCCAGCTCAAATCGCTGTACTCAGCATTTCCCCCAATTCTCTGGGCTGGTGGGGCAGTTACATGCAGTTGCATGGGCTCTGTAGCAGCCATTTCAATGTTACCTCTCTCTGGATCTTCCTGCATGCTGTGCCTTCCACTTCTGGTAACACACAGTATCCTAGCCCTGGTCTACACTATGAACTTATGTCAGTATAAGTACGTTACTCAGAGCTGTAAAAAATCCACACCCCGAGCCGTGAAGTTATACCAATCTAATCCCCCAGTGTAAACAGTGCTATGTTCCTGGGAGGGCTTCTCCCATCAACATAACTACCACCTCTCAGGGAGGTGAGGGGAGTGGAGGTAGCATCTTCACTCTAAGCACTACAGTGCTGTAAATGTAGACATGCCCTTACTGACAAAGCAGATCACTGTCAGGATAAACCTTTTATTATGACTATAACTGGTGGTAACTTTCTACCACTCTGTGTAGCTGCAGCCTGCAACTGCCCTTTCCTTGGCTTGTTTCTGCCCCAGCAGGAAGTGTGTACCAGAAAACCAAAGACTGAATAAACAGTGTACAAGAAGTGTGACAACTGTATACTTCCTAGAAGGCTTATATCATATAAGGACCATTCAGAGAGGTTTGAAGGGAGACTCCTTGAGCTGCAGGACTATACTGAGGTCCCAGCCGGAAGTTGGTTCTCTAACAGGTGGTTAAGCAAGCAATAGCCATTTGAGAAACTTCGATACCATGGAGAGAGGGGAAACCAAACATGACAGTACAGTTGGATGGCAAAATGAGACTGCTGTGAAGTGAATCTTATTGGAGCTGAACAACATGCTGGCTTGTTTTAAGTGCAACTAAAAGTCTTGGAACTTCAGTAGCAAAGTCTGGACCTGGTATGTCCCCATATCAAGAACCTCTTCCATTCAGATGAGTATGTCCTTCTGGTAGATGTTTTCCTTCTCTGTTTCAGGATTTCCTGGATGTGTTGGGAGAGTCTCTAGCCATGGTACTTAACCAGCCAACAGTCATACCGTCAGGTGCAGTGACTCCAGGTCTGGATGGAGTATCTGGCTGTGGTGCTGTGAGACGAGTCTAGGTGCATAAGAGACTGATGGGACATCTGCAGCAGCTCTATCAGCCAAAATTATCCCTGCCAGAGCTGTGAGAATGATCATGGCTTTGTCTTTTTTGATCTTGGAAATTATCCTGAGAATTAGGGAAACTGGTAGAAAGGCAGAGAGTAGGCCTCTGTTCCAATGCAAAAGGAAAGCATCTGGTAACAGTCCTGGACTCAAGCCTCCTCTGGAACAGTAGCTCTAACATTTGACTTTGTCCTCACAAATGATGGAACATCGATTCTACAACGGATCTGTGCGATAACCATTTGTGATTTGCCATTGATTGCCCACAAAGGAAATCCACTAGGCTGCTGCTGACTCTCAGGAGATGAAGAATGAGCAGAATTTGACAGCATCCAGGCAGGGGGATGAGGAGCAGGCACCTAAGTAGGGGTAGATGTGAATTCCCTGCCTTCTCATGTGGGCAATTACCACTACTAGGCATTTCAGAAAGACCAACAGTACTGTGGAGAGTTTGAGTGCAAGTACCTTGTAGTGGTAATGTCTTGACCACACTGTGAACACTCAAGTGCTTCCAGTGGGCCAAGTGATTGGTTATGTGGAGGTATGCACCTGACTAGTCAAGAGCCATGAACCAGTCTTGAGCCTGCAGAGGTGAAATGATGGATTCCTTTTCTAAAGTGGCATATGTATTTGTTCAGTCTCCTCCGAACTAAGATAGGTGGGTGCAGGGAGGTCCTTTCTTCTTTTGGATAAAGAAATATCAGGAATAGAAGCCTCTTCCCCTTTGCTCCTAAAGGATCTCTTCTAGACAAGTGCATCCCTTGACTTGCAAGTCCTTGACGAGAAGGATTTACACACCAAATACTTATCTAGGATGAGACTCTTCCCCAGGCAGAGTAGGTATCAACTATGCTGGTTGCCCAGGGGGGATGAGTTCATTGTGGTTCAGTCACTTTTTATACATTAAGAATTTAAAGACTGTCCTGGCAGTAGGCACCAGGCACCTTGCCCCATTGAAAGAGGGTTGTCGTGTCTTTTCCTTTGGAATGTTCAAATTAAGAAAAGAAAGAATAAGGAATGTGGAGACAGGTTTTCTTCACTAAACTAGTTGAAAAAGGATGAGTTTGAGCTCAGTAGAAATAGCGGCTTCAACACTCGCTGGGTTCAGTCTTGCTGCCAGCCGTGGGAAGAAGAAACTGAGGCAGGGTAGCAGCTGCTCCACACTTTATGTGAGCATTAGGTGGTGGAAGGTGCATGCACAGCCACAATGGACACTGCTATTCAAAAAAAAAAATCCAATCTTGTGTGCATGAGGTACATGCACACCGAACACTGGGATCCACACCTATACGTACTCAAAGAACATATTTTATGGCCTTTCTCGTCACCTCTTTTGACACCCCTTACTCAGTCTTCCTAGTCACAAACTCTGAAGTCTCATTTGTTTACTGCCTCTAAATAAAACCCTCCTCAAAACGAATGTATCATGACACCTATAAGAAATCAACCAATTAGTGACAGGCAAGTTGAGTGACCGCTGAAGATAACTGCCCCTTCTTTTAATTATTTATAAACAACAGCACAAATGTATATAAAAATTGCATACATCTTACTGTTTCCCACTCTCCCTGCCCCAACTTTAAAATGTTGGTTGTCTTCTCTGACTGTAAGTTCCTTGGGACAGGGACTGTCTATTCCTATAAGTCTGGACAGAACATAGCTCGGTGGGCCCTCTGAGCATTACTGCAATGTAAATGTAAATAATACTAATGCTACTATAATACATGCTATTTTGCAAGATTAAAATTAAGAACTGCATAAATCAAGTATGATCTTGAAATAAGATTTAATTTCACAGATTTATATAGCTGCAATATATGTGCAAGTGAGACTGTAAATAAATTGTTAAAATGGATATTAACTTAAATACATTTGACTAATAAGAGTTCCTTGGCTAAAGTGTACATGAGCCACATGACAAATCTCTCATTGTGCCACCTCTCCCTTCAATGCATCCATACAATATCACAAATATTTATGAAGTTATGAAAGCACATCACAAGAGGAATAAACCTCAATGTCACTAAGTAACCTGCATGCAAAAGAAAGTTTTCTTACTCTGATATATAGCATTCCTAGACTGCCTTTATCAAACAGATTTGGCAGGCAGAAATGAAAGCAGCAACATTTGGCATGAAAAGTCCTGTCTAGACTAAATAAGCCAAGCCTGACTCAGGCTGCCTTCTTCTAAATTCATGTTATTTACTGTAAGTCTGATTCTTTCATGCTCTGCCCCCACACCTAGTAATAATTAAGGAAAGCTGATTTGCAAAAACAATCTTTTTATATGGCCCCAAAGGACAATTCCCTCCCCCTCTTACACACTCACCCCAAAATAAAATGGAAGAGTCAATAACAAAAGATTATTTGATCTTTCTTAAACTCTTGTGATAATTAAGAAACTATTAAGGCCTGGATTTCAAAAGGATGAAAATATAACCAATATTTTTCCTTCCATTTAAATAAAAAATATAGCCATTAGTGCATCCTGGCCTCTGACCGCTGTTTTCTCCTTCAAATAAATTGCTTATGTATATTTAAAAATATTGTGGACAAGGTTAAAAACTTTCAAACTGATAAGCGTGTGAGATTTCTTCGTATCTTTGTGCTAATAAAATATGGCCTATTTCACAATGTCTTCAAGAGCAGGGAGCGTTCAAAACTTTCCATTCTTCTGTTCAGTCTCATAAAAATTGCATATTAAACTGAAATGTACAGATGAAATCTTGTCACTGGGATATAGTACAAGCATCACAACATATATATTGTGTCGTATTTGTGCTAGAATAGTAAAGGTTAAGTTAGCATTTTCATTAGAAAAGTTTAATATCTCAGCAAAAAAATCTGTCTTCCAGGGTATACTTCACAAACAATGTCACAGTGCAGGAGCAATTAATCTTTAAACAATATCTGAAAAGTTATCACATTAAAAATAGGAAGTTTCTAGTTTCAGATTTTTTTTTAAACCCTTTCATTCAAAAGTTTGTTTTTAAACTGAGGTTTTGCTCCAGCCCTACTCCTGCCTTGGCCCCAGGCTTGCATCGCTATAAGTACTCCTGTCTGACCCTCAGCTCTGATTCCTGGCCACTGCCTCCTGTTCGAAGCACTAGACCTGACTCCTGTTCTAGTCTCTAGATATAACTCCTGCTTCAACCACTAGGCACGACTGCCCATGTCCTGGTCTCTGACACTGGGCACACAGCGTGCATACACATGCCACACTGAATATACACCGGGACCAACATTCGCAGAACTATAATTACACTGAATGAACCGAGATAATTAGGGTTGCCAATTTTGGTTGGCTGTATTCCTTGTGGTTTCATCACATGACAATCTTTCATAAAAGATTAATCTTTAATTCCTGGAGACTCCAGGACAATCCTGGAGGGTTAGCAACTCTAAAGACAATTGTGCAGGAAAACAGAAGAAAAAGTCCCCAGTTTGGTCTGATCAAAGGTAATTACATACACTGAGTATTGTGGCCTTGTGTACACAGAAAAGTTTTCTTTTCATTGTAAGGTGTGAATTTAAACTAACACAGTTATACCAGTATAAAACCAGTGTAGATGCTTTTCTGGTACAAAAGTTGCTTTTTTAGTTTTAGTTTATATCACCTGGAAGGTGTTTAAACTAAATTGAAAAAAGCCACTCAAAGCAAAGTAAGAGTGACCAGCTGGGGTGTTATAACAGTATAACAATAACCGATATAACAATATCTTTCTTGTGGAGAAACGGGCTGTATATCTGTATAAAATATTGTATCAACACAAAAGAGAATCCAGGCACTCTTAAATATTGTAAGTGCTACACACATCGAGTGTTTAAATTCCTATTTGTATGCAAGATGATATATTAAAGTTGAGATCTTGGTAGATTTTGAACATTTTTCTGTGCTTATAAAGAGAAGAGGGGTAACCCAAGAGTATTACAAAATCCACATACAACCGTTTAGGTTTCCTAGCCCTCAAAAGGGGAAAGGTCTCTTAAGAAACAAGAACAGTATCGGGTAAGCTTAGTCACTACTGTACCAGCATAAAGTACCAAAAACAACTGCAAGCAACTCCACAAAGATAGTTTTAAATCCCTTACAAACAAATCATCCAACAGCAGATTATCATTCTTATGTAATGCGAATATTCAAAGACCAAATATGCTAAAGAACCACCTTGAAAAGGTATTAAATTATAAAAAGGCATAATTATATTAATTAGAAGAATGAATAATAAAAGGAGGAAGGTTTGTTAACTATGCCTTTTCACCTGGATGTGTGTATAAATTGGCTTTTTTCAGAATGCTATCAGGTTCCAGAAAGTGTGGGCTTCAACACCTTCTTAGAGTATCAAGTTTTAGCAACAGCCAGTAAAACAGGAAAGAAAGTAAGTAAAAGCAATTTTCTAGCTTCAAAGCCTGTTTTCATTTCAATCACACTTGAAGGCTATGAAGTATATGATTTTTGTTCTCTTGCCAACTAAGCTGAAGGCTCAAAATTAAACTTTTGTATGCAGATTAATCATCTCAAAATAGGAATATCACAACAGAATAATAGTACTTGCTATGAAGCATCTGGCTGGACTAGAATGTTTTAATTATACTAGAATGATTAAAAAAATTATAAAGTCATTTGTTCAGAATTTATTAATTCAATTTATAAATTATTATCCAGAAAATTAAACAGAAAAATTAAGCCATCCTTAAAGTTCTGCTTTAGAAATGTATGTTGTTCACAATAACACATTACAGAAAAAGATAAAGTAGCTTGAATAGCCATAACATTTTCAGGAAAAAAATTACAACAGTATGAAAATATTGAAAGGGAAGAGTTAAGGTTTAAAAATTCAACATCTGTATCAAATTCTGTTTAGATTAAGATGGAGCATTGCATATTGGGATCTGTAGTCTCAGTGGGCTGAACCTCCATACTGGAGAAGTGAGTAGCTGCAATATGCTCTATTTTATGTAAATTAGGTACAGCTTTCTGGCTTCTGGCAAGTTGCCACTACGGCCCTCAGCTGAGCAATGATAAAGCACCCCTAAGTGTGGAACAACTGTGACTAGCAAACAGGCTAGTCAAAGTTACTGTGCAGGCAGTCTCCGTTTACAAGTATTTGAAAACATCACAAAAACACAAATTGAAAACCAGCAACCACTAATAATGATTTGTGACCTCCTGCATAACATTATCAAACCATCTGACAAAGTGATGCTTCAAAATTCCGGACTGAATTAGCTAGGTGTCTAATTTACGTTATACAGCCATTAGCCACATGCACATGTTCAAGAGGATATGCACCGCTCTACTGGCAAAGCACAAGAAAAAGAGAAATGACTAACTATTCTGTTAACTTGTCCACCTTATAAAAAGTTTTATTTTTTATGGAGGTTACCAATACCAAACCAAACTCAACCTTCCTCCTCCTCCAGCAACATCACTTTAAAAAAAGGCCTGGTGCCAGTCACATGAAGATTTGTATTAAGAATGTGACCACAAGGCACCACCATTATGATACACTGGTGATTCAAGAATAAACCCACCATTTGATGGCTGGGTAGCTTAATTATAAGTGTGTCAAGCCTCTTCCTGCTAGAAGTCCAAAATACAGTCTTCATTGAAACAACACTGATCTCTATTCCATATTTCACAGGAAGTTTTCCACATCAAAATTTCATTTTTATGTGCAATAAAATAAATAGATTTTAGGACAAAGCATTCTCTAGGATGATCCTATGACCTACTGACCAGTAAACCTTAATTTGGTACTAGAAAAGTCTGTTGAAAAGAAATTAAAAACGGAAGTACAAAATACCCCAATGGACATAATATAACAATAAGACAGCGCAGCTGCTGTAAAGGAAAGCCATGCATCACTATTCAATTGGAATTCTCAAGTATGTTAACAAAACAGTCAAAGAATCCTATTGATTGATATAATTTTAGGGCTGTCAAGCAATTAAAAAAAATTAATAACAGAATACTATTTAAATATTTTTGGACGTTTTCTACATTTTCAAGTACATTGATTTCAATTACAATATAGAATACAAAGTGTACAGTGCTCAGTTTATATTTTTTATTACAAATACTTGCACTGTAAAAAACAAAAGAAATAGTATTTTTCAATTCACCTTATACCAGTACTGTAGTGTAATCTCTTTATCATGAAAGTTGGACTTACAAATGTAGAATTAGGTAAAAAAACAACCCTGCAGTCAAAAATAAAACAATGTAAAACTTTAGAGCCTACAAGTCCAATCAGTCCTACTTTTTGTTCAGCCAATCTCTCCGACAAACAAGTGTGTTTACATTTGCAGAAGATAATAGTGCCTGCTTCTTGTTTACAATGTCACCTGAAAGTGAGAACAGGAGTTTGCATAGCACTGTTGTAGCTCACATCGCAAGATATTCACACGCCAGATGTGCTAAAGATTCATATATCCCTTGATGCTTCAACCACCATCCCAGAGGACATACGTCCATCCTGATGACGGTTCTGCTTGATAACTATCCAAAGCAGTACATGTTCATTTTCATCATCTGAGTCAGATGCTACCAGCAGAAGGTTGATTTTCTTTTTTGGTAGTTTGGGTTCTGAGCATCAGAGTATTGCTCTTCGAAGACTTCTGAAAATATGCTCCACACCTCATCCCTCTCAGATTTTGGAAGGCACTAAAGGTTCTTAAACCTTGGGTCGAGTGCTGTAGCTATCTTTAGAAATTTCACATTGGTATCTTCTTTGCATTGTCAAATTTGCAGTGAAAATGTTCTTAAAACGAACAACATGTGCTGGGTCATCATCCGAGACTGTTATAACATGAAATATATGGAAGAATGTGGGTAAAACAGAGCAGGAGACATACAATTCAACCCCAAGAAGTTCAGTCACAAATTTAATTAACACTTTTTTTTAAACGAGCATCATCAGCATGGAAGCATGTCCTCTGGAACGATGGCTGAAGCATGAAGAGGCTTATGAATCTTTAGCACATCTGGCATGTACATATCTTACAACACCAGCAATGAAAAGTGCCATGTGAATGCCTGTTCTCACTTTCAGGTGACATTGTAATTAAGTATCAGAGGGGTAGCCGTGTTAGTCTGGTTCTGTAGAAGCAGCAAAGAATCCTGTGGCACCTTATAGACTAACAGACGTTTTGCAGCATGAGCTTTCGTGGGTGAATACCCACTTCTTCGGATGCAAGTGGGTATTCACCCACGAAAGCTCATGCTGCAAAACGTCTGTTAGTCTATAAGGTGCCACAGGATTCTTTGCTGCTTCTATTGTAATTAAGAAGTGGGCAGCATTATCTCCCATAAATGTAAACAAACTTGTTTCTCTTAGCGACTGGCTGAAGAAGTAGGACTGAGTGGACTTGTAGGCGCTAAAGTTTTACATTGTTTTGTTTTTTAATGCAGTTATTTAACAAAAAAAACACATTTGTAAATTGCACTTTCATGATAAAGAGATTGCACTACAGTACTTATATGAGGTGAATAGAAAAATACTATTTCGTTTTTCATTTTTACAGTGCAAATATTTGTAATAAAAAATATAAAGTGAGCACTGTACACTTTGTATTCTATGTTGTAATTGAAATGTAGAAAAACATGCAAAATATTTAATAAATTTAAATTGGTATTCAATTGTTTAACAGTGCAATTGCAATTAATTTTTTTAAATCACAATTTTTTTTTTAGTTAATCGTGTGAGTTAACTGTGATTAATCGACAGCCCTATATAATTTATTTGGATTTTCAAATGGTTCTGACAAAGTACCTTACAAGAGGCTATTAAGGAACCTAGATTGTCATGGGATGAGAAGTAAAATAATGTCAAGAAACTGAAATGAGTTAAGAGACAGGAAACAGAGAGCAGAAATAAATGGTCAATTTTCTGCATGGTCAAAGGTTAACAGCAGGATGCCCCGCTCCCAACTTTCCATACTAGGCTTGTTATTACTTACTATGACTCCAATTCAAGAAAACACTGAAGCACATGTCTAAGGCCTGATCCACACTTCAACTTTTAACAGCATAACTTTGTTAGTTAGGTGTGTTTGGTTTTTTATTTTTGACTAAAGTTATGCCAGTAAAAGCTTTAGTGTAGACAAAGTTACAGCAGTATAAGACGATTTGTACTGGTATCGTTTATTTTGCTTCAGTGAACCAGAATAAGCTGTACTGATATAAGCACTACACTGTGGAAGGGAGGTTTCTGCTTTAACTATCCTAACACTTAAGCCCCATTGACTTAATGGGTCTTACGCATGGGCTCAAGTTTTTTGCTGAACTGGAGCCTATATCTGTTAATGATCCACAGAAGGTGTACAATTGGATGGTAAAATACACAGATGACACAAAAATATTTATGTTAGTGAAGAGATTAGAACACTGTGAAGAATTTAAGAGGATGTTGTGTGACCAAAATCTTAACTCCACTTTAATGAATTTTCTATTTTAAATTATGTTTTAATAAATGGAGAGTCTAGAAATGTGCATGTTATTTTAGATTATAAATTATACGGAAACTTTCAAGCCTAAATTTAGTCTTCAAGTTTAGCAAGTGTATATTTCTGCACAAGGAGCTCATTTTTACTATACTATGTCATCATAAACCACTATGTTGTGTGGACTATGTCCAGCAAATTAAAGATATAGATGTCTTTTTGGAAGGAAATGAGAAATACAGTAAAGAAAACAACAAGGACTGTAAATGGTCCTTCTTAAAATAGCGTATGACTTAATCCTTTTAGTGCCCTAGGAAGTAAGGCATACATCAATTAATAGGATGACATAAGCCACCCACACATCTTGCCCCACCTTTGAAAATACTCTGAAACTACCTTTAAAATTCTTTGCCCCAGTCCTGAGGGCCAGCCAATGTCAACTGCTGTACATGTATACAGGATGAGAGGATGCAAGCAGCTTTGCTGGCCAGATTACAGTCCATGTACTCCCCCACGTGCTGGGACTGCTCTCTCCTCTTGGCCCCATGGAAGCTAACCACTCCAAAGGGGAAAGACTGGAAAAGAAGTAGAACCATAATGCTGTCCCTCCTCCACATTGGCCAGCTGAGCTAGAAGGCTCAGAAGGGTATGGCAATCTATATCTAAAAGCTCTGGAAGGAACTGCACACACCAAGAGAAAAAATAAGAAACAGGAGAATTTTAATACACATTATAAAGCACTTTCAAATGTACAGCTAAAGCAGCTACTAAGTTAACTAGACTTCCCTATCTATTCTTTTCATACCACAATAATGAGTAATAGATAGTGATTATCTTCTGTTTACAAGCTCATCACAAAAATGGAATGTTCCACTTTTCAGTCCGAACTGGGGGGAAAGGAAGTGTAAACAACATACATTTTAATAGTTTGATTGCATTTCAATTTAAATCCCTACAAAGATGTTTTTCTTGTCAATTAGGTAGTACATTAAGATCACTCACTGTCAGAGGACAGCAGTTTTCAAAACCTTTTGGTAAATTTAGACAATGACCTTGGTCCATTAAAAAAAAAGTATAAGAAATGCCACAACTGTTACATTATCGGTTTTCACATGAAATAACACTTGAAGAAATTGTGGGTTCAAATCTACCTGGTGCTATGCCTTTAAAAAGAATAATGACAGATCGCTCTAATCCTATTTGTATTGGTACAAGACTCCTGACATAAAAAGGTCCCTTAAACAGAACTGAAGAACTGACAAAAGCTAACACAACTAATATAGCATTATTCAGGGTCATGGCCTGAAAAATTCCTTTGCAGTCTTTTTTGTATTCCCTTTCTCAAACAAGCCAAGGATTTTACACAAAGAAGCTCGGTGACAGCTTAACAAGAAAATTGACATTATTTTTGTTTCTATAAAAAAATCAAAACCAATACATAAAAGTCACCAGAACAGTATTGTTGGCTTTGTTCTATCAAAGGCCAAATCCTGCTACATGAGAAGCAACATTTGTCTGAAAAGTTTCTTCAGTCTTAATGGAAGTAGCTTTTTGGCCTGTCCTCCCAGAACAGGGATGAGGCAATACTGCTGCCTATGCTGTCACTGCTCTGAAACATTTCACAAGAAAAAAAAACAAAAACAAAAAAACCAGGATTTTCTGAGAAAGGCCCTATTCACCAAGAGCATACATGAACCCAGGTTATGGTGCACAACACCTACCCCACTTCTGTGCCCAACAGAACTCTAACATCAAGTAAGGCTGATCATTCAGATCTACAACAGATGTGAAACAAAGTCTTAACATCTGATTAGTGATACAGAAATGGGTTTTCTTAAAATATTATAAAAGTTGATTTCTTTAAAAGAGTGAAAGTTAAAACAGATTTTTTTTTTAAATGAACACAGAACAGAAAGACTATGGCTCAAATTTTTAAAGGTATTTGGGCACTGCTACACTCAGCATTACAATACCTAACAGATGTAGGAGCCTAAATCTCATTTTCAAAAAGGACTTAGGCTCTTAACAGCCAAAATCCCATTGATTAGATTTAGGCTCCTAAGTACCTAAATCACTTTTGAAAATGAGATTTAGGCTTCTACATCGGTTAGGTGTTGCAATGTTGAGTGCAAGAATGGCTAAATACCTTTAAAAATCTGGGCCTATATCCTTTTGTTTGTTGGTTAACTTTCTGATTTTCAACAAAATACTATGCAACTCTGAAAGTAAATTTTATATACTTCAACTGATTAATGAAATTTAGTGTTCCATTGATAATGAGACCAATGCATATGACAATTAATGTTATGTCATACTCAATCATTATCCCTTCAGTTACAGAAATCAGAGATGGAAAAGGCTCATAAGGGTACCAGATATGGTAGCTCTACACATGTTAAACTCCCACTAAGCTTATATTGAAATACATGGAATTTCCACATGTGCAGTGCTTGCAGGATCAGACCATAAATAATCTAAGCCCTAATCCTGCAAAAATGTATGCACGTGCTTAATTTTACACACCTCAGTAAAACTGAACTCACTGGGACTACTCACATGTGTAAAGTTAAGCATGTAAGTGAAGGTTTACAGGATCAAGACTGTATTCTTGCTGCAATTACCACATTGATTCCTACTTAGTCATTTCTAACTAGATACATTTTTGAAAGTAAAATAATATGTGAAAATTATATTTGAAAAAAAGTCAGTCAATGGCTTCTAAAGCTATAAAATAATTCTGTGCTAAAAATTGCTCAATTTGGTTTTTTTTAATTAATATACTCTCTCAACCTAGGAATATTTAATAGTGAACTTCTGATGGGCTTTTTTCCATTTCTCAAACAATGGATAAAAGAGTCACTCCACTCACTGAAAATGGAAGTGCCTATTAAAAGCCCACAATTATTCACATTTCCAGTATCATAAATGCACCTTTTCCTATATTTGCTGTTCCATGTTTGCCAAATCCCAGCAATTAAAATAAAAGAAATGAAAGAACTGTTGTACCCAAATTTCAGTGCACATTACCAAGTGCATGCTCCATCTCCCAGTGAAATCAGTGGGAACAGAATTGGTACTGAATTTCTACAACAGTTCCTTCTTGCCAGAAACTCTGACATTGGGGAAGGAGGGCGGGTTGTGGAATAGACGTGAGCAACACATCTCGAAGAACACCAGTTACAGAAAAGGTAACTCTTTTTTCTTCTTTGACTGCTTGCTCATGTCCATTCCATATTAGGTGACTCCAAAGTGACTGGAGGTGGGTAGGAGTTCACGGACATGTCGATTGCAACACAGCTCTGCCAAATCCAGTGTCGTCTCTAGCCTGCTGAGTAATGGCATAATGAGCTGTGAACATGTGAACAGAGGATAACGCTGTGGCTCTATAGATGTTCTAGATAGGGATGTGCGCCAGGAAGACCACCGAAGACGCCTGTGCTCTCGTTGAGTGGGCTCTGACAATTGCCAGCAACTGAATCCCCGCCAGCTCGTAACAGGTCCTTATGCATGAGCTGATCCAATTGAAAATCCTCTGTGAGGACAGCGGAAGGCCCTTCATCCTATCCGCTGTAGCAATGAAGAGCTGAGTTGATTTACGGAAAGGCTTGGTACATTCTAAATAAAAAGTCAAGGCCCTTCGGATGTACAGCGCTTGAAAACACCTCTCTTCACTGGTCTTAAGCAGTTTGGGACAGAACACCGGCAGGAAGATGTCCTGGATCACAGGGAAGGTGAACCTTGTCTTTGTAGAAGACCATGTATGACGATTCTGAGGTCAATGCTTTAATTTCAGAGACCCACCTTGCCAACGTGACCGCCACCAGGAAAGTAACCTTCCATGATAGGTGGAAAAAGGAGCAGGAACACAGCAGCTCAAACGGCGGGCCTGTGAGCCTAGAGAGGACCAAGTTAAGATCCCACTGCAGGACAGGGTCCATACCTGTGGGAAGAGTCTCTCAAGCCCTCTCAAGAATCTGACCTTCATGTCATGGGAAAACACCGTCTGTCCTTGGATTGGTAGGTGAAAAGCAGAGATGTCCGCAAGGTGCACTCTAATGGAAGTGTGTGCCAGGCCCTGGTTCCTCAAACGGAGCAGGTAGTTCAGGACAGCCTGTATGAAAAAATGTGAGGGAGAGATGCCATACTTGGATGCCCAGCGGGAAAACCTCGTCCAGTTGGCCAGGTAAGTCAGTCTGGTTGAGGGCTTCCTACTTCCCAGGAAGACATCCAGGTTTAGCCACACAGCATCCACTCCAAGAGGTGGAGGAACTCTAGGTTAGCGTGTAGGAGCCGATTGTGGTCCTGTGACAGAAAGTCTGGGGAGTTGGGCAGGGGTCAGGGAGGGCTCTCTGACAAGCCCATGAGCGTGCCAAACCAATGTTGGTGAGGACACGCTGGGGCGATCACGACAACCTGTGCTTTGTCTCTCTTGATCTTTGCCAGGACCCTGCTGATGAATGGAACCGGAGGGAACACATACATCAGGCTCCCTAACCACAACAGGAGGAAGGTATCGGAGACGGAGCCCTTGCTCAGACCATGCTGAGAGCAAAACCGGTGGTAACTCCTGTTCTGTCAGGTCCACTTGGGGAGTTCCCAATGTTTGGAAGATCATGCAGGCTACCTCTGGATGGAGCAACCACTCGCGGTGAGAGGAGAAGTCCCTGCTGAGCTGGTCCGCCAGCGTATTCTTGACACCGGGAAGGTGACAAGCTTCCAGGTGGATTTCATGGCTGATGCAGAAGTCCCACAGACGGAACGCCTCCTGACAAAGAGCCGACAAGTGCACTCCCCCTTGCCTGTTTACATAGAACATCAAGGCTGTGTTGTCCATCAGCACTCGTACCACCTTTGCCCAACAGGCGGGGCAGGAAGACTCCACACATCAGCTGGACTGCTTGGAGGTCTTTGACGTTTATGTGCAACTTTGCCTCCACTGGGGACTACATCCCATGTCTGGAGGTTGCCGAAGTGCACCCCAGCCAAGGTTCAAGGCGTCCGACACCAACTCGACAGAGTGAGGGGGGCTGTCAAATGGACCCCCATCCAGGACTGTCCTGTGGTTGGTCCACCATTGCAGCCTGGGGAATGGTAACGATCTTTTCCATAGGTTCTGGGACCTCCTGTGTAGACCGTTCACAGCCATTGTTGCAGAGGCCGCATCCGGAGCCTGGCATGGCGGACCATGTAAGTGTACGCTACCATGTGACCCAGCAGGCACAGACAGACATGGGCGCCAACTTATATGGGCTCGTGGAGCTAAAGCCCCAGGAATATTCAAAATCAGGGGCTCTGCTCCACCAATATTTGGAGCTAGGTTTCGCCCCTTTAAATCCCAGCCGCGGCTGGGAATCAGAGGGCTCTGGGCTGCCTGCAACCGCGGGGAGCCCAGAGCCCTTTAAATCCCAGCCGCGGCCGGGAATCAGAGGGCTCTGGGCTGCCCGCTGCTGCGGGGAGCCCAGAGCCTTTTAAATCCCAGCTGCGGCCGGGAATCAGAGGGCTCTGGGCTGCCGGCAGCGGCGGGGAGCCCAGAGCCTTTTAAATCCCAGCCGCAGCTGGGAATCGGAGGGCTCTGGGCTGCCCGCAGGGGCAGAGAGCTCAGAGCCCTTTGAATCCCAGCCACGGCGGCTGGGATTTAAAGGGCTCAGGGCTCCCCGCGGCTGCCAGCAGCTCAGAGCCCTTTGAATCCCAGCCCCTGGCCGCTGATTGCCCCCTCCCCAGACCCCTGCCCCAACTGCCCCCCAGGACCCCCACCCCCTATCTAAGCACCACTGGTCCTTGTCCCCCGTTACCCACTCCCGAGACAACTGCCCCTAACTGCCCCTTGGGACCCCAGCCCCTATCTAAGCCTCCCTTCTCCTTGTCCCCAACTTCCACCCAGGACCCCACCCCCTACCTGTCCCCTGATAAACCTCCTAGACTCCCATGCCTATCCAATTGCTGCCTGTCCCCTGACTGCCCCTCTGAACCTCTGCCCCATCCAACCCCCCCTGCTCCTTATCCCTTGACTGGCCCCTGGAACCCCCTACCCCTTCTCCAACCTTGTAATCTTGTGGCACTGACGCGTTGTAGCTTCATTTTATATCGGCTTACAGGGCGGGAGTGGGGAGGGCACCACCATTTTGGGCCCCACCAAAAATTATACAAACCTGCCGCCTATGCAGACAGACCCTGGCTGTGGTCAAAGAGAACGCGGAGACTTCTGCAATGAGGTTCATCAATGCGTGGAACCTTTCCAGCGACAGGAATGCCCCAGCGCAGGTCAAGTCGAGGACCACTCCGGTTAACTCTATCCTCTGCACTGGCACTAACGTCGACTTTTTATCGTTCACCAGTAGGCCCAGAAAGTGGCATGTGGCTTGAAGCACTGCAACATCCCTTTGGACTTGAGACCTAGAGCTGCCCCTGATGAGTCAGTCATCAAGGTCCGGGTAGATCTGGACATCCCTGGAGCCTGAGGTAAGCCGCTACCACCAACATGCACTTGGTAAAACACTCTCAGTGCTGTCACCAGGCCGAACGGGAGGACCACAAACTGGTGGTGGTGGGACCCCACTGTAAACCGGAGGAGGCATCTGTGTCGTTGAAAGATTGCTATGTGGAAGTATGTGTCCTTCAAATATGGGCAGCATACCAGTCTCCCGGATCCAGGGAGGGGATAATAGAGGCCAGGGAAACCATGCAGAATTTTAGCTTTTTTAGGTACTTGTTGAGGTCTCGCAGGTCCAGGATGGGCTGCAGACCACCCTTGGACTTTGGAATTAAAAAGTACTGGGACCAGAACCCCTTGTTCATGTACTTGAGAGGAATTTCCTCCACTGCACCCAGCTGTAGCAACCCTTTAACCTCCTGTGTGAGGAGACTCTCGTGAGAGAGGTCCCTGAAGAGGGACGGGGAGGTAGATCATTCAGAACTCCTTCTTGGCAGCTTCGGGGAGCGACCCCTCAAACTTGGTTGTGGCTTGCCACATATTAAAGTCACATCGGCCAAGGAGGGTTTGGTGGTTTGCCGCTCTCAGCTGAAGGCTGGACAATGAATAAATCTTATGCCCAAATTGATCCAGTCTCCTCAAGTCTTCATTTTTGTGTGTGGCCCCGGGCTGTCCTTCCTCTTCTTGTGGTTAACTGTTTCTACCATGAGGGAATTGGGGGAGGGTGACAGTATAAGTACTCATGTCCCTTGGTTGGCACAAAGTACTTGCATTCGGCCCTTTTAGAGATAGGTGCTAGGGAAGAAGAGGTCTACCACAGGAAATTAGTGATTTTGGAAACCCCTTCGTGAGCACCGGAGGGAGACAGGATACCAAGGCCGCTGGCCTCTCCAAGGCTCCCAACACCGACCAGGCACCCTGGGACAGTTGGGGGAACCCCAAAGGGTTCCACAGGTACCATGGCGCCGGCCACTGTGCCTGGGGCCATGGGACAGGTTTCGGTGCTAATGATGTAAGCAGCACCGCAAGTATGGGGGCTTGACTCACACTCAGGGAGTCTAACTCTGTGCCAGAGGTGTAAATGGAGCTGTCGGTACTGGGCGACTAGGATCGGGTGGAGCAGTAGCTCTTGTCCAACCAGTGCCACTCAATGCGTCCTGAAGCCAACCTGTCTGAGCGAGATGGGTATCTTGGTCAGGATCTCAGGGGCTGACGGTGTTCGGCAGATCTGCGTCAGAGACCCGACAATCCGTGCCCTCATGCTACTCGACTGGTACCGGGACGTCGAACAGGACCAGGAGCTAATATTGACCGGTTGCCAGGAGGATCTTCCCGAGTAGGGCAACCTACTGCTAGGAGACGGGCAATGACGGCCTAGCTATCTGCGATCTCTGATCCTCGATCTGTCCCGTGCCCTTGGAGACAGTTGGAGCCGGCCCAGAAGTTCTTGCTGGGTGGCGCATGCCTCAGAGGGTCCGTGCCAATCCACCGACAATGTCTGCCTCGAGTCCCTCGATCAGTGCCCTCTGTGTGGCAACCAAAGAGGGCTCTGCTGAGCCTGCATCTCTAGTCCTGAGGTGTCATGGCTTCAGGCGGGAGAGCGATGGTGGGACGACCCTCTTGACGGGGAACAGTGCCACTGAGGTGGGGACCACACGCATAAGTGCCAGCGCGGATTTTCCTCAAAACTGGGGTACTGCTGGAGCCGGTGTGGGTGGCACTGAGAGCGTCAGGATCTCCTGAGCTGCTTGAAGGGCTTTGGGCATCAACAGCACCTGAAGTGGCTGGGGCCTGCGCCACTATCCAGAGTCACAGACGAAGTGTGAGATGGGCCACACCGCTCAACTTGAGCTAGGACCCAACTTCCTGAGAGGGACGTTGAGCTGCCCAACACGGGTCAGGGCTCACTCCCAGCCCCCTCTTTTCCCTTGCAGAAGGTAGGAGATCTTCCCCTCAGTCTTTTTCGGCTTCTTGACTGGAGCTGTGGAGGGGGACTGGTGCCAGCTCATAGACAGCACCAGCAGAGCACTGTGCATGGAGGCCGCGGTGCTCGGTGCGGAGTCAGACCGCTGCTCTGGTGCCAGAGTGAGTGCCGACTCCATTAGGAGCACTTTCAAACGAATATTGAGCTCTTTCTTCATCTTAGGTTTGAAGGACTTGCAGATACAGCACATGTCACTTATGTACCCCTCATCTAAGCACCTTAGGCAGTTGGTATGTGGATCGCTGATGGGCATAGGCCATTTACAGCGATTGCAGGGCTTAAAGCCTGGGGACTGGGGCATGCCCCTGCCCTGGCTGAGTCCCATTCGGTACTAATGAAGAGTTTGAGAACTACTACTAAGGGGTAACTAAGAAATTACTAACTATATACAACTATTACAGGTTTGCAAGAACAGAGAACAAAACAAGACTAGCCGAAGCAGCAGAAGTTCCAGCACTGTCACTGGTGGCAAGAAGGAACTGAGGGTGCGGGAGGGCCAGCGGCACCCCTTATACCGCACCATGCAGGCACCACTCTAGGGGGCGCCAGGGTCAATCCCCTACAGACACTTCTAAGAGAAAAACTTCCAGCACCGGTGCATGTGGCAAGCACACACACCTAATATGGAATGGACATGAGCAAGCACTCTAAGAAGAACTCCCACTGACTTCAGGGGGCTAGAGTTTCACTCCAGAACTTTGCTGTTTGTCAGACAGTGGTTCCCACCTTTGGCCTTGTGATCCGTAAACACTATATTTAGGATGACCAGATATCCCGATTTTATAGGGACAGTCCCAATTTTTCATGCTTTTTCTTATATAGGCACCTATTACCCTCCACCCCCATCCCGATTTTTCACACTTGCTATCTGGTCACTCTAACTACATTTCAACTTCTTTTACCCTTCCTTTGAAAGCAGAAGTAGAGATTCCACTTGGTACTTAATTCTAGTTTCTGAAACCCACATTCATCACCCTGGAATGCAATG
Organism: Mauremys mutica; assembly: GCF_020497125.1. Classification (NCBI taxonomy): domain Eukaryota; kingdom Metazoa; phylum Chordata; order Testudines; family Geoemydidae; genus Mauremys; species Mauremys mutica. The sequence continues at coordinate 146,479,064 of NC_059074.1, read as the reverse complement.
AAATGCAAACAAACTTAAAAGAACACTGTATCCCTGACTTCAGCCCATGATCAACACAAGGATAAAAGTATGTGAAAAGGAATCTAACTCTTTATTATAAAAATAGGTCTAACTGCAGTTTAATGTCAGCTTGCAAGAAGGCAGCTATGAAGAATTTCTGACATATGCCTGAACCAACAATGTTTGGAAGAAGCTGGATCTCTTATTCCAAACCACTTTGCCTATTTTCTAAAGTAGTGTGACCAAAAGCCCAGATTGCATACCAGAGGTCTAGGAATAGCTTGTTTTCCTGTGTGCAGTAGGTAAATTTAAAGTCTATAAGGCATTCCTCTGGTTTTACGGATGTCTATGATTTCTCTTCAAAAATTCACTTTGTTTCTCTTTTTTTCTGTTAAAAAATCTTACATCATCTAAAAACTATAAAGTTTGTTTAGAATTTTTCCAAGTATATTTTGAAAAGGGCAGTTATAATACTTGGATTTTTTTTTCCTGACTCTTTCCTGGTCCCCAGTGCTGGTATTTTGGCTTGATATCTGTATATCAGATAAAACATAAGGTCACAATCTCAGTTTTGGGCTACAAAAGGCACAACAGTAAGCCAGTTTTTATGGTACTTTTTCCCCTCTATTATATAAGCATTTTCTGTTCAGTCTTGAAGTTGAGTACTATCATTAAAGCAAGTCTAAACTATAAAAAAGGAGAGGTTGTAAGGTGTTTGAAATTACATCCTTAGGGCTCAGTTTTAGAAGCTTCTTTTCACATTGTTTTGATTTACACGCTTCATTACTGAAACATCTGTTATAACCCTCTTTTTCTCCCTTCTTCTTAATGACTTCAAAACAATACATGCTTGAATTCCCAATATATTAAACAAATTTACATTATCTTACACACCTTGTTACTGTTCAACAAACTAGAAGAAAAACACACTTATCTTCTAGAAATGACCTACTATTTCATAGGTAAGAAAGTGAACACAAAAGTATCAATCAATCAGAACAGCACAAATACTAATAGATTACCAGTACATATACTTATTTCTTAAATGTTGCAGAATTATTACATTTAGATAACAGCTTTGGTTTAATTTCATACTCCCAAAATTTGATATTCAAAGATTTCTTTTAGCTTTCCAAGGCATGACTTCAACATTCTTTTTATTCTAAGTTAAAGAAAAGGCAAACGTTTATGTAACCTTGAATAATGGATCTGAATAGTAAATCTCACTTGTTTCATCACCTGAACTACTCACTATATCATTTTAACCAACACCCTGTCACATTTGGTTTTATTAGCTTAATGTGAAATTCAGTCTATTAAATGCACTGTTTTTTCCCTGTCTATTTATTCTAAAATTATTAAATATTAAGAAACCAACCATTTCAAAGGTATTTCACAATTTATTGGTGGTGATGAAAATGCATCTTCAAAAACAATGAGGCTTCTTGAGCGTAAGTGAAGAAAAAATATTTTTTCTGTTTTAAAGGAGGTTTTTTTTGTTTTTTGTTTTTTTTTAAGTGTAAATCAAGTCCAAATCTGCATTTAACATCAAATTTGTACCAGAATCATTTACTAAGGAAAACTATGTAACTATTGTTTGCTGACAAACTGTATCTAGTAGGCTCCCACTGGGGTCTGTCCTGGGTCCAATACTATTCAACGTTTTTATTAATGACTTGGATAATGGCATGGAGGATGCTTATACAATTTTGTGGATGACAGCACTTTGGAGGACAGTATTCGAATTCAAAACAACCTTGACAAATTGAAGAACTGGTCTGAAATCAACATAGACAAGTGCAAAGTAGTACTCTTTGGAAGCAAAAATCAAATGCACAAATACAAAATGGAGAATAACTGGCTGGGCAGTAATACTGCTGAAGAGGATCTAAGAGTTACAGCAGATCACAAATTGAATATACATCATATTGTTGGCTTAGTTACAAAAAAAGACTAATATCAGTCTGGGGTGTATTAACAGCAGTGCCTTATGGAAGACACATGAGGTACCTGTCCCGCTCTACTTGGCACTGGTGAGGCCTCAGCTGGAGTACTGTGTCCAGTTTTGGGTGCCAGACTTCAGGAAAGGTGTGGACAAATTGGCAAGAGTCCAGAGGGGAGGAACAAAAATGATAAAAGGTTTAGAAAACCTGACCTATGCCGAAAGGTTAATAAAGCTGGGTATGTTTAGTATTGAGAAAAGACGACAGAGGGAGATAACAGTCTTAAAATATTACGGCCTGTTCTAGAGAGGATGGTGATCAACTGTTCTCCACATCAGCTGAAGATAGGACAAGAAGTAATCAGCTTAATCTGCAACAAGGGAGATTAAGGCTAGATATTAAGGCTGTTAAGCAATTAAAAAAATTAATCGCACTGTTAAACATTAACAGAATACCATTTATTTAAATATTTTGCATGTTTTCTACATTTTCAAATATATTGATTTCAATTACAACACAGAATACAAAGTGTATAGGATAGGATTATGTACACTTTATATTTATTTTTATTACAAATATTTGCACTGTAAAAAACAAAAGAAATTGTATTTTTCAATTCACATAATACAAGTACTGTAGTGCAATCTCTTTATCATAAAAGTCTCTGATCTGGTGCATCCTCGACCTCATCTTCAAAAGGTCCTGGCCTGAGGATGGGTGTTGCCTCCTCCTGCCACTCCTGTTCCTCCTCCGAGAGCTGTCCTGTCGGTTCTGATGATGGATTCTCAGAGGAGGCTGCAGGTCGGAAGTGTCTCCGCTGTGTGGCGGGAGTGTGCAGGCTAGTGTTGCACCAGACAGTGCTGGAGCTGCAGACACTGGACCAAATGTTAGCACTGCCACCAGTACAATGGGAGGAACCATCGATGGAGCCAATGTTGATCCACTCGCAGGCGCCAATGAAGGCAGAGGGCCCGATGCTGACATTGGCGCTGGGGCTATCGGTGCCTCTGTCGTAGTCGACGTCAACAATGGTGCTGGTGTGGGAGACTGGCACAAGGACGCTTGCAAGGGCGGTCCCAAGGGTGGTGCCAAGCATGGTGCCAGGGTCGACAGTGCTGCTGTCAGAGGCATTGGCACTGAGGGCAGATGCGTATCCGATGGCATGACAAAGGTGGCTGAGGCCACAGAAGGCATCACGGAGCAGTGACCTTGGGTTCCTCCCTGCCCTCAGTGAAAGGCCCAGGGGGTCCAGAAGGGCCCCTGAGGTGGGTTCTCCCACTGCAGAGGCCACGTCTGGGCTCCCTCCTGTCTCTCTCAGACCTTGATCTGCAACTCCTGCTTCTCCTGGAATGATAGGAGTCGGACTGACTCCCAGGTCACGGAGAAGCTGAACCTCAGTGCCCGGAACATCGAGAGCTCGGGGGGTGGGGGGGATAGGCTCTCTGTCTGAGTGAGCCAGTGCCGAGGGACATGGAGAGGGGGAGCACCTCAACATCATAGCCCACTTCTCTCTTGACTGCACCAGGGGACGGGGCGGGTCTGCCAACACTGAAGGTTCTTCCCTCCTTGGGGTCAAGAACAGCGCCGTAAGGTGCAGGAGATCCCAAGAGGCTTGGTAAGCTTCTGGCTTCGAAGGGAGCTGTAGCTGCTGTGTAGGGACCGGCGACCGAGGGCAGGCCAGACTCAGCTGCCTCACTTGGGCAGGAGTTGACATGGCCCCAGCAGCAGATCTGGAGTTGTGGCCCATCTGGGTTCTCAAATCTCTGGGTTTAGCCAGAGGAGAGCGGCTGTCCGGCTTCTTTTTCTTCTGAGTGGGATCGGTGCTGTGTTGGTGCCGAGCGTCTCGGAATGAGTCCTTTCTCTGCGCCAAGCTTGACTACGGTGCCAGGGTGCTCTGCGTCGAGGACGTAGCATTAGGGGCCGAGTCCACCGAGTCTGGGTCAGAGTGGGGGCGTACGGCTGCCTCCATGAGGATCACCTTAAGCCACTGTTCCCTTTCTTTAAGAGTTCTAGGGTGGAACTCATGGCAGATTTTACAGCGATCCTTTTGGTGGCCCTCCCTGAGGCACCATAAACATGACAAGTGTGGATTGCTCTTTGGCATGTGCTTCTCGTAGGCCACACAGTTTTACATTGTTTTGTTTTTGAGTGCAGTTATGTATTTTTGTACATAATTCTACATTTGTAAGTTACACTTTCATGATAAAGAGATTGCACTACAGTACTTGTATGAAGTGAACTGAAAAATACTATTTCTTTTGTTTATCATTTTTACAATGCAAATATTTGTGTCAAAAATATAAAGTGAGCACTGTACACTTTGTATTCTGTGTTGTAATAGAAATCATAGAATCATAGAATCTCAGGGTTGGAAGGGACCTCAGGAGGTCATCTAGTCCAACCCCCTGCTCAAAGCAGGACCAAACCCAACTAAATCATCCCAGCCAGGGCTTTGTCAAGCCTGACCTTAAAAACCTCTAAGGAAGGAGATTCCACTACCTCCCTAGGTAACCCATTCCAGTTCTTCACCACCCTACTAGTGAAAAAGTTTTTCCTAATATCCAGCCTAAACCTCCCCCTCTGCAAATATCAATATATTTGAAAAGGTAGAAAAACATCCAAAAATATTTAATTAATTTAAATTGGTATTCTATTGTTTAACAGTGAGATTCATTTTTAATGGTGATTTTTTGAGCTAATCATGTGAGTTATCTGCGATTAATCAACAGCCCTAGAAAAAAATTCTAACTACCATGGATAGTTAAGCACTGAAATAAGCTTCCAAGGGAGGTTGTGGAATCTCTGTCATTGGAGGTTTTCAAGAACAGGTGAGACAATCACCTGTCAGGGATTGTCTATGTATACTTGATCCTGCCTCAGCACAGGGGGATGGACTAGATGACCTTTCAAGTTCCCTTCCAGTCTTACATTTCTATGATTGATAGGTCCTCTTTAGTCTCCTCTCTTCTGTGCCTAAGATTCTGGGATGTCTTCTGATCCTCTGTAACATCCACTTCTTCCTCCTCTCTCCTTTCTCATGATGAGCTTCATCTTCCCTGGCTCTGCATCATCTTCAGCTGCAATCCTTATATTACACCAGAGGTAGGCAACCTATGGCACACGTGCCGAAGGCCGCACGCGAGCTGATTTTCAGTGGTACTCACACTGCCTGGGTCCTGGCCACTGCTCCGGGGGGCTCTGTATTTTAATTTAATTTTAAACGAAGCTTCTTAAACATTTTAAAAACCTTATTTACTTTACATACAACAATAGTTTAGTTATATATTATAAACTTATAAAAAGAGACCTTCTAAAAACATTAAAATGTATGACTGGCATGCAAAACCTTAAATTAGAGTGAATAAATGAAGACTCGGCACACCACTTCTGAAAGGTTGCCGATCTCTGTATTACACCATGACTCTTGGATTTTGTTTCCTCTGTGAAATACTCAATCCTCACTATATGCTGGTCATTATCACTAGTAAGTGGGGGAGAGAGAGAATAATTTTTTTTTCTTCTCTCTCTTCTTCATCCTTCTATTCTGTTTTTCCTGGAAAGCACAACCTAGAATTCTGTCAGATCTGGTCTGTAATATCAGGAATGCTTAGCAGAGGCCTTGTTACTAGATGTATAGGAGGATGGAGTTGGAAATAAGTCCCTGCCCCTAATGGTTGCTGGAAAGATTTTTTTTCCTGGTGTGTCTGGATCTAGGGCGACCAGATGTCCCGATTTTATAGGGACAGTCCCGATTTTTTGGTCTTTTTCTTATATAGGCTCCTATTACCCCCCACCCCCGTCCCAATTTTTCACATTTGCTGTCTGGTCACCTTATCTGGATCTGAGGGCGGGGGAGGTGGAGGAAAAACACTTGCAGCTGTGTTGAGGTTTTGCAGGTAGAAGGGGCTTTTGATATTCTCTTCTCAAATATCCCTGGACTGATAAAGAAGTCTGAGGAGAAAAATCCACAGATACCTAAAAAAGTAGCCTGATTTACAAAAGTGCTGACCATCCAGAAGTTCCCACTGAACTGAATGGAATCTGTAGGGTGCTGAGCACATTTGAAAATCAAAATATGGATTTAGGACTCTACTTTTAGGCACTCACTTTTTAAAGCTGTGGTCTATATTTATTGTTCTGTAACTTACACTATATAAGGTCATGAGAAATTCCAGTTATATTTTATGTTAATATATTAATTATAAAATAATTTGTAATAATATAAAGAGAAAATGTTTTCAGGCATAAGCACATGGAGGTAGAACTGAGGTTGAGCTTTAGGCCTTAAACTCTACATTTTCTGACTTTTCCTCATTTGATTTCTCAAACTTAGGTTTCATTAACACTAGTTTTTGTATGAAACTAACAAACAAATACAGATTTGTTTATTTTTGTTTTATTTATGCTTGAAAACAATTGCATCAAACAACACTTCAGTGAAAGTAATTACCCAGTGATTAAGTAGGTTTAAACTGTACAGTAGGCTTTCTACAAAGGAGGAGGAGGAGGAAGCAAAATCCAGTATTTTACATTTTTACTTAAAATTTACCATATTTTACGCCTAATTATTCTGTACCTAATGTAATAAATTTGAGAGAATTAAAATGCTGCATTTCCTTGATAACAATGGTAGATTGCATAGGGCTTGCATAATCCCAAATTAACCATTTACCTGCACTATTTAATATTGGACAAAAACCAGCAATGGTTTCCAACAACCGCCACATGCATTTTCAGGCATATCTGTATAAGGTTAAAAACGTGTGTGAAGTATGCAAATGTCTTCAGACAAATTATTTATATTGCCATTGCTGTTATGTTAAAAAGGAAATTAATATATATGTTGTATAAGTACTATAGGTTCCACATTTTCAGAGAAGACTTACAACTGAAATTCTTAAAAATGTATATATTACATCCTGTGTACCAGGCAGGAAGTTGAATGAGATATAAATCCCTTTTTGAGAGTCGGGAATACTTCAGAACTTTCTGAATATTAAGAGAAGCAGACCTAACAAAACCACAGCAACATTCACACTATGTCAAACAACTTGGCAACAATTATACACAGAGTGTTTTAGGCAATCTACCCCTTTCAGCATCAAAAAGAAATCTGACTTTGAACTGTACTTGTGGTAAGAGAAACATTTAACAGGCATTCCCAAAGAATTTTGTATCTACAACTGAAGACCACCAAGGATAGAATAAAAAGGAGTATGTAACAAGCATCAGCTTTCACTGTCTCTTTGGTTTCATTCTTTTATGATGGCAAAACTTTTTCAACAATTTTTTTCAGGAACATGCAACATAATATTCAAACAGTCAGGAAACAGGTAATTTAATGTAGTAATTGCCTTATTTTCAAGCACAATGGAACTGTATAATTTCCTTAGCTGCATTTTCTAGGAGTGTACTGTAATTAATAGAAAATGGTCCATAGTAAAAATTTGGAACTATAAGCACTGGCATACAACCCCCCTAATTTTTGCAGGGTCATACTTTATAACATTTGCTGGGCAGAGGAATCTTTCAAGGTGAAACTTGGCACACTTGGTCTCATTTCAAGGAGGAAACTATTTTTTGCCAAACGTGAAAAGGAGTGCACTTGAACATTTCCCAGTTGGAGGAATGAAAGGATTCTTTTTTTGCTCAAATAACTTGCGGGGAAAAGAACAAACAAACAATTTTGATTTTTAAAATCTTGACACACCTTAATGGGAGAAAGTGATTTGCCTATTTGCAGAAAATTAAATTAGGGAATAATAGTGTGAAAATGTTGTACAGTGCACATAATATATGACATTTTCAGAACATGATTAGAGCCAACAAAAACATAGGATTTTTAAAATGGGAGCCATCACCTAGTCTCTATGGGCACCTCTTAAATATTCAAAAGCTTTAAAGTTTTTAAAACAACCTACTTTTCGATGCACAATTTTTAAATGGTAGTTTTAAGGAAAATTTTTTGGAAAGCATTTAAAACCAAAAACATATGATTAACAATAGCTGCCATTGTGTATTTAACATTTCTGCGCTTTTGACAGAAATAAGTAGAATATCTGTTACTTTTTTACACTTCTTTGTTGAGAATGAACTGACCTGATAAACTGTATTACTGTAACACCTGGGGTACGTCTACTCTGCAACAAAAGGCCTCCATCACAGCCACACCAGGCCCAGGTCAGCTGACTCAGGCTCGTGGGTATCAGGCTGCAGGGCTATAAAATATGCAGTGTACATGTTCAGGCTAGGGTGACCAGATGTCCCAATATTTAACCCTTTTTCCCATGTCCCGATCAATGTATGATCGGGATGCCATTTGTCCCAAGATTCAGGTAAGGAGATGAGCGGGAGGGAGGTGTCGACTCCATGAGTGCTCCAGTGGCTGGCAGGTGGAGGGGGTAAAGAGGCGAGCAAGTGAGTGGCCGGGGCAGGGGGGAGAGGAGGCGAGCAGTGGGTGGGGGACTGAGGAAGGATACAGCAAACCAGCAGGGGGCCGGGGGATGAGGAAGGGCATGGAGGGAGGGGGAGCAAGCGTGGAGGGGGTGGGACCTGGGGCAGAGTGGGGGTGGAGCCTGTGGGCGGGGCTGACAGCACCCCAATGCGTCCCGATATTTTTGTGTTGTGATTGGGTCACCGTAGTTCAGGCTCAGGCTGCAGCCCGGGCTCTGAAACCCTGTTGGGGGCAGGGGGAAGAGGGTATCAGAGGGTAAGCCAGTCAACGAAGTGGCTTCATACTTCTTCCATAGTTGCCCCATTCCTCCTACTTCTTCAGGGTAGAATCTGCAACATCTCTCACCCAATTGTCACTTAAGGATGTCAGGCTCTTGTGAATGAAGTTGGGAAAGGCACAGACAGCATTCATCACCTTCTTGACACTGCACCAAAGGACAGATTCCTCTCTGGCTGATTAATACTCAGCTAGGGAGAAGGTTCGTAGGGACCAGAGTGGTAGGGAATCATACAGGCTAAAGCAGGGGTCGGCAACCTTTCAGAAGTGCTGTGCCGAGTCTTCATTTATTCATTCTAATTTAAGGTTTCACGTGCCGGTAATACATTTTAATGTTTTCAGAAGGTCTCTTTCTATAAGTCTATAATATATAACTAAACTATTGCTGTATGTAAAAGTAAATATGGGTTTTAAAATGTTTAAGAAGCTTCATTTAAAGTTAAATTAAAATGCAAAGCCCCCCGGACCAGTGACCAGGGCCCGGGCAGTGTAAGTGCCACTGAAAATCAGCTCACGTGGCGCCTTCGGCACCTGTGCCATAGGTTGCCTACCCCTGGGCTAAAGACATATCCAAAATGGAGCTCACCTAGGAAGACAGGGAAACCCATTGGGCTGACTATAAATCCCCATGGCAATTAGCAACAGAGAGCCCAACCCCAAAACATCTCTACAGTGCAGGGAAGATTTTATCTGATACCAACTTAAGGAACCCATCCTGTTCCTTTCCTCTCCCCTTCACCCTCCCATCCATGCTGTAGCTGCGAGTTGTGTAAAGGAATTACAATATATATATTCCCTAGGCAGTTATAACCGGAGGCAAAGAAGTTGGTGAGGATACAAGCAGCATAGTGCTTCTCAGAGGAGAAGGGGCACCTCCTCCATAAAACCACATGAACACAAGAATCTGGGGCAACACTGGAAATACCCATCAAAGATAGGAGAGAGGGTGAGAGGGCTGTGAAGGAGTACCTGTGCCCTCCCCTCCCCTCCCCTCCGGGAGTCAGAGTTGATAGAGAAACACCCCTCCCCCACCCCAGAATGAAATATCCAGCTGTGGCAGGGAAGGCTGGGAAAGAGCTTTTGTGGCTCTCTTCTCCTGGAGGAATGGGGCGGAACACCATGTGTATGAAAGGATGGCAGGTGCTACAGGGTTGTTCAGCAGGTCAATTACCGTGAACCCAGCCCCAAGTCTGAGCTCTCTGATCTGCACACAACTGCTTGAAAAACCTAGCAGCCCTTTTAAATCATCTACTGGGATTAAAGGCAGACTAGATGAGGTTACACTTCATACTCCATTCAGGACCTCTCTCTGTCCTGGTTGCCCTGTATGAACTCCCAGCTCTGAGAGAGGTCTGGGGTGAGGAACAGGACATGTATGTTACATCTGTTTTACCTTCATTTTCAGAATGAAGATCAGATCAAAGGACAATCCAGTGTGGGAACTTCCCAGCCTTTTAACAGCTCCATCAAAAAGCAGCCTGTATAGTTCAGAGGTGGGGAAATATTTCAGGATACAAGATATTCCCTGAAGCACTAAGCCTCTGGTCTACTAAAGAAAGCGCCTGACTCCTTGCTAAGGGTCTGGATCAGTGTAACAGCTGGAAAACCATAAATGAACATTGCTTTGTGAAGCAGCTTCTGTTAGTAAGGGTGTGACTGGAGAAATGAAAAGGTCATAATCCTCCATTTTAGAAAGGCAGGGCTCTAGTCTGCAGGGGCAAAACAGATTGTGGCTAGCTGGAGCTCATAGCAGATGCTAATTGTTGTGTTCTGTGATGTTTCAATAAAAATACATTAGCGGTTAAATAAAAACTCTCTATGCCTACAATTGTTATGGGTTTTCATGTGAACTAATTTAGCAATGGCAACAATTCTGCTAAATTCACTCACACTTACCATTAGGGCTGCCAATTTTGGTTGGCCATATTCCTGGAGGTTTATCACATGACATTATCTTTAATTCAAGAGTAATCTTTAATTCCTGAAGTCTCCAGGACAATCCCAGAGGGTTGGCAACCCTACTTACCATGCAGAATTCAAAACCGTTTCATAAAGATCAACATGCATTTTTCTGTTGCCCAGAGGGCAATTCTTGCTCTTGCCTATTCAAGCAGCATATAATGGATGAGTTAAAATGGGCTGAGGGAGAATTCCCCCAGGGTTGGACCAGCATGGATCAATGCAAGTAATATTATAATGCCTCCACTCCTCCACAGGCCCCAATGTAAGGGGTTCTCAATGCTACAAGATTCTAGGCCAGGGGTCGGCAACCTTTCAGAAGTGCTGTGCCGAGTCTTCATTTAGCCACTCTGATTTAAGGTTTCACGTGCCAGTAATAATTTTAATGTTTTTAGAAGGTCTCTTTCTATAAAAGTCTATAATATATAACTAAACTATTGTTGTATGTAAAGTAAATAAGATTTTTTAAATGTTTAAGAAGCTTCATTTAAAATTAAATTAAAATGCAGAGCCCCCGGATGGGTGGCCAGGACCCGGGCAGTGTGAGTGCTGCTGAAAATCAGCTCGCATGCTGCCTTCGGCACCCATGCCATAGGTTGCCTACCCCTGTTCTAGGCAATAGCGCAACCCATAGGTAGCCATTGTGGGATCTGTTCTAACTCATTCCAGGAGCTTCTCCACCCCCCACAGGAACCACTTTCACTTTCTCTCTCTCTCTCTCTCTCTCTCACACTGCTGTCTCTCAAAGGAGGCACAAAATCTGCCCCCACACACACCTTTTCTTTCTCCCCCCACGAAAATGATCACATTTTGGCCCTAAGACAGTTGAAACCAATATTTTCTAAAATCCTCTCTTTTTTCTACCAAAAGTTGTTAACCACTGGGTGGAGGTTTCCTGACTTCTGATCTAATATATGAGCACAGTAGAGTGGCTTTGGGAGAAAAAAAGCACCAAGTAAAAAGAAGTTTATCTTAGGATGTGTTGTTCTTGTTGCTTCCTGTCTCAATTGTCAAAACTGTTTTGCTATTACTCTCTTCCCCACTCCCAGTTCTAAATTACAAAAATACTGCTTGACCAGGCAAAGGTTGAAAATACGTTTCAGGGGAATGGTAAACAGAAAAAACTTAGTTTTTCTCTATTAGAAACTAGGTGCTGCTGCTCCACAACCAGTTTAGAGGTATATGGCAAGGCCTCACCCAACAAATTATTTGGGATTGCCCATGACAGCAGTTCACTTGTTTCTAATTTATTTTGTGTATTTGTAATCTTTTGCTGAAGCTGTAAGAGAACAAAACAAAGCTCATATGTACCCATTCATATCCATCTGCCATTTGAGGAAGAGAAGGCCCATTTCAGCATTCAACAGAAAGGCAATTATACACATTGAACAAAATAGGTGGTTCAAGATGTGCTGCCAAGAAATGACATATTTCAGTGAATTCAAACCGCCCTTTTCAAATTCTGGCATTCTTTGGCTTATAAATAAGTCTTAAAGAGAATGAAAAGCAAAGCTTGCCACCTACTGCCCAATGACATAATAGTAAGTGCTAGTATTGTCTTGTAAGTTTCTTTCTTCCATTTCTGTTTTTGAAACCCATTTGTCCTTGGTATAGCATACATAGAATTGCATCTCAAAAAAAGTTTTAATGAAACTGCATGTCAAGCCACAGCTTAGACTATCCAAAAGCAATATTTCTCATCTAACTAAAATATGTTGTAAAATATTATATGAGCTGTATATAATAAATATCTGACAAGATTACAGCACTGTTTATTATAGCATCCAGACTAGTGAGGAATTTCTTTTAAAACATGCCAGCAATGTCATGTGCTCTACAAATCTGTCCTCAAGCTGGATGGTATGGAATAATAAAACAATTTTCTGTTTAATGCATACTTTAAAATCCAAACATTATTGCAATTTACATTGAATCCATCACAGAAGAATTTATTAGATTTTTTTTGTACATAGATATCTACAGATCATTTACAGTTTCTTAAACTAAACTTTACATTGGGACCTTCATTACTGGCCTATTTTCATATGCTCATAACTTGTTGAAAACTTTTCCTTTGGGGCTGTTTTCATGTTTAATCTAAACTAGTGTATTCTCTTTTTCAGTTTTGTTTGTTTTTGAAAATTTGAGGAAAATCTTATCAACCATTATTGTGCTACTGAAGAAGTGGAAAAAAAGGTCTTCCAAGTATTGTCAGATTTTTAAGTCACAAATAACTAAAAAATATCTGGGAGACTGAATACCTCCACATTTCACATGTAAATATTTCTTACTGAGGAACAACCCCTCAGCTAAGTTTAGGGGAATCATGTACAAATCAAGAAGTTATATATAATTGAAACGTAACTGCTGGGGCAGTCTTCAGGAGGGAGATTGTACAGGACTCATTGAAACTCACAGCAAAGTCCTCCAACACAATGTGTCCCTGCATTAAGGCCCCCATCACCAATACTTAATGCTACTAGAAGACAAGTCCCTTTTCCCCCCACCCCCACAGCCTTGGCATGCCTCATATTTAGACTAGATTTTTTCTTACTTTCTACAGAAAGATATAGTCATGCAGGACATCTCTGTTTCAGACCATGCACTGACAGACACTGATGTCCAGCTTTCAGATTTATAGGTGCGAACAGTAAACACTCTATTTTTATAATTATTTGCTAATACATTAACGCACACGGGGGAAAACTTTTAGTACATGCTAGCAGGGTCCACATGGGCCAGTTAGTGCACAACATGCTAGCATGCACTAGAATTTACACCCCTCTAATGTGGGCTAAGGCACCATGTAGACAAACCCTGAGTGATTCCCGCAAGGAAAGGGGTTTTCTATAGCTATAACTATCTCCAGGACAGAGACAGTAAGCTCAGCCATAACCATAGCCTGCTCTTTTGGTATAATGCCAGAAGCTACTGCCCTACAGTAGAATCACAAATCAAGCGCACAGTGCCTGTTACTGGGTAGGACCAAAAACAGTTTTTCCTAGTATATTACAATATCCTAGATTCCCAAAGCATTTTACAGATTTTCCTGCTTTTTAACATGCTTGCATATTTAGATCATGCCAAAAGTGCTTCTCAGCTTTCCCAAAGTTGACTCTAGTTGTTACTTTGGATTTATGCCAGTGTTAATAGGAGCAGCATTTGATCCATGCTGTCCAGAAACAAATTCCATTACACTTTGTCCTACTTCAGATAGCATCATCAGAGATTTGGTGTTTCTGTAGGTTTCTGTTTCCAAGGGAAATACAGATCCTTTATCACCTAGGAAGTTGTTACTCTACCCCTCCAGGACTGGAAATGATAAATATTCACCAGTAGTTCTTTTGCTGTTTTAAACAACTCCTTAGTACAGTTTCAGTTTTGTAATTAAATCAGCCTTGTCTGCACTGGCCTATTTCTCCCCCCCGCAACTTTTGAACCCTTTCTTTCATCAATGAAGCTCCACTAGTAGTATCAATGGTAGGAGCTCTAACATAAAGAAGATGCCAGCATCTGCCTCACTATGTTATCTAGATTTATCCTCAACAGTGGTAGACAGCAAAGGAGTTAAAATGCTGGTAGCCAGGTAAAACCTTGTGTATTAACATAAGAACATAAGAAAGGCCGTACCGGGTCAGACCAAAGGTCCATCTAGCCCAGTATCTGTCTACCGACAGTGGCCAATGCCAGGTGCCCCTGAGGGAGTGAACCTAACAGGCAATGATCAAGTGATCTCTCTCCTGCCATCCATCTCCATCCTCTGACGAACAGAGGCTAGGGACACCATTCTTACCCATCCTGGCTAATAGCCATTTATGGACTTAGCCACCATGAATTTATCCAGTCCCCTTTTAAACATTGTTATAGTCCTAGCCTTCACAACCTCCTCAGGTAAGGAGTTCCACAAGTTGACTGTGCGCTGCGTGAAGAAGAACTTCCTTTTATTTGTTTTAAACCTGCTGCCTATTAATTTCATTTGGTGACCCCTAGTTCTTGTATTATGGGAATAAGTAAATAACTTTTCCTTATCCACTTTCTCAACATCACTCATGATTTTATATACCTCTATCATGTCCCCCCTTAGTCTTCTCTTTTCCAAACTGAAGAGTCCTAGCCTCTTTAATCTTTCCTCATATGGGACCCTCTCTAAACCCCTAATCATTTTAGTTGCTCTTTTCTGAACCTTTTCTAGTGCTAGAATATCTTTTTTGATGTGAGGAGACCACATCTGTATACAGTATTCGAGATGTGGGCGTACCATGGATTTATATAAGGGCAATAATATATTCTCAGTCTTATTCTCTATCCCCTTTTTAATGATTCCTAACATCCTGTTTGCTTTTTTGACCGCCTCTGCACACTGCGTGGACATCTTCAGAGAACTATCCACGATAACTCCAAGATCTTTTTCCTGACTCGTTGTAGCTAAATTAGCCCCCACATCATGTTGTATGTATAGTTGGGGTTATTTTTTCCAACGTGCATTACTTTACATTTATCCACATTAAATTTCATTTGCCATTTTGTTCCCCAATCACTTAGTTTTGTGAGATCTTTTTGAAGTTCTTCACAATCTGCTTTGGTCTTAACTATCTTGAGTAGTTTAGTATCATCTACAAACTTTGCCACCTCACTGTTTACCCCTTTCTCCAGATCATTTATGAATAAATTGAATAGGATTGGTCCTAGGACTGACCCTTGGGGAACACCACTAGTTACCCCTCTCCATTCTGAGAATTTACCATTAATTCCTACCCTTTGTTCCCTGTCCTTTAACCAGTTCTCAATCCATGAAAGGACCTTCCCTTTTATCCCATGACAGCTTAATTTACGTAAGAGCCTTTGGTGAGGGACCTTGTCAAAGGCTTTCTGGAAATCTAAGTACACTATGTCCACCGGATCCCCCTTGTCCACATGTTTGTTGACCCCAACCCCTTCTAGAGCTGCTGTCTTTGGTACTGTACTTGGGGGGGGGGGGACGAGGGGGAAAGCATTAGCAATGAGGGGAAATTGTACAGAGAAAAGACACAGCTTTGAGGCGTATGTCAAAATGCCATTTTTTCCTGGGTAGGCAGTGCTAGAAGATCACATACCCATAAATAAAAAAGATAGAAACCTATGGTGTCAAGTAAAAATGAACATTAAAACTGGACATATTTGTCAAAGCCTCTCAGCCATGTCTTGACCAGCCAATCACAGCCCAGTTTAACTAAAAAAATTTGACAACACTACAGCCTAGGATAGAGTGGCTGCAACTTCTATTTCAATCAATCAAATTTTAACTGGTGGTGTAATTTTACAAGTAGGTCTCTTTCCTGAAATGCCTTGAAAGCAAAGGGCAGAATTCCCAGGCATATGGAATATATTTACTTTGTAATGTCTATGGAATATTCTGCTGTTACCAACAGACATTCCAGTCTAAACTTACTCCCGTATGTCTCAAAGAAAATAACTGATAAGTTAATTAAAAAATTGAGGCTCTATTGTGAGGTACACTCTACTTGTTGGTATAACTGTACAAGAAAGACTATGCCACAAGGGACACATCATCATACGGTGGTATGAATAAGTGAACTGCAAATATTGTCCCTAAGCTGCTAAGGAAGAATGATAGTACAGTTGTAGTTCCTGTGAGAGCTAACAAGGAAACCATGGTTCCTAGTGTCATGACTGGGATGTGGACAGTCAGACCTGGTGTCCAGTGAGGGAATCTGGAGTTAGGTCAAGTCTGGTACCAGAAGGTCAGAGTCCAAGATAGGACAGTGGGCAGACCGAGAATCAGGTGTCAGGACGCAGGCAGGGTCAGGTTACCAGGAGATTGGGGTTGGGCACCAAGTTACAGACAGTAATCAAATAGCGAACTAGAGGACAAACCAGGGTGGGAAGCCAGAGTCTAGTGTCTATTGCAAGCAAGGTCTGGAGCAGAGATGGGCAGGCGGTCTGTGCTGATGCCCCTTCGTGCTTCCTGGTTTAAGTACTGGTACCAGCCAATCAATGGGCTGGGTGGAGCCTCCCCAGAGGTCCTGCTGGGTGGTACTTCCTGCCAAGCCCCACCTCACAGGGTCCTCCTGTGGGAGCCCAGCCTAAGCTTCCCATGGTGATGCAGAGGTGTCAGTGGCCCAGAACACCCATGGTCCCAGATTCCAGCCCTGCAGGTTCTTACACCTAGGGCCAACAACCCTCTTGTTCCAGGAGTTGTCCAAAGGGGACTCAAAATCTATTCCAAATGGAATGAAGGCCAATTTGGACCTCGTCCAGAACTGAAAGCTCATAATGGGGAGATGAGTAGCCCGATCCAAAATGGATCTATCTATGCATGAGTAGGCCCTGTAACTGGTGCAACAGGGCTTCAGTACTGGGGAAACAGTAGGCACAATAGGGATCTGCACTGGAGAGATAAATAAATAACTCAGTACCATAATCCACGGTACAGAGGACTCTAGATCCAATCTCCAATCCTAAAAACGATGCTTGTTTTTCTTGGTGTGCGCTGACCTTCTGGGCACCAAGAAATTCTCCCCACTCCACTTCCTCTTAGTTCGTGTTCTAAGAGAATGTGAAGGAAAATGAAACTATGGTTTACACCTAACATAATCCAAACGAGCTTGTTGGTCTGAAGACTTGAAAATTAGCTGAGAGGCTTCTTTCAGCTAATCTGGTGTCACAATACCCTTGGCATAATGACCCTGCACAATCCCCTTACCAGTCACTGGCATCAATGGATTGACACTGGATGACTCCCATCAATGTCAGAGCCAGGGAGCGTATCCAGTGGTGCCAACTCTTGTGATTTCTTTTCATGAGTGATGTGATTTTTGCCAGGACTGGAGTCAGTCTCACGATGACCCAAGAGGGAGGGTGGGGGAGGGAGAAGAGCCACCCTTTACTGAATCTGAGCCCTCTGACTGGCTATCCACCCCACTTGCCCGCCTCCTGGCACAGAATAACCAACCAGAGCTGCTGCAGGCTGAGCTCTCCCCCATTCCTGCTCCCTCTGCCAACCCAACGCCTATCTCACAGGAAGGAATGGGAAAGGAAGCAGCAAAAAGAGCCCAACAGCTAAGGATGGCTCTTCTCCCCGCTCCCCTACTAGGAGCAACAGAGAGGACAGCTCTCCTGCTCCTCCCACCTCCTGCATAGAGATGGGAGGGGTTGAACCAGTGGGGGCTGGGCAGTTGAATTGATGGACCAGAACTGGTGTTGGAGCTGGGGAAGCGACCTGAATGGGCCTGAACTGATGGAGTGGGGGCTAGACAGAGGCAGAATTAATGGCTGGGCAGATGATGGTAGATGTGGGGGTCAAAGCTCTTTCAGCAGGTGCCAGACTTACCTTACCCAATAAATTTGGGAGAGTGGGCAAAACTAATTCTCTCTCTCTCTCATGATGGGAAAAGACCAAAAAAAACCAACCAAAATCCCACAGTATAGTTTTCTATTTTTTAAAAAATCTCAGTCCTCACTTACAGACAGCCCCCGAACCTGAAGCAAATACTCACCAGCAACTACATACCACAGAAACACTAACCCAGGAACCAATCCCTGTCAAACCCCATAGCAAACAACCCCGTTGCAAACCCTGTTGCCTACTCTGTCCCCATATCTACTCTAGCAACACCATCATAGGACCCAAGGACATCAGCCACACCATCAGGGGCTCATTCACTTGCACATCTACTAATGTGATATATGCTATCATGTGCCAGCAGTGCCCCTCTGCCATGTACATTGGCCAACCTGAGAGTCTCTATGTAAAAGGATAAATGGACACAAATCAGACATCAGAAATGGTAACATACAAAAGCCAGTAAGAGAACACTTCAATCTCCTGGGACATTCAACAACAGATTTAAAAGTAACCATCCTACAACAACAACAAAACTTCAAAAACAGACTTCAAAGAGAAACTGCAGAGCTTCAATTCATTTGCAAACTTAACACCATTAATTTGGGCTTGAATAGGGACTGGGAGTAGCTGGCTCACTACAAAAGCAATTTTCCCTCTCTTGGTATCGACACCTCCTCATCAATTATTGGGAGTGGACCACATCCACTCTGATTGAATTGGCCTTCAACATTGGTTCTCCACTTGTAAAGTAACTCCCTTCTCTTCTTGTGCCAATATATAATTTATGCTTGTATCTGTAATTTTCAGTCCATGCATCTGAAGAAGTGTTTTTTTTACCCAGGAAAGCTTATGCACAAATAAATCCATTAGTCTTTAAGGTGCCACCGGACTCCTTGTTATGGTTTTTTGGGCCACTCATGATTTTTGATCTCTTGAGGTTGGCAATACCAGGGATCAGAGCCTTGATGCTGCAGAGAGCATGGCACTGTTCAAAGCCTTTGTGGACTTTGCCTTCTTTTTCTCAGGCAGAATCTCTCTAGTCATGAAACTGAGCTTCATGGTCAGCAGTGGTGTCAAAACTGTAGTAAATGACTTTAAGCCCTTGCGTTTAGGCTTTTGGAAGTCAAAGATAACTGACTAGAATTATTCATGGAACAACGGTCATGGTCACCTAATGGGTCCACTGGAGTTGATCAACAATTCAAATATTGAAAAAAATTGTCAAAAACTTAAAATTTTCTATTTGGAAATACTGTTGTAGTGCCTCAGGACTTGTAGATCAGGTGCTTCATGCTCCAATACTCCTCTATAGGCCAGGCTCCCTGATCAGACTACATTTCTCATGATGCAGGTCAATCTGTATCTCTTGGAGAGGGGTAACATTGCATTGGGGCGTCCCTGGCCTTCGTGCATCATGGAAGATGTAGACTGGCCAAAGAGCCCAGCCCATAGAGGAAAATGGGGTCATGATGAGGCAAGCAAATGACAACTGCCATGAGGCACTGCATCACCATTTCAAATCCAAGTATTTCGGGGTTTTCATGGGGTGGGAGGCGAGAATCAAAATTTTCTGTGGAAAGCAGACATTCTTCTCACACAAAAAATCAGAGCTAACAACCCAATATTTCCTCAAAAAACAGTTTAGATTAAAAATTTTGAACCAGCCCTAGCTCACACACAAGGGTTTCCTAATCAGGAAGGTCTGACATTTCACTTGTTGATCCTTGTAGGCCCTTAGAATAAGAGCCAGACACATCTCAGTTAGGAGGAATGGAAAGGAAGTATTTCTTCACACAACGCATAGTCAACCAGTGGAACGCTTTGCCAGAGGATGTTGCGAAGGCCAAGACTATAACAGGGTTCAAAAAAGAACTAGATAAATTCATGAAGGATAGGTCCATAGATGGCTATTAGCAAGGATGGGAAGGGATGGTGTCCCTACCCTCTCTTTGCCAGAAGCTGGGAAAGGGTGACAGGGGATGGATCACTTGATGATTACCCATTCTGTTCATTCCCTCTGAAGCACCAGGCATTGTCCATTGTTGGAAGACAGGATACTGGGTTAGATGGACCTCTGGTCTGATGTGGTATGGCCATTCTTATGTCTCCCAGAATGGATCACCCCTGGTATGGGCACTGGATTCAGAAACTATATCAGGGCACCTTTTGAACCCCTTTCTCAGCTCCGCAATGTGATCAACACCAAGACACAGCTAGCCATGGAATCAAGTGTTCTAACCACAGAAAAAACAAACAAACAAACCTAAAAACACTAGACAAAGTACCGGTATCTAAAATACCTAAAACTGCTAAGAACAGCAAATAACAGATAAAATCTAACAAGAGTATGATTCAAGCACAGCTGAGATCATATGCTAAACAGGACCACAACAAAAGATAAGAAAGGAACTGTATATAACCTCAAGGTCCAAAACATTCTATGCCAAATCCAAAATTAAGTAGATTACATATAAATATCTCCTCCATCCTCCCCTTAATATAACAACCAAAAGAAGACTTCAGCCAAAAGAAAGGAAAAAAAGTCATTCACTAAGATTGGATGACCAATATGTAGAATTTGGTTAACTAATGGCCATCTAGCAGATCTCAGTACAGCAGTCATCACTACTCTGCCCTGATATTGCATTGTTCCTAAGGATTGAACTTTGAAACTTAACCAAAGGAGGAATTTTTCTTGAATGTACTCTGGAAATGAATGCTATCACAGTTGTGAGGGACTACCAGACTGATTTAAAAGTACATTAATGGGTTTAC
Source organism: Mauremys mutica (assembly GCF_020497125.1). NCBI lineage: Eukaryota > Metazoa > Chordata > Testudines > Geoemydidae > Mauremys > Mauremys mutica. The sequence continues at coordinate 146,458,312 of NC_059074.1, read as the reverse complement.
ATTGGCCGCAGCGTATCACCAATGTTGAAGTGAGCCGATTAACGGGCATCAACAATATAGTGGATGAAGCCAAACAACGAAGATGGAGGTGGCTGGGGCATGTGTTGAGAATGGATGCTGATAGACACCCTCGTATTGCCCTACGATGGACACCACAAGGAAGAAGGAGGAGAGGTAGACCATTGGGGACGTGGCAAAGGACCATTGAAGAGGAAATGAAAGGTATGGGAATGAAGTGGGATGAACTCTGCTGTCTCGCTCAAGAACAAAATGAATGGAGGAGAGTGGTTGGCGCCTTATGCTCCACAGGGAGTGAATAAGAAGAAGAAGAAGAATGGGTTTAGTTAGAGAAAGTTCTGAACTTCCAATAAAGAATATTCATGTGATTTGAGGCCTACCCTAGAGGGTAGGAAATATAACATCACCTTCTGCAGAGCTTCAATATAGGTAGCATTGTTCAGAGCAAAATGAGGTTCCAAGATCATGCTCTATGACCTTGCATGATTGGATAAAGTTGGCATCCTAAGGAAGCATCTAAAATAAGGATCTGTACAAAAACTCTCTCATCTTGAACATGCTGAGAGTATTATACTACAGAGACTTGACCTTTTTCCCTTAGACACTCTTATACATCCACAATAAAGCCCTCCTGGCTATGGCCACTCAAGGCTTTAACATGGCAGTTAAACTATGGACTTCGCACCAGTCTGCAGAATATGTTCTATTTGGTCACTTATCTTTTGGGGTCGATGAGACCAATAATCACTTCATCCAAAAAAAATCTGTCTGGTCCCCAGTGGAGGATTGGTCTTGCAGTAGCAGAGCTCTTCTGTGACACAGATACATCTGAAGGTCCAAAGCTAGGTGAACCAGGCTCTAGGTTAACCGAAAAGTCAGAAACCATATCACTGCTATTCTCTCACTTCTATCTTTTGTATTCCCCAGGAAATCAGTGGAATAGGTAGGAAGGCACATAGCTTGGACCTTGCCTGGCTCTGCAAGATGTCATTCATGATCTCGCATCACAGGTCCTGACATTCAGAGAGGCAGGGTACTTTATTTACTGTTTCCAAATCTAAAGAAATTGGTCACCAGCCCTCAAAATTGACTTACAATGAATGAAATATTTCTGGGTGTCGGAATCACTCTGCTAACCTAACTTCTACCATGTAAGTCTTGGAGTTCATCTGTCCTTTGGTGAGCAGTGCACATAGCAATAGGAAATTTTGCTCTACCTAGTACAGGAGAACTTCTCTGGAGTAGAGTTGAAAGAGTTTTCATAATAACTGGAAAGAAGAACACAATCAGACTCATTGACTGACATGACCAGAACAGGTCTGTTATCCATGAAAGAAGCAAAGCTCCAAGAATTCAATGAATCATTGTGTTCCAAATGGTGGATTCCATGCTTTCTCCTTCTGGTACCAATTCCTTGAACTGATTTGGGAAGATCCCTTAAGAAAAGAAAAGAAGAAAAAAAAAACCCTGATTCTATGCATTCACCAGTTGTGGGAGCAGAGAATATACAACTGGTGCTGGATCTCTGCCAATGGATGAGATAAGGGGAGATGAGGCGGGAATGCCCAGAATTACTAGATAGGTATATTATGAACTCTGGATCATAAAAACATGCCTGTTTATGAGATCAGAATTCCCAACAGGCTCCAATAAGAACTGAATTTTTGTTTCTGTGACACCATTTGTTTTCAGTCATGGCAATCTTCATCTTCTGTTAACATTCTTCTGAGATGAGACCTTGTATCCTCAACACAGAGGTAGAATGGACTTCTCTTGGACCACATGTCTGTTTTGTCTTGAATTCAAGATACTTTGTTGGCTTCAACCTTCACTCTGTTCAGAATTTTGATGAGAAAAAATTGTCCAGGAAGATTTAAGTGAATTTTCTTCTTCCCTAAAGCCAATATTATTGCTACCATGATCATGAAGAGGGATCCTGGGAGCAGATGTAATGGTAATAATCAAAGCAGGGAAAAGAAAAAAGCTGCCATCAATCTGCAAAACATAATTGTCTGAGGATGGCAAAACGGGAACACTTTGAAGACAAGCCTCCATGAGGAACTTATTTAGATGTTTCAGATAGCAACAAGCAGAGCAGAGCCCTGATTCTCAGGGGATAAAAACAGGATGGGAAACAGGTTGCCGTGCTCTGATGAGAAGTAGATGATGGATGATTTCATTCATGTTGTGACCTTTGCATGGTTTGCTAAGACTGCGAATGGGACAAAGCTGTTCCTGTAATTCTTGTACATCTCCATTGGGTACCCCCTCTGGGCAACGTCCAGTGATTTCATTTAGTCAAAGCTACACGTAAACTCTTTTGCTCCCAAATTGAGAGAGCCTGGTACCAACTGGGGGGCCTAATTCCAGGTAAAGCTAATTTGGAGACCTGCTTATAGCTCTGATGCAACAGTGGGAAGCTACTGACCCTGTGCTTGTTCTAGCTACCTCTTGCAAACAGGTATTTTCTCCTGTTGTACTCCATGGACTGCTTCAGCTTGTCATGTGAGCTGTATTCCTTTCTGTAGTGTCTGGCAGGAGTCAGGATTGTAAATTGACTCTTCTCCTTGACTCCTGAATAGCCTCCGCGTTCCATAAAGTTTCCCATTGTATCACTAAAGATAGGTAACCATTTTTTCCCAACTACCTTCTCATAACTACTGTTCTTTGAGATGTGTTGCTCATGTCCATTCCAAGTAGGCGTGCACGTGCTACATGCACAGTCATCAGAAGGTTTTTCCCCTAGTAGTTCCCGTCGGGTCGGCTGTGGAGCCCCCTGGAGTTGCACCTTCATAGCAGTGTATACAGGTCCCCACTGACCCGCCGCCTCTTCAGTTCCTTCTTGGCAGATACTCCAACAGAGAGGAAGGCAGGTGGGTCTTGGAATGGACATGAGCAACACATCTCGAAGAACAACTGTTACGAGAAGGTAGGTAACCGCTTTTTCTTTGAGTGCTTGCTCATGTCAATTCCAAGTAGTGACTCCCAAGCCTTAAGTAGGAGGCAGGGTCAGAGTTCATGGAATCACTGACTGAAGCACCACTCTGCTGAATGCTGCATCATCCCTGGCATACTGGGTGATAGCGTAATAGGAAGTGAAGGTGTGGATCAAGGACCATGTCACCGCCTTGCAGATCTCCTGAATCGGGACCTGGGCCAGGAATGCCACCGAGGAGGCTGTGCCCTTGTAGAATGTGCCATCAGTGCAGGGGCAGGTATCTTTGCCAAACTATAACATACCCGGATACAGGATGTGATCCACGATGAAATTCTTTGAGAAGACATCAAGAGGCCCTTCATCCTGTCTGCTACTGTGATGAACAGCTGGTTCGACTTATGAAATGGCTTTGTGCATTCAATATAAAAGGTCAATGCTTGCCGAACATCCAAAGAGCAGAGTTTTTGTTCCCAACTGTGTGGCTTAGGGTAAAAAAAAAAAAAATTAAAAAAAAAAACCTGGGAGAAAAATGTCTTGATTGGCATGAAACTGAGAGATGACCTTTAGGAGAAAGGCTAAGTGAGACCTAAGCTGCACCTTTGTCCTTACTAAAAAAGGTGTAAGGAGGGTCAGAAGTTAGGGCCTTAAGCTCGGAAACTCTCCTAATTGATGTTATTACGACCAGGAATGACACCTTCCATGACAGATAGAGTAATGAGGAAGTCGCTAGGGGCTCGAAGGGGGGAGGGGGGCATTAGTCTAGAAAGAACCAGATTAAGGTCCCAAGTCAGGATCGGCTGCCTAACTTGCGAATATAATCTGTCAAGACCTTTACAAAACCAACCGACCATCGGGTTGGCAAAGACTGATCGGCCAGCTGCTCCTGGGTGGACTGCCGAAATGGCGGCTAGGTGAACCCTTACTGACAAGACCAACAGTGCTTAAGTGTAGCGGATACCTCTCATCTTGGACTATCGATGACTGCATTGGAGGGGTGCAGCTCTGCAAACACTAGATCGAGAATTTCTTCCATTTGGTCAGGTAGGTGGCCCAGGTGGAAGGTTTCCTACTGCCAAGGAGAACCTCCCTAATGGGTTCGGAACCACATTAGCTCTACTGGGTTTAACCATGAAGCTTCCAAGCTGTGAGATGGAGAGACTCAAGGCTGGGATGCCGGAGATGACCGGGGTCTTGAGTGATCAGGTCTGGAAGTAAGGGCAAGGAGATTAGGGTGTCCACTGATAGCTCTGGAAGCATGGAGTACCAGTGCTGGCAAGGCCAGGCTAGCACTATCAGTATGACTGCAGCCCCCTCCCTGCGGATCTTGAGCAGAACCTTGTGGACAAGTGGGATAGGCGGGAACGTGTAAAACAGGTGGTCCTTCCAGGGGAGGAGGAATGAGTCTACAAGCGAGCCTGGACTGTGATTCAGGAAGGAACAGAACTGCAGGCACTTCCTGTCAATCTGGGGAACTCCCCACCATTGGAAAATGGTGTTCACCACATCCGGGCGAACAGACCACTCGTGGTTGTAGAAGGATCTGCTGAGATGGTCCACCAGCTTGTTCCGAAAACCCGGGAGGTAGGATGCCTCCAGATGTGTTGAGTGGGCTATGCAGAAGTCCCACAATTTGAGGACTTCCTGACATAAGGGAGAGGAATGAGCTTCACCCTGCCTGTTTACATAAAACATTGCTGTCGTATTGTCTGACACACCTTTCCCTTTAAAGTGGGCTTGGAAGGTCTGGAATGCCAGGCAAACTGCTCTCAGCTCCCTGATATTGATGTGAAGTGAGAGTGTGTCTTGGGACCAAAGGCCCTGCATCCTGAGCTCTCCCAGATGTGCTCTCCACCCCATCGCTGACACGTCTGTGACCAGGGACAGCGAGGGATGCAGTTTGGTGAAGGGGACCTCCGGCGCACACCACCTGTGGATTGAGCCACCATCGGAGAGATCCAAGAACTTGTGATGGGAATGTAATCACCTTGTCCAGGCTGTTGTGGCCAGGTCGATAAGCTGATGCCAGCCAGGCAGTGGAGACATCTGAGCCTCAGCCCACGTACATACAAGATGCCATATGACTGAAGAGTTTCAAGCAATATCTTGCTGTAGTGGTGAGGTATTGCCTGAAGCCTTCTAGGATGTCATGCATTGTCTGAAAACTAGACTCTGGCAAGAAGGCTCGGACTTGACCCAAGTCCAACACTGCCTCTATAAACTCTCTTCTCTGGGTAGGGAATAGAGTTGATTTGTGTACATTCAGCATGAGACCCAGCCTGTTGAAGGTAGACCTTATCATGCTGGCATGTTGTTCCACTTGTACTGTGGAGCAGCCTCTGACCAACCAGTCGTTGAGGTATGGGAATACCTGCACCTGCCTTTTTCTCATGAAGGCAGCTACGACTGCCATGCACTTGATGAAAACTTGAGAGGCTGCTGACAGGCTGAAGGGAAGGACTGTAAACTGGTAACGATTGCAGTTCACTATGAACCTGAAAAAGCGTCTGTGGGCCGGGACTATCGATTTGTCAAAGTACGCATCCTTCAGGTTGAGGGTGGCATACCAATTTCCCGGATCCAGGGATGGGATGATGGCGGCCAACGAGACCATGCAGAACGTCAACTTCTTCATGAATCTGTTGAGGCCTCGCAGGTCAAGAATGGGTCTGAGACTCCCTTTGGATTAGGAAATATCGGGAGTAAAAACCCTTGTCCCATAGCTCCTGAGGAAACTCCGTTCCCACGACCAGGAATGTTTGAACCTCCTGCATGAGGAGTTGCTCATGAGAAGGGTACCTGAAGAGGGACAGGGAAGGGAGGAGCAGAATTGGAGAGAATATCCCACTTCTATTGTGTGGAGAACCCAGCAATCTGAGGTTATCTGGACCCAAGCACAATAGAAGTAGGACAGAGTTCAGAAAACAAGGTGAAGGATCCAGTGACTGGACTGGTGTGTCGCCCTGGGGCACACCCTCAGAAAGGCATGCGTAGAGCCAGAAGATTGCCTCACTGAGCCTTGGCCTGGCATCAAATGGGGAGGCTTGGGCCTGCCATTCCTGCCCTGCTTTCTGGAGAAGTCCTGCCTAGGCTGGGGAGGGTAGAAGTGAGGAGGGGGCTGGAGTTTAAAATGTTTCCTCTGGGTGATGGGGTGAGTCTTTTAGGCTAAGGATCTTGGAGTCATTCTGCTCTGAAAAGGGCAAATCCTGAATTGTTTAATGGACCTCTGTGGGAGGCCCGACACTTGGAGCCATAAGCTCCTCCTCATAGCTATGGCAGAGGACATTGTTTGTATGGCTGAGTCTGCTGCATCCAGCAAGGCCTGTAAAGAGGTCCTGCCTTGCCCTCCTCCATCACAGCTGTAAACTGCGCTCTAGAATCTGTGCGGATTAACTCTTCAAATTTCATCATAGTATTCCATGAATTAAAGTTATGTCTACTGAGGATCGTTTGCTGGTTAGCAAGCCGAAGCTGGATCCCCCCAGTGGAATACACCTTCCTGCTGAAGAGGTCCAGCCTCCTTGAGTTTTTTGATTTCAGAGTTGGGCCCTGCTGCCCCCATCTTTCTTTCTCATTCGCAGCAGCTACAACCAGCAACCCTGGCTGTGGATGAATGAACAGATGTGCATACCCTTTAGAAGGGACGAAATACTTCCTCTCCACCCCCTTAGTTGTAGGGAGAATGGAAGAAGGAATTTGCCACAAGGTTTTTGTGGTGGTTTGAATGGTTTTTATGAGGGGTAATGCCACCCTGTAGGGCCTCTTGGGGATTAAGATGTCCACCATGGGGTCCACTGATCTGACTACCCCCTCAGCCTGAAGCCCCATGTTATGAGCCACCCTGCATAACAGCTCCTGATGTGGTCTATTATCAATGGGGGGCGGCCCAGAGGAAGAAGACCTGCCACCACCTTGTCAGGCGAGGACGACGAAGATGTCCTAGGCAGAACCGGGTCCTCCAATCCCTCTGGAATCGTCCTGTCCGGTGCTGCTCTGTTTGGCACCAGCAGCGGCCTTGGTGCTGGAGTTGGGACCTAGACATGGCTCTGCGCCAGGGTCTGAAGCCGTCTCAGTGCCTTGTGATTGGGGATGGTTCCGGGGTGGCAAAGGGACATGCCCTTCCAAAACTATTGATTGGGAGCCGCTGGAATAAGTGCGCTGGGCTTGATGGTATGCCCACAGGATCCAGAAATGTCATTGCGAAGGCCCTTGCCACTGCACTGGCCACAGCACCATCCCTGCCTCTTGTCTATAGCAGCGCCACTCTGATCGGTGCCGGCTGCGCCTGGAGTAATAGGACTCTGTCTCTGAGTCCGATGACTGGGACTCAGAGCACAGAGACCACAGCGGTGCTGAGCAGGATGATGCCAGGGAATGGTGCCGTGGGGGACAGTGAGCAGTGCCTCATCATTGCAGGCTTATCTCTGGATGGTGCCGTGCCTTGCAGTGCCAGAGGTTTGTCCCACCTGGCGGAGGACTGTGGTGCCATCATGGCAATCAGGTCCCTGAGTGCCTGAAATGCATCCGGGATGGAAGGGAGCTCCATCTCCTCCACCTGGCGCTCTCTAGCAGGAGTCTCCAACAGCACCAGGCAGAACCTTTTGCAGATCTTGCAGCAATCTGTTTGATGTTTCTGCCAGACACTTTAGGCAGGAGTCGTGGGGGGTCACCCCTTGGCATGGGCTGGTGGCAGATTCCACACAGTTTAAAGCCTTGGGATCAAGGCATGCCCCGAACCCCAGGAGGGGAAGGAACTGGGGCGTGACCCCAATGCTAACTAACACTAACCATTTACAGGCTGCCAAAAGAGAGATATTCGGGGAAACACTTGCCAAAGCAAGAGAGACACTCAGTTCTAACAACCGTCACTGGCGGTAAGAAGAAACTTAAGAGGCAGCAGGGACCTATATTCACTGCCTTGAAGGAACGACTCCAGGGGGCTCCACAGCCAACCCGATGGATACCACTAGGGTAAAAACCTTCCGACAACTGTGCACACAGCACACACATGCCTACTTGGAATCAACATGAGCAAGCACTCGAAGAACTGATTTATCTGAGCATCTGATCCCAAGGACCAAAGCCTCATATAACTACATGAAACAAGTCAAATCCCACTCTCCCCCTCCCCCAAAGAAGTCCTTAACCAGGTGATTTTTAGGTTGAGAGGGACCACACTTGTAATACTGTCCACCCATAGTAGTGTTGCTTGTGAAAGCACATGGAGGTACTTAGGGTATTGGATGACTGTTTATTTTTGTTGGTCTGATGCCCCCTGAGAGTTTTTATGCCCAAAGGAGGGGGCTGAGACATGTGAAGGGCCTGTATAGCGAGCCAGCCACTCTTTCAGTTAAAAAAATCTCCCCTAGTTAGAAACACAGAGTCCCAGAACACCAGGGACAATAGCCACATTTATCTTCAGTAGTGATACCAGGTTAAGTTTTAACTGGTGCACACTAAGGAACCTTTCGCCTTTATAAAATGGAGGCCAGAGCAGAAAGAAATAAACAGTGTTTGTCACAGAGTGACTGGCCCCTTTAAGAGGGAGCAGGGTCCAGTGCACCTGTGATTATCTGCTGCCCAACTGGGTGTAGGGGAAGGCACCTAGGCCTTATAAAGGGAGACACAGCAGCAGGGGAGGAGCTACCCATGGATCTCTCATATCCCAGGAAGGTAAGAGATGAGAAAGGAGAGCTGCTTCTGCTGCTAAGACTCAGGAAGAAAGGAGCTTTGGAAGCTGCCGGAGGAATGACCTGAGAGTCCAGTAAACACAGCCCCAAGAAAGGGGCCTGTGCAACCCCCTAACCTCATAGGGAGAGACTGAGCAGAACCTAGGAAGGGCTGATAACCGTGCCTAGCAGAAAGGCTTGGAGCCAGATAGATCATTAGGGAGGAGGGGCTATGCCCAGTGGGAGACTGCAGTGAGTAGACAGACACTTTATTTTGAGAAACCTAGAGGAATCCGACAGAATTCAGGGAGAGAGGGCTATGCCCTGTGGGAGACTGGGGCAGAAGATACCTGAACTTCAATCTGTTTTAGGTTAATAAACAAGTCCTCAAAAAAGGGGGTTGTTATTGAGCATAAACCTCTGGATTATTCCTGAGAATCCGTGATAGGGAAGTCAGGGCAGAGGGCATTACAGGGCAGGCATACTCCTTTTACAGTGGCCAAGAGGCCCCTTACTGCCTGCCAGTTCTTCCACATCTGGGATGCTGTCCTTCTCCTCATTCCTTAGACAACTGCTGGAGGAAGAGATAGAGGCGGTGACAAGGCATGGCAGAATAAACAGAAGATGGAAATAATAATCTGGACATTAGAGCATGATGACTCATAGCAGCAGCAGCAGCAGCAGCAATCTTTTAGGTGTGACAGGAAATCCTTATCCCTCTCTTACACCTTCCCAAGAAGCATCAGACACAACAGGCAGGAGATACAGACCATGCCTTTTGTCTCTGGGTTTTCTCTGCTCAGAGCTCTCCCTGAAACCTACAGGGGCACCATGCCTGTGAGGAGAAGCAGAGTGGAGGAATAAGTCTCCCCAAAAGGTAAATGCAGCCCTGGGACACAGCACGGAATTAGACAGCTACATTATTGAGCCAAATTGTTAATCTAAACATTGTAAATAAATTTTGGCATTTCCCTCAGCTGCTGTGGAGGCAGAAAAAACTGGAGGGAACTTCAGGAGGGGAAAATTCCCCTGTTGCCAGTGACTGGTTCTGCCCTCAAGTTCTAAACAGGCTGACGTAACCATCCTGACAGATGGGTGAACCTTACCATGAAAAAGCAATAAACTTTTCTAGCCGTGAAGACATGTCATAAATGAAAAAGCCAAGAACCACCAGAGCACAATGTAAAGGTAAAATTTTACTCCCCTCGTTTGTGTGTGTAGTCTTACCATGCTGGATTCTGTTCTCAATTAAACTCAAACAGTCGTGACATTTTGGGCCTTATTTTCATCTTACACAGGTGTAAATTAAAAGTAAACTCCATTGAAATCAACAGTTACATCAGTGTAAAAATCATAATGAGAATAGAATCAGGCACATTGACTTTAATGGCACTTCTCCAGTACATTGAATGGATTTGGCCCATATGTTATAAAAGGCACAGTGGATCTACTTAATGAGGTTAAAAATAAATGCTTTTACACAACAACTCTTTGAAAAGATCTCCAAGCTAATAAACAGTCTTGCAGCTTTGCGGAGAGAGTTAAAAGGAATAATATTTTGTTTTAAATTATGCCTCTCCCTAAATCTAATATATTTTAAAAGAAAGAAAGAAACAAAGAAAGAATGAAGGTGGGGGGGGGGGGACTTACTGTGATTGCAGTTGCTGAGGTAATCCAACAGGGGACTTCTGCTTGAGAGTGAACATCATCTGAGCCACCGGGCTGACTTTCTGTGGAACCTGTACTTTCTGAGAGAAAGTCTGCTGAGCAGCCTGCTGAGGAATTGGCCACGGTGGAGTCACAGGGCCCTGACCTCCGGTGGAAGAAGTATCTTGCATGACAGTAGTCTCACAGGAGTTACCTTTCGTCCCTGGTTTACACACACAAAGCTGAGGTCGCAGACACATCCCTCCATTTTGGCATGGTGGCGAACAGTTAGCTAAGAAAAAAAAGACATTTTAAAAAGTACCGGTGAAGCAAAGCATTATGGAAACAACAAACCCTCCCCCAAAGTACAATGGCAACATTATGGAGTTTCCCAAAGACAGAATTAAAGCTCATGGTTGAAAACAAAATGGGCAAAATTCAGCAGTGATAAAAACTGTATATGTGGTAAAGACGTGTAACTCACATTGATTTGACATTAAAGGTGCATGCTTACATGATGACAGGCAGAAGGCTGATGAACAAAGAATAGAATACAAGAAACTGTGGGAGGCTACTTTTATTATATATCCTCCTGTTAGTAGCTTTCTGCTTCATTCCCCAGCTTTCCACCTTTCAATGTGTAAATTGGACACATTTTGCACACCCACTAAACATCAAATTGGTGCAAGTTATCCATCTCTACCTCGATATAACGCTGTCCTCAGGAGCCAAACAAATCTTACCGCGTTATAGGTGAAACCACGTTATATCGAACTTGCTTTGATCCACCGGAGTGCACACCCCCACCCCCCAAGCACTGCTTTACCGTGTTATATCCGAATTTGTGTTATATCGGGTCGCGTTATATCGCGGTGAGGTGTATAACTTCACTATTGACACAAGGAACCAGATTCTCTTTACAAGTATTCAATGCACTATTGGGAATTGTTCCACTCATTTCACAGATCAATAAAACAAGGAACAGAAAGGTGAATCATTTAACCTATTTCCTTCCACTAAAGCGGAGACTAAAACACCTTACATCCATATGCCATAGTAATAGTGTAAAAAAACATACATACTAGTGGTCCTAGCACTAGCTAGCAACACCACCAAGAAAATAGCTTTCCTTGATGCAAAAGTACAGCAATAATTAATCCTTAACAGCATTCAAAGCATATGTCACAGACTGCAGCAAAACCTCCCTCAGAACTAAGTACTGTAATACCCCCATGAACAAACACGGCACAAGTTATAGAGCACTTGAGAAAGAACTAGAGGACAGAGAATGTCAGTCTCCAAAACCCAGCCTCTTAGCATTATCACAATGATTATTTAGATCTGTCAGGATTATAACTCAGGGAACTCCAAATTCTCACCTTCATGCTCAATCTACTAGACCATATTGTTTCCCTAAAATTTTAAACTGCATGCATCTATATTATCTTGGAAAACAAATAACCAAACTCTGCAAATCCTGGCCCCAGCTGTTCTGTAGCCATAACAGGCTCTCAAGTATCTGCAAATCTTGTGGTATACAAACTCTCCGAGAAGTGGCTGCCCAACTCCAACCTCTAAAAACAAAGCTGATGTCCATCACTCCACTCCCTTCTATCTCAAACTGCACCCACTTATACATCAGGATCAGTCAGCCTGGTGAAAGAAGGACCAGTACAGGTGGCAGTAAGAATATACTGCAGCGGGCTCAACCCCGGGGACGTGTACAATGGCAGTACACAGATGTCTTCCAGGGGCACACCAGCTCATCTAGATATTTGCCTAGTTTTACAATAGGATACATAAAAAGCTATAGCGAAGTCAGTACAAACTAAAATTTCATACAATGACTTTATACTGCTCTATATACTATACACTGAAATGTACGCATAATAATATATTCCAGTCAATTTTTTTTTATAATTATATGGTAAAAATGAGAAAGTAAGCAATTTTTCAGTAATTTTATGTCTGATTTTGTAAGCAAGTAACTTTCAATTGAGGTGACACTTGGGGGTACGCAAGACAAATCAGAATCCTAAAAGGGGTGCAGTAGTCTGGAAAGGTTGAGAGCCACTGATATACTGCATCCCTTACAGACATATAAGCCCAGAATTTGGCCTTAAAAGAACAAAAACAAAATTTGAGAGAGTAATAATAAATATCAGTATCAGCACTGTAAATCAATGACGTAAAGCAACAAAATTTATAGTTACATTATCCGACCTATCATGTAAGATCACTGAGTTTTTTCCTTGCTGTGATTTTCTGAACCATCAGCAAGTAGAAATTTTCCCTATTTTTGGTGGAGGACATAATTTGTGCAGTTTCTGTCAAAGTAGTTTGCTTTTTAAAACAAAACACTGTCTCTTCTAAAATAGAAAACAGTTCTTTGCCCTTTTGAAATAAGATTCATGCCATGTGTAGTAAAGTTGGTGGAGCAATTTCCATCTAAACGAAAAAGCAGAGTTTTTTAAACAATCATACTGTCTTCAAATTTCAGACAAATGTATATCATAATCTTTGCATTTTTCTTCCTTCCTGTCTCAATAGATCTTTCAATAGGTCTAGTTATATTAGTTAGTAATGCCAGACAGCTTTTCAAAGCCAGCATCAGCCTAACACCTGCTTAACCATAACAATTAATTTATGAGAGAAAAAGAAATGATTAATGAAAATTGTGCTAATCCTGATGCAATAAACTTCCTATAACAAATCTCCAGCTATGGGAGAGCTAGAGGTCTGTGTGGGTAATCTCTTTCATTAGCCCACTTAAACCAGAATATTTCAATCCCATTTAACCAACAAACATCAACTGGCAAATAGAGACTTCTTTTTTGGCAGTCTTACCAGTACTATTTTATTTGCAGAATTTTAAAGCGGTTTCTTTCTCTGCAATACTGGCTATTTTTGGTCAGCTCCAGTTCTTCTCTGGTCTCTTAACATGTACTTTTCGCTTTAAACCTCTAATTTTTATTTGAACTGTTGTGTTTCACCCAAGGATGGTGCTCCTATTTTCCCAATCAGTCTTGCAGTCTATTCAGCAAATAATCTATTATAAAACTTATATCATGTTACAGCCCATCCCCCACTTCAATGAGCTTCACCAACTACTTTTGAAAACAATTCAATTTAAATTAAAGTTTATTGCACTAAACAATTCAAAACAACCTTAATATAATTCAAATATCTATCTAAAGGTAATTTCTTACAGCCCCCATTATTGTAGAATGTAATCACAGTCAAACTACAATCTTCTTATTGAGCATAATAATTGTATATACACCGCTAATATCATTAGAGATAAAGTTATTCTTTAAACATAGACTAAACATAACTGATACCAGATTATAACATTATGTCCACTATATTAAAATTGGAACAGTTTAGGTCATAAACCATCAAATCTGAAACCACAGAACAAATAATAAATACACAAGTATATTCAATTATCCAAATTTATGTTAAAAAAAATATGCAAGGCCCTGGGCGAATACTCATTTAAGTCAAAGGAAAGACTACTTGGGACTTCCATGAAAGTTGGATTGGTCCTTAAAATATTTAAAAACAAAGGTAGGGTGGAATTAAGATGGTTTGGGTGCTAGTCACTGAGAATTTTTCAGTTAATGGTATATGTGCATGACCAGGGTGTTAAGTCGGAATCCGAATATTTTATGTAACCTCAACATGTGTTTTCCATATTGTCATGTTCTTTAATAAATGTGTTCTTCGGTGGTACATCTCCTCTTGAACTTTACATAGCAGAAGAAAGTTTGATACCAGAGGAATCAAATATTATGTTGTTATTATTTGTATTACTGTAGCACACAGGAATCCCAGTCATAGACCAGGACACATGCTAAGTACTATACAAAGAGAACAAAAAGATGGTCCCTTATGAAAAGTTTGTTTATATTTGTTTGTTACATTTATTTGTTTACATTTTGGTTGATTTAGGAGAGATTTTTTCCTTCTCTCAGGAAGATGGCATGGGGATTTACAGTAACAAATATATTTTATAATATAAAAACAAATAATCTTCATGACTAAATATTTTAGTTGCATTTTGCCTCTGGACTCAGATTTTATTAACTTGCCACAGTATCCCCAAAATTATTGTTTATAATTAAGGCTAGGTTTTAGTCACAGGTATTTTTAGTAAAAGTCATGGACAGGTCATGGGCAGTAAACAAAATTTACAGCCCGTGACCTGTCCATGACTTATATTATATACCCCTGACTAAATCTTGGATGCTTGGGAGTGGGGCACGGCACAGCCAATGGGAGCTATGGAACCAGCACTCGGGGCGGAGGCAGCATGCGGCGTCCCCTGGCCATGCCTCCACCTAGGAGCCAAGGGACATGTCATCACTTCCAGGAAGCCACCCAAGTTGCTCAGGCAGCCCCTGTGCCAGCTGCACCGGCCACTGCAGAAGTTACAGAGGTCCTGAAAAGTCACAGAATCTGTGCCTTCCTTGACAGATTCACAACCTTATTCATAACCAACAACTGTATTTAAAACTATTCCAACAACAGCAATAACCTGCTAGTGTGTACAGTGCCTAAGTGATTCTTATACAACCCAAATAAAAATATCACATATTTAGAAAATGCAGTCTAGAATCTTTAATAGCATTTTTGCCAATAACATTTCAACAGAACCTGCTAAGTGGAGCTGAAAGAAAAAGTGCCATTGGCTAACAAGGGAAAGGATCACAATGGGTCATGAAACAGCTAGAAGAGTGAGTTGGAAGGACTAAGACAGCTGCCCCAAACATAATGATGTACGAGAAGGTTGGGGAAGAAGAGGGCAGATGTGGTGAAGAATGTTTCTGAATTTGGAACGCAAATCAAAGCTGAAGATAAAGGTCTGCATACATAGTTTATTAACTCATTCCAATCCAGTATTTGTTAAAGGAGAGACTGTCAAAAGTACCAAAGGTATTTAGGAGCACAAGTCCCTCTGGTGCTTCTGAAAAATCTCATCCTAAATATGGAAGAATGAGAACAAAAGAAAGAGTATTTGTTTTCTCAAAGTCCTTTTTACTACAGGTTTCAGAGTGGTAGCCCTGTTATTCTGTATCAGCAAAAATAACGAGGAGTCCTTGTGGCACCTTAGAGACTAACAAATGTATTTGGGCATAAGCTTTCGTGGGCTAAAACCCACTTCGTCAGATTCATGGAGTGAAAAATACAGTAAGCAGTATGAATACACACACACACGAAAAGATGGGAGTTGTCTTACCGCTAACAAGGCCAATTCAATTAAGGTGGAAGTGGCCTATTCTCAACAGTTGACAAGAAGGGGTGAATATCAAGAGAGAGGGGAAAATTACTTTTGTAGTACTAATGAGGTCAATGCAATCAAGGTGGACATCAGCCATTTCCAACAGTTGATAAGGTGGTGAGAGTATCAGCAGAGGGAACATTACTTTTTGTAGTGACGCATCGACTCCCAGTCTTTATTCAGGACTAATTTGATGGTGTCCCGTTTGTAAATTAATTCCAGTTCTGCAGTTTCTCGTTGAAGTCTGTTTCTGAAGTTTTTTTGTTGAAGAATTGCCACTAAGTGTCTAGGGAGATTGACGTGCTCTCCTACTGGTTTTTAAATGTTACAATTCTTGATGTCTGATTTGTGTCCATTTATTCTTTGCATAGAGACTGTCCAGTTTGGCCAATGTACACAGCCTTTGAAAAAAATAGACCTTTGACCTTTTATTTCAAAGAGAAATCCAGAAGATCTAACACTTGCTAAGCATGCCACAATATTCTTCAAACTGGAGGTTTAATGACAAAGTAAGTGGAACTCCACAACTAATGGCCACACTGGACCACTCTGATGCACAAATCTTCTTCCACTTCCATCTAAAATCCTTTACGTCAACATTGCCATGAAGAAATGAAAATCTATCAGTCTGACCACTGGAAGACTTTATCACAATTTAAGAAATGATTTCACTTATATTTTAAGTACATTGTTATTGATGGATAAATGGACTTGTGTATATTAATGCCTGTGTCTAGACAAAAAGGCAGCAAAGAATGTGGATTATCAGTTTTAGAAATTCTGTTTGATACAATATAAAAATGGCTACCTCATCACCAGCTTAACACTCCACAAAGCATAAGATATTAAATAGAAACTACTGGATAACTGTCATACTCATTAGCTCAGCAAATCAGAGGGCAATTACTTGCACTGTATTTTACCTTGTTCAAAAAGACACTCAGTGAAGGAAATGCCAAATTTCTTCACAATACTTTGTTTCTCTTTCAATATGAATAGACTCACATTGCCAAATCATGACATAAGGGGTCAGAGAGTTGCAAACAGAAATCACCAGACAATGCAGGTGGAAAAGGGAAGCTCACACTGCTACTCCTCCATAGCTAGAGCATTATTAAACACACCTGTTGGTAGATAGGAGCTCAGTGGCTAACCCAAGAGTAAGACAGAGAACAGCTGCCCCTCTGGAGACATCATGCCATTTTTCTGTAATCCCCACACAGCATCCAGATGCTATGGTGATAGACACTTTATAAAAGCTGATAAAGTTATGCAGAGACAGAAACAGACAAATATCATCCATTTTGGGTAGGAGTCGGGGATAAAAAAAATAAAATCAGTCAAATTTTATGAACCCTGAAAATGTGTGTTCTACTGACACCTAAAATATATTAAAATCACTTATCCTAACCTCCAGGCTCTTTAACAAGTTTAAACACATACATAAAATTAAGACAACCACCCACCCAAAACAGCCCAAGCCTACATAACAAAACAATCAACCGGGATATCTGAAAATATAAACAAAACTCCTATCATTCTCAAAAATAAAATGAAATGGTAATTCAGATGACAAATTCATAATTTTGCCAAAAATACCCAAAGAATTAGGATCCTCATCACAAATTCTGCTCCAGCTACACAAACATAAATCCTGAGTAACTCTACTGAAGTTAATGGAATTAGTCTAGATTTACACCAATACAACTAAGTAGAATTTGAACTCTGTTTTTAAAATCAGCTTAACTTCTTTCACCCAAGAAAGTAATTTTTGAAATTCTTTAAATCTTTGATTTATAATCATACAGGCCAGATTCTGATCTCATTTACAGCAGGATAAATCCAAAGAGTTTCTCCAATTTGTATATAAAACATATGAAGCATTGCGGAGCAAACTGCATTACTCTACCATCAACTCTTACAAGACAAGAGACAGCAGCATGTCTAATACACATTATGGGGAGAAATTTTAATCAATTTTTTTTGTGAGATCAGTAACAGCAGATGAAAAATTGTTGTATTGTATCTTCACAGCAATGCCCAGCTGCCCTTTTATTGAAGTTACTGAACAACAACACAGACTGCTATCAGATCACAGGATGACAAAATGGGAGGCCACATTTGTAATACATCATAAAACTGTCTATTGTCTCCTTATACCCACTTAAAAATGTCACTGCTTTTTTTTAAAAAATAAATAAATACCCAAGACAGGCATCTGCAACATGCCACAAATATGACCTAATTATTACAATTGAACTTCAACTAGATGCACAGTGATTATTGTGTTTAAACACCATTGTTTTCCATAAAGTTGAGTTTCTAAAATGTGGAATGTTAAACTACAGATCTGATAGCAAAACCATGGAACCAACATTGCTCCTCTTGAAGTCAATGGGAGTTATGCTACCGATTTCAATAAGAGCAAAATTGGGCACTAGGGCCAAAATTCAGCAGTGATGTACATAATAATGTAATACGGGTATAAAATTAGTCAGAAAATGGCAAGGTAAGTAGCAAAGTAATAAACTTTACACTGATTTTGTATTTGTGGAGGGTGAAATTCACCCTTCTGCAGAGGGCCAGCCTAAGGCCCTTAGGCTGAAGTGAGATAAAAGTGGTGGAAAAAGGCCTTGTGCTGGTCTTCTGCCCAGAGATTCATTTTACCATCAGAATTCAGGGAGTGGTACAGGGGTAAACTGAAGTGCAGAGCTGATTTATCTTACATCTCCTCCTTGGCTGCCTTTCCTGCTACATTCTCTTGCTCCATTTGCATGTAAATTGCGCTCATTTTGTACCTATTGAATGCCAAATCAATCCAAGTTTGTGTTTTCTAAGCTTAATGCTAATAGTTTTGTTGTAAAGCATGTGATTTTTTCAATTTTCTCTTTATGTTTACATGCTTGTGCTAGCATATTGTCTGATGAATCCTATGATGATACAAACTGTTCTTGCTCACTCTATTATTTGGTTTTATTTAAACTTGTTTAATCTGAAAAATAAAATAAAGTTTTTACCTATTAGTTAAAATATGACAACATACCAAAGCTCAGCCAACTGGATTATGTTTTAAAATCCCTGAGGAGAAGTAAAATGGCTTCCCTTCATCCTGTTTTCTTTTTTTTCCAAGGGAGGTGTAAAATATTTTACTTTTCCATTAGCCCCCCCCCCCCCTCAGTTTTCTACCTCCTCAGGACTTTCCTCTCACTAGACACACTCTCTGTTAAAGTAGGCACTGTTTTGGCTTTGATGTGACGGGTGTCCCACATTGCCTGCTGGTGCAGTGCAGTAAATGAGGTACATGTACAGTCTTAACAAAGAATCTCTATCGATCTATGTATTTTAATGTGTAATACCTAAATACCCAATGCATAACATTAGAAAAGAGCAATTCTGGATCAAATTATTCTCCCGACCCCATTTTTAGGCCCAATGGATGCCCAGGATACAGAAGTTTCATGATAGGAACAATGCTGTACTGAAAAGTCTTGCATTAGTCTCTAGTATAATCTTCCACAGTTGATTGCCGACAAATGTATTCCTAATTTACTGGAAAGATAAAGAATGCTATGTATGTTAGCATAGTAACTGACAACATAACAGACAAAGGGCCACATTCTGCAGTTCTGAGGGACCTGTAATTCTCATTGAAGTCAACATTATGATACAAGCGAGTTGTTTTAATTCAAGTAATTTTCATTTCTGCTACTTTTCTAAAATATACTGCAATTGGGGTGTCTCACTAGTTGCAAACGACAAAGATTAATACCACCACAGTCAGAATGGATTAATTTACATTAAAATGATTTAAATCACTGATTTGAATCATAGAACTGGAAAGGACCTCGAGAGGTCTAGTCCAGTCCCCTGCACTCGTGGCAGGACTAAGTACAGTATTATCATTCTAGACCATTCCTGACAGGTGTTTGTCTAACCTGCTCTTAAAAATCTCCAGTGATGGAGATTCTACAACCTCCCTAGGCAGTTTATTCTAGTGCTTAACCACCCTGACAGTTAGAAAGCTTTTCATAATGTTCAACCTAAACCTCCCTTGCTGCAATTTAAGCCCACTGCTTCTGGTCATATCTTCAGAGATCAAGAACAACCATTTTTCTCCCTCCTCCTTGTAACAATCTTTTATGTACTTGAAAACTATTATGTCCCCTCTCAGTCTTCTCTTTTCCAGACTAAACAAACCCATTCCCCCCCCCCCCCGCCCATCTTCTCTCATAGGTCATGTTTTCTAAATCTTTAATCATTTTTGTTGCTCTTCTCTGGACTTTCTCCAATTTTTCCCCATATTTCTTGAAATGTGGCACCCAGAACTGGACACAATACTCCAGTTGAGGCCTAATCAGCACGGAATCATGGTTTAAATAAGTAAGCAGGAATAAATCATCAAGTTTAATTGTGTTTTGAATTTGTAATTTTAGTTATTTACCTAAGGGAAGGTTGCTAGCCAGGCCCGCCAGCGGGGGGATGGGGGAGAATCAAAAGGGGGCAATTGCCCAGGGGCCTGGGTGATTTAAAGGGTTTCAGTTCCCCATCTATAAAATGGGGGTCCCAGCGAAAACCTGGATACTCTCAGAAGAAAAACTGCCCATTTAGATATAAAGACAAATGGTGACCCTACAACTCAGTTAGTTGCAGGATACATTTATTAGCATGTTAGAAAATAGTTAATGATGCATTTCTTATTTACTAGAGTAATGTTTTTATTTGCAATTTGTGTCAAGCTCTATTTGGATGAAATGCACATTCAATTAAAATGCACAAAAAGAGCATTTTAAATTTTTTTATTGAATAAAATTACCTTAAATGTGCTGGATATATAAGAAAAAAAGTAACACGTTTTACATTTAAAACTAATTGACTAAACAAAAGAAGTATTATCTGTAGTTAGTGTACTGAAATGATTGTTTCTGGTCACCATGTGCTTCAAGATTTTACAATTAGTAGCATGGGCAGCGGGTGGAGCCCCATTTCGGGGAGGCTAGCCCCAAGCTCTGCCCCTTCCACCTCCCTCCCCCATTCCCTTCGGAAGGAGCCCCAAGACCCCCTGATTCCCCCCCCCCCCGAGGCCAGAGGAGCCCAGGGCTGACCAGAGCCCCCACAACCACGCCTCCCCTTCTGCAGACCCCAAGCCACCCTGTGGGAAAGTTCAAAAGCTCTTCTCTCTTCCAGAAGAAGAACCTGAGCTTTTGATATGCCCCACGCAGGTATGCCCCTAGGAGGCGGTATGTTTTACTCAGCATCCCAGGTTCATTAGTAATCTCCCTGGAGTCCAGGGAGTTTACTGATGAACCTAGGAAGCTGAATAGCACATACCATCTTCTCACCCGCCCTGGAACCTGTGTGGGGCATATTTAAAAGCAAAAATTCCACCCCCAAAACCGCAATGGGGTCAGAGCAGCGGCTGCGCTTGGGGGAGGCTGAGCCTCCCCTGGCCTATTATACCCACCGCCCATGATTAGTAGATCTCATATTATAGTTTATATTCATAGATTGGAAGAGGAAAATAAGCTTTCCTGATTTATCAGCACCCAAATTGGTTTCTTAACTTTGAATGAACTAGACATTTAACTGAACTAGTTGAATAAACTGAAATGTAGAAAATAGTCTGTCTGCTCCTATGAGAGCAGCCTACTCTAAAAACCGGTTTTTCACTTCACAAAACTCTGATTCCAGGAGCCTAGCCAGTGACTTGCATCAGTTCAGTGCTCTCTCTTTAAAACTTGGTAGCAAATATGTACTGCTTAATATTACTTTTTCTATTTAATTCAAATAATTTTAATAAGTTTAGGCCTTAATATAAGTTGCCAATTTCAAAATTAATTGTAATATGCTTATTTTTAAACAAATAAACCTCTATTAATTTAAATTTTTAAAAAATCGGATTTAAAGTTTCAAAAACAAAACTTGAGAATCCTATGCAAAAAACCTTTCAGATGTATGCCAAGAATTTCCACAAAGAAGATTATCTAGACAGAGATAAAAGCTGCAAAGTCGCCTCATTTTTCTCCTTCAAATCTTCTTTAAAACTCCTCTGCTGCGATGCCAACAAAAACTCAACTGTGGGTAAGGGACTGGTATTCTATGACCAATGCTTTTCATCTGAGCAATTTTGTCTCATAGTTACCTTATGTTCTCCATCTGTTTGTTGTATCCACCTATTATCTTGTCTTATATTTAGACTGTAAATTCTTTGGTACAGGGACCATCTTTTATTGTGTGTTTTTATGGCACCCAGCACAATGGAGCCCTGAGTCATGACTGGGCCCCCTAGGTCCCACTGAAACATGGGCGCCAACTTATATGGGCTCCTGGGGCTTTAGCCCCAGGAATATTCACAGACAGGGGCTCTGCTCCAGCAATATTTGGAGCTAGGTTTCTCCCCTGCTCTGCGCTGCTGGCAGCCCAGAGCCCTTTAAATCCCAGCCGCGGCCGGGAGTCAGAGGGATTTAAAAGGCTCTGGGCTCCCCGCCGCAGCGGGCAGCCCAGAGCCCTCTGATTCCCGGCCGCGGCTGGGATTTAAAGGGCTCTGGGCTCCCCGCCGCAGCGGGCAGTGCAGAGCCCTCTGATTCCCGGCCGCGGCTGGTATTTAAAAGGCTCTGGGCTCCCCGCGGTTGCAGGCAGCCCAGAGCCCTCTGATTCCCGGCCGCGGCTGGGATTTAAAAGGCTCTGGGCTCCCCGCGGTTGCAGGCAGCCCAGAGCCCTCTGACTCCAAGCCGGGGCTGGGATTTAAAGGGCTCTGGGATCCCCTCGGCTGCCAGCAGCCCAGAGCCCTTTGAATCCCAGCCCCTGTCCGCTGATTGCCCCCTCCCCAGACCCCTGCCCCAACTGCCCCCCAGAACTTCCACCCCCTATCTAAGCACCACTGGTCCTTGTTCCTCGATTACCCCCTCCCGAGACCCCTGCCCCTAACTGCCCCTTGGGACCTCAGCCCCTATCTAAGCCTCCCTTCTCCTTGTCCTCAACTGCCCCCTCCTGAGACCCCACCCAACTTCCCCCCCAGGACCGCACCCTCTACCTGTCCCCTGATAAACCTCCTAGACTCCCATGCCTATCCAATTGCTGCCTGTCCCCGACTGCCCCTTCGAACCTCTGCCCCATCCAACCCCCCCTGCTCCTTGTCCCTTGACTGCCCCCCGGAACTCCCTACCTCTTCTCCAACCCCCAAATCGCTTACTGTGCCACTCAGATCAGCATATCTGGCTCCGTGCAGCTCCAGACAGTTGCTGCCATGCTCCCCCATGGAGCCCACAGCCCTCTCCCACCCCCAGCACCTGCCTTCCAGATTTGAACACCTCAAAATTCAGGAGTGCTCAAGCTCGGTTTGGGCAGCTTTTACTTCATTTCTCCCAAATCACTTTCCCCTGCAAGGTGCCAACTGAAGGTGTT
Organism: Mauremys mutica; assembly: GCF_020497125.1. Taxonomy (NCBI): domain Eukaryota; kingdom Metazoa; phylum Chordata; order Testudines; family Geoemydidae; genus Mauremys; species Mauremys mutica. The sequence continues at coordinate 146,435,358 of NC_059074.1, read as the reverse complement.
GGAGAACAGAGAGATCGGGTGGCCTCCTAATGCCTGGAAAAGAGACAAAGGCCATAGGAGGGAGTGTCAGTGCCTGTGCGGACTTCTGGGAAGTGCACGGTGTGGAAGGGGATGCTGTGATGCTTTGGAACAACTCCATACAAAGCCAGTCAGGACTCTGGGGGAGCCTCCTCTCTCGGAGCATACTGTCTCCAGGGCAAGAAGTTTACACCTTCCTGGGTCTGACCTCGGAGCATTCAGCATGCCCTTCCACGTCATGCACTTTCCAAAGTGAATCTGCCCAGGCTGGTCCTGGGGCAACCAGAGGTCCCTGCACCCCAACTCCGCAGTCAGATGTGACTCTCAGCCAGACAGTAAAACAAAAGGTTTATTAGACGACGGGAACACAGTTTAAACAGAGCTTGTTGGTACAGAAAACAGAACCCCTCTGTCAGGTCCATCTTGGGGGCTGGGGAGCCCAGAACCAAGTTCTGGGTCTCTCCCCATTTCCCCAGCCAGCTCCAAACTGACACTCCCTCCTCTGGCCTCTGTGTCTCTTCCGGACAGGGAGGCCACCTGATCTCTTTGTCCCCAACACCTTCAGTTGGCATCTTGCAGGGGAAACTGAGGCACCCACACAGTATTCAGAGAAAATATTAAGAACATTCCCACTTCATCACAACAGGTGCAACAAAATATAATACAGTATATTGAAGTAGGCAAGTGCTGCTTCTGACTTTCCACTTTTAATTGACCCTTGTAATCTTGTGGCACTGACGCGTTGTAGCTTCATTTTATATCGGCTTACAGGGCGGGAGCGGGGGGGCACCACCATTTTGGGCCCCACCAAAAATTATACAAACCTGCCGCCTATGCACTGAAATACAAAACAAGTAAATAATCAGGTTTTAGAGGCATAAAGGGGCCAGAAGCCAATCAGGAATTCCTCTGTAGAGGTTCCCAGAGTTGCGTGGTATAAGGGCCATACACTGCCCTCCACACCCTTGTAGCCTCCTGGCATGACGCTATGCAAAAGGCAGGGGAGGAGGGATGCTTTGTCAGGGCCACCTGGGGGGTGGGGGGAGGGCAAATGGGGCAATTTGCCCCGGGCCCCACAGGGGCCCCCGCGAGCCGCTCTGGGTTTTCAGCGGCACTTCCACAGTGGGCCCTTCACTCGCTCCGGGTCTTCGGCAGTGGGTCCTTCAGTGCAGCGGAAGACTCGGAGCGAGTAAAGGACCCGCCACTGAAGTGCTGCCGAAGCCTTGGAGTGCCGCCCGGTGAGTACAAGCGCCGCAAGCGGTGGGGTGGGGAGGAGCCGCGATCGGCGGCACTTGGGCTGCTCTACCACCACCGCTTCGTTCTTTGGCAGCAGGTCCTTCCCTCAGACAGGGACCCGCCGCTGAATTGCCACTGAAGACCCGGCCCTGCCCCGCCCCAAGCCCCCTGAATCCTCTGGGCAGCCCTGTGTTTTGGTGTTGAAGGCATATGTCCTCAGTATTCTGTACTCCAGCTATTTCTGGGTTATGGAGTGGCCCATGGGTGGCTGTAAGAAGCCACTATAAAATACAGTGACTGCTTTAAATTATGCTGGGAATTGGTCAAGCCAGAATTTGGAGGTCACAATAGTGGTTTAAAGAAATCAATAAGATTACACTGGTTTAAAACTGGAATATGCAGTGTTGAATCAAGCCCACTATATATATCTATCTATATATACATATAGATATAGAAAAGTAGGTGGTTAACAGAAGCATATCTATACCATCTGTACCAGATCTTATAGCACTCAAACTTGATCATTTCAATCTCACACCCAACACAGAGGTCAAAGGGTCTCAATTACAAAACAAACAAAAAGCTTCCAAGTCTCAGCATGAAATGTTAGTCCATAACTCTGCAAAAGGGGGAAAAAAACCCAATGTGCAATTCACTCTAATCACACATTTAATCAAGCAGTATTCTTGTGAATAATGCTCTAAATGTGAAACAATTGTTTTAAAAATTAAAGCCTGAGGAAGGAGAACTTTGAAAGTTATCAAGTGTCAGTATGTGATATCAACTGAAAGAAAGCCTTGAAACTCCTATAATATTTCACCATAAAATAATCTCTAAGTACCAATAAAATACTCTTTTCTTGTAATTCAGCGATTGTTATATATTCCCTCTCGCACCACCAAAGGAAATGCAACTACAATAAAATCACTTACATTTAAACTGCCATTCCAATATATTTTAGTTTTTAGTCAATATATTTAGTTACTTTACTAATTTAATATAATAAATTAAATGTAGTACACATTATTTAAACCAGTAATAAATGTCTTTAGAACGATTTCAATTCTGTAAACCTTATACTTTCAGGCCCCTATCCTGGAAACATTTGCATGCCTATTAACTAGAAGTACATGAGTACAGTAGTTCTGTTGGAGACAATAAGCATGGGGTTAGTTCCAAAGTTAAGCACATGCAAAAGTGTTGGAGGATTAGAGCTGTAAATTTAAAAAAAACAAAAAAACAAAAAAAAGGGGGGGCTGGGGGATGAGCACCTAATGTAGTGTTTTTGTAATTATAGGTCTGACCACATGGTTCCACTAAGGAAGGGGAAACTAGGGTATACACTCCAGCTGCTTTGCACTGCTCTGGTGCTGCAAAGCAGCTTAATTGACCAGTTCACTCTGGCTGCTTCATGCTACTACAGAGTGGCATAAAGCACCTAGAACATACTGGTGAATATGGTTATAAAAAGACATTTTTAAAAATTAAAAAAGTTGATATTTCATATGCACATTTTTTTAAATATCCACATGCTAACATTCTTTTTGAATTTATTGTTTTCTGTTCATTCATGGAATTTTTAATTAAACAAAACAACCAAGGAAATTTCTAGACAGAAACTATGTTAAAATGGAGTTAAGGCTGAAAAAAAACCTGCCAGTAATACAGGTTCATATATACATCACAGGAATGTTTCGGTGCTCTCAAAAACCTAGTTTTATAAACCCAGGAAATTCAGAGTTAAGATTAAACTTAAAAGAAAGCCGAACATGTTCAGGTATAGGACTGCACAGTTGGGGCACTCAAAACAATTTTAACTCTGCTTCACAGTGACACCACAAAAGGGGGAAAAGAAAAAAAATCTAATGTGTCTTTTTTAAAAATTATATTTAATCTCAAAACACAAACAATATAATGCCCCAATCATAATCATAGGGGTTACTAGACGGCATCACTACAGGGAAAAGTTAAGGTTACTTGGGTGCCCTAATTACATTTCTATATATATATGCATGTTTGGGTTTCTTTTAAGCTTAACTTTAAATTTCTTCGGCTTATAATACTCGATTTTAGGATACTACCAACTTCCCTGTAATGTATTTTCCCTAAATTACTGAGATGTACTCTCAACTTTAATTCCAGTTTAATATAATTTTTGTCTGGGAATATATACAATAAGTGTTTTTATTTTATTCTTAATTGCCTGAAGATCAATTGATAACACAGAACATTACTTAAAGTCTTCAAATTCGAAGTGTAGGTCTTCACTACCGGCTGGATCCCCCCGCAGTGTAGACCAGGGCTAAGTGAGTTTTAATGAATTTACAGGGACTTTTATTAATGTTATGTAAAGAATAGTAACCAGAGAAACAAAGATAAGATTTAATATAAGAAAAAAAACACAATTTCAACCTAAAAAAGTTTCATATAAGAGAGCAAATAGAGTCAAATTCAGGCTTAGTATAAGATAATATAGCTCCACTGAAGTCAAATATATCTGTGCCTATTTACACAGGGTTAAATTTGATCCAAAATGTCCATACATTTTGGGACAGATTTTCAGAAGACATCCGCTCGTATTTAGGCACTCAAATGAAGTGATCACATTTTTTTCAATGGGAGCTGCTGGATGCTCAGCACTTTTGAGAATCTGACCCCAATTGTGGGTTTTAAAAACTTCACCCTTGATTTTCAACTTGAACTGTAAAATTCTCTCTCTCTAATAATGTCATTTTGTTTACAAGTTTATTTCTTCAATTTATTAAAGGCTACACTGAGACACTGAACTATACAGAGAAACCTGCATTTAGGATCACTTTCACAAAGTAACCCTTTGTCAAAAGTCACTTCAAAGTCCTCCATACAGTCTTGACTTTTATTTAGAGACCAGCTCTATCAGACAACTGGTTTTTGCTTGTCTCTTGAGTGGTGGATTCAGGTATTTTTCACTCTCAAAACTGAATTTTTAATTAATTGAAAATAATGACTATAATTTATAACTTTATAAGTCCTATATTATTTCTAGTGAGCCCAGACCTTAAACATTTCCTTCTTGTTCAAAGGATAAATCCACGCTGAATTTTTACCTCTTAACAGCACATAGCCAGCCAACAATTCAAATAGAATAGCGGCTTCCCAATAGCTCCATTACTGCACACATTGTCACAATATGTATCAGTCTCCATGTGCTTGATGAAATATTGCCCATCCTTTATTAATTTCCAAAATATCTGCTTTGATCTCTTTTCGCTATGTTCTCCCATATGAAATAGAGTAAATTGTCAAACAAAATGCACACAATAGGAGTAAATTAAAAAAATATAGTCACTAGAGGTAAGATTAAAACAACATAAATGTGGCATTGTTTCAGATTCCAGTGTAGTAAGATCTGGAAAAGATGTCTGGATCAATTTTAGGTCAAGAAGAGAAAAAAGCTGAGTTGCAACAATACCACCTGCTCCAGAAGCAGTGGTTTCAAGTTCTTTTCCACACCATACTAGAATAGGCTCGTACAGGTGTGGTATAACAGGGCATGGTAAGCACTGTTTTTTAATTTGATACTGATTTTTATATTAATATAAATTGTTATATTTGTATATATATTGAAGTGATATTTCAGTATTCTCCATGAGTGAAATTCACCCTTGTGCCAAAAAAAAAAAAACAACCCCAACCCTTTTTGAGGATAAGTGAGTCTTAAGGACTGGACCTTTTGCTGGCCATCTGTATGCAGCAAAATTTCACTCTGTGTGATTAGAAGTTCAATATTAGGTTTATTTGAACAACCGAGATACTTGGGTAAACTCATTGGAGACTTTCAATTACTATCAGTACAATGGTGTACATCCAAAGTAATAGCATTGAACTCAATGGTATTACTCTGGATTTACATCACTGAAACAGAGAGCTGAATTTGGACATCAGACCAACAACTGTCTGTTAACTATTGAGATCTGAACTGTATTATGGTGGAGTGAATGTGCAGCCATGGCATAGTCTCTATAAAATTGGAACAGGGAGGATGGTCAACATTTTTGAAAAGGTAGGCCAGAGATAAGAACATTTATGATTGCACTGATTTTGTAAGTGTCAATAGTCTCTTTGAGTACATCTACACTGGAATAGAAGACCCTCAGCATGGTCACAGATGGCCTACGTCAGCTGACTTGGGCTGCAGGATAAAAACTGCTGTGTAGATGTTTGGCCCAAGGCTGGAGCCCAGGCTCTGGGACTCCCCTTTGTGAGATCCCAGAGCTCAGGCTTCAACCTAGGCCCAAATTTCTATACAGCAATTTTACAGCCCAACAGCCCAAACCCCACAAGCCCAAATCAGCTGACCTAGGCCAACCACAGATGTGTAACTGCTGTGTAGACATACCCTTAGGTCCATCCTACAGTT